>NC_047091.1:26233190-26535551 GCF_902459505.1 Geotrypetes seraphini
GGCGGTTGTTTAGGTAAATGGGGGCAGTTCCATGGGTTATTTTGAATAGTAGGCAGTAGAGTTTGAATTGAGTTCTTGCTTTTATCGGCAGCCAGTGAGAGTCAAAAAAGGATCGAGAGGGGAACCGGGCAACTATAGACCTGTGAGTCTTACGTCTGTCCCCGGCAAGATGGTTGAAGCACTGATCAAGGATAGCATAGTCCGGCACTTGGACGCACACGACTTGATGAAACCCAGTCAACATGGATTCAGGAAAGGGAAATCATGTTTGACGAATTTACTCCAATTTTTTGAGACCGTGAACGAGCAAATTGATAGTGGGAAGCCGGTGGACATAATATACTTGGACTTCCAGAAAGCGTTCGACAAAGTTCCACACGAAAGACTTCTCAGGAAACTACAAAGCCATGGCATAGAGGGGGATATACAAAGGTGGATAGGCAAATGGCTGGAAAACCGAAAGCAGAGAGTGGGCATAAATGGGAAGTTCTCCGACTGGGAGAAAGTGACTAGTGGTGTACCCCAGGGCTCGGTACTTGGGCCGATCCTTTTTAATATTTATATCAATGACCTGGAGGAAGGAACATCCAGTGAGATCATCAAGTTTGCAGACGATACAAAACTATGCCGGGTGATCAGATCGCAGGAGGATAGAGAGAAACTCCAGAGCGACTTGTGTCGGTTAGAAACATGGGCGGAGAAATGGCAGATGAAGTTCAATGTGGAGAAATGCAAGGTAATGCATTTAGGCAATAAGAATAAGGAATACGAGTATACAATGTCAGGTGCAACTCTGGGGAAGAGTGAACAAGAAAAGGACCTGGGTGTACTGATAGATAGGACCCTGAAGCCGTCGGCACAATGCGCGGCAGCGGCAAAGAAGGCAAATAGAATGTTGGGCATGATAAAGAAAGGAATCTCGAGTAGATCGGAGAAAGTTATAATGCCGCTTTATAGGGCAATGGTCAGACCACACTTGGAGTACTGCGTCCAACATTGGTCTCCCTACCTAAAGAAGGATATAAAACTGCTGGAGAGGGTGCAGAGACGAGCAACAAAACTGGTGAAGGGTATGGAGAAACTGGAATACGAGGACAGACTTATAACACTAGGATTGTTCTCCCTTGAGAAAAGGAGACTGCGTGGGGATATGATCGAGACCTTCAAAATACTGAAAGGAATCGACAAAATAGAGCAGAGAAGATTATTTACATTGTCCAATTTGACAAGGACTAGAGGACATGTAATGAAGCTAAGGGGGGACAGGTTCAGGACTAATGTCAGGAAGTTCTGCTTCACTCAGAGAGTGGTTGACGCCTGGAATGCCCTCCCAGAGGAGATTATTGCGGAATCAACCGTCCTAGGCTTCAAGAGCAAACTAGATGCATATCTCCTTAAGAGAGGCATATAAGGATATGGTGGACTATAAATTACGCCAGGTGTACACCTGGCAGGGCCTCCGCGTGTGCGGATCGCCGGACTTGATGGACCGAAGGTCTGATCCGGAGATGGCAGTTCTTATGTTCTTATGGGGGTGATGTGGTCAAATTTGCTAAGGGAGTAGATGAGTCTGATGGCTGTGTTCTGGACGGTCTGTAGTTGTTTTATCATGTTGTTTGGGCATGGCAGGTAAAGGCTGTTGCAGTAGTCTAAGGAGCTAAGTATGAGGGATTGTACAATGATCTTGTAGTGTTCTTTGGTAAAGAATTTTCTTAGGTTTCGCATGGTGAAGAATGCTTTTTATATAATCCAGTCGGGAATACATAGAATGCGGATTAGAATAAAACGTGTATTCCCTGTCAAAGGGGTGGAGAGTCCGCCATGCAACCACCACCGCCAGATGGTCACATAAGAAATTGACCCCCATACGGGTGGAATTTCGGGGTAGAGGCCTGGCAGGAGAGCAATCTATGGTGGGATTAGCTGTAACATTAAAATCGCCCCCCACAATCAATTGGTATGTAGGGTATTGTGCTATCAGCCCCAACAGTCCAGAGTAAAAGCTGTGATTATAGACATTCGGGGTGTAAAGATTACAAAAAAGGAGCTGAGAACCCCAAAGCTCTCCAAAAACAATTATGTAGCGACCTTCCTTGTCCCGAATAGTCTTATGAATGCATAGAGGGACCTGTTTATGGATCAGAATAGCCATCCCCTGTTGCCTACCATTATAAGAGGAGTAGCTCACTTCTCCCACCCACTCCCTGCGCAGCTTCTCATGTTCAACACTGGTCAGATGAGTTTCCTGTAGGAAGGCTATGTCGACCTGATGTTTCCGGAGCCAGGTAAGGATTTTCTTGCGCTTGATAGGAGAGTGTATACCATCTATATTAAGAGTGAGTACAGTCAAGTTAACCATAACTACTCAGCAAAAACAACCACCACTGTGCCCAAAAGATGAAAAAGGAAAAACAGACTAGAGACCAAGCCCCCCAGCCAGGCTCACCTCCAGAGAATAGCAGTGCCCGGACAGCACCTCCAGTCTCTCTGCTACAAAGTCCTACCCCTCTACACCGCTATTGACCCAACCACCCCACATTCATCCACATCCACACCACAAACATACTCCCAAGCCCCCCCACCCCCTCCCCGGAAAGTCTTCCCCTAACCTTCCAGGTCCCCATTCCAAAAAGGACTACGGCTCTCAACCCCCTAGCCTCTCGCCCTAACCCAGGCCAAAGAAATAATGGAAAAGATCCCACAGAACCATAGCAAGTACCCCACCCTTCCCCGTACCTAATTCTCAACCTGTGAATCAAGATAGGGAACTGCCCCTACCCCAGGGGAGCTTCCAAGCCATCCACATCCCCACATTGAGTCCCCAATTGGTCCCCCCTCACAGCCCCTTCCTATCCAACCCTCCATTCCAGTGTCCCACCAGAAAGCTCCGCTCACCAGGAATGTGAAGAAGAACCCCCAGTATTTCTGGCCCTATCCCTCATACAAAATCCCAGGAGAAAGGAAGGTTCAAAACTGAAATTTGGTATAAGTTAAACAAGCTAATAATATCAAACAAACAGAGGCTGCTGGATAACCATGCACAGAATCGGTAGAACATCACAAAATTATATTGTAGGAAGAGAACGTTTGGGAGCCCCCAAACAGGTGCAGTGAGATCCGCCATTGCAAGAGTGGGAAGCGGACCCCCGACTGCACCAACTCACAAACCCATCCCTCCTGCCATGCCGAAACCCAGGCCCGGAAAGTGAGATAGCAGGGTAGTATAAAACAGCACAGAAGGGATCCAAGGTGCCTGACCAGGGGGATCCACAGTGCAACCGCAAGGAAAGGTAGGAACCAGTCCACTTAATGTGGAGGCTCAGTCAGTGAATACCCCCCTGGCCAGGAAGACGAGAAAAGCAGGAAACAGGGTGAACAGATCCCCAAGACCAAGCAGGAAGCGGTAGGAAAGTGTAGGAGAGAAAAAGGAGCCAGAAAATTGAGAAATTATGCCAGAAGCCAGGGAAAAGAAAAAAGCAGATTAAACGAGGCAGCTGCACGGGGGTGTCACCAGAAAATAAGCAACGGTCTCTCATCAGACAAACTGCCGAGCAGCCTCGGGGCCTGCAGTGCAGCATGAAAGGAGCCACCTGCTCAGTGCCTCCTACCAGAGGACACAAGGCTCCCCCTGCGGCGCAGAACTGGGTGCTCCAATGTCCGGCGACCACCGCATAGCCACAGAAGGAAGAGAGCAGGTAGGAGGAAAGGGGCAGAAAGACTAAGGCCAACCCGACCCCACAGGTTCCCCACACAGTACAGAAAGAGGCAGGAGAAAGATCAAGGAAGTAGGAGCGGAAGGGCAGGGCCCTCAGTCCAATCCCCACTGGTTAAAGTAAAGTCAGTCACTAGCCGGTTGCATGCCCAGCAGTACACGAAGACAGTATGGATGTGAAGTGAAGGCTCCTCGGGATTCCCGATCTCAGCATGCACAAGTCAGTCAGCCCGGCAGTCCTTCCAGAAAAGTGCGAATTTCCGCCAGGGTGGAGAAATAGAGTGCCCTGTTGTTATGGTGCACTCTGAGCTTAGCAGGGTATTGCAAGGCAAAACGTAGCTGACGCTGATGAAGCTGCGTGCAGTACGGGGCCATTGCTCTTCTCTGCTCCGACACGCGAGGAGAATAATCCTGGAACATCAGAATTTTATGCCCCTCATAGGAGACGATGCTCTTCACTTTAAAGCTGGCCAGAAGTTGCTGTTTATCGGCAAAGTTCAGAAGGCGGCCAATCACAGGACGCGGTCTTTGATCTCCCTCCTGACGAGTCCCCAGCCTGTGCACTCTCTCAACTATCAGCGGGAGGCCTCCGGTGTCCATGCCCAGTTCATTAGGCAACCACGTGGAGATCAATCGGGTCAGATCCGCAGGTAGAAGAGACTTCAGTAGGCCAATAAGCCGAAGATTGTTCCGACGACTCCGGTTCTCGAGATCCTCCGCTCACTCCTCCAGCCGACGACACTTCTCCTCGCTTCTAAAGCCACAGTGCGATCTTCCTGTGTCGACACCCGATCTTCCACATGCTGGATACGGGCAGCTTGTCTCTCTACCGTATCTTTTATGCCATCAACTGTAGTCTGCAGCCTGGTGAGTTTGTCATCCAGGAATGCGGTCAGATGTTTTTTGAGCTCCTCAAAAGCATCGGCAGGCAGTGTGATGGTCAGGCTTAGTTAAACTTGGGCTGGGGATGGTGCCGCCGCCATCTTAGCCGGACTCGAGGGGCCTCTCTGACTTTTAGCAGCCTTCGAGATTTTTGTCAGCATACCGTGTCACCCCAGCAGAAAATAAGAACTGCAGGAACCCTGCAACCTGCCCCAGTCGACAAGGGCAATTTCTGGCTCCCCAAAGCAAGAATAAGCAAAAAAAAAAAAAAAAAGCAGATAATGCAGCTCCATGGTCGGGAGAGGTGGCTAGAGACGTCTGTTTAGGCTGAGAGCATCACGTGACCCCAGTTCATCTGGATTCTAGTACAGGAAGATCTCGGAGTAGAAGAATGTGTAGTGTCAAGCATGGTATATTTACTGTTTTACTACAGTTAATTACAGCAGCTAGAATTACAACTCTCCTGCTGGAGAGGAGTGCTTAAATAAGACATCTGTGTCTGTCAATAAAGGTACAATAGTCCAGACTTCAGCTCTCACCCTTTCCTCTTATAGTACCTCTTTTTTACCGCAGTTCTAGTCTTCCTCCCCCAGAGCTGAAGCAATATTTTCCCAAAGGGTGAAGAACACATATTACACTGTGTGCTTAGTTGGTATAATTTTATTATTCAGTATTTGATATGTTGCCATCCAAAATTTAAAAATGACATTATGGCCGTTAAGTCAGAGGTAATGAACTGCACATAGAAAGCATGTATAATACAGACAAAAAAAGGTGGAACAGGAAAAGCACCTGCAAAGGAAGGAGAGGTGGGTAGCACAACATAGCAAGTCTATAGATAATACAGGAGATCAGAGAAATAGGAGGCTGGGAAGGGAGACTGCTACCCCCAGCAGCCAAGAAGTGACCAGAGAATAAATGCTCAAATATCCATATTTTGACCCCAGTCTTAAATTTACAACAGTTTTCCACATGCAAAGCTGTAGGCAGTGAGTTCGAGTGTAGGAGCTAGTATAGAGACACAAACTCACTGAGTAAAATCTAAATGAATCTTGGTGTGAGCAGACACATGAGAATTGTTGAAGCTGATATGGATTGACATGAAGTTGATTGATAGACTGGAGTAAGAAGTGTAAGCATCAGTAATTTAAACCTTAAGTTAACTTAATCATGTATTTCTAATGAGAATAACTAATGGGCAGACTGGATGGACCGTTCAGGTCTTTATCTGCCGTCATTTACTATGCTACTATACTATAAACCTGTTTCTGCTTATGCTGCTGTTCCATCAAGAGAGTAACATGATCTGTCTTTGCATTACAGATTAGTTTCATTTGGTACAGGGCAGTATGACCTGGAGAGTTTAAAGAAACTATTTCTGTTGTATTTTGCATTCTCTGTCTTATATATTCCTCCAGTAACTGAACATGGCCCCCTTCCCAAAATTAATGCAGAACAGGATATGACCCATAATGCAATATTTTATCTGTTTTGAGTCCCACTATCCCAGCTGCCAGTGGTTCCAAAACTCAGGTTCTTACTAGCCATAAGAACATAAGCAATGCCTCTGCTGGGTCAGACCTGAGGTCCATCATGCCCAGCAGTCTGCTCACGCGGCGGCCCAACAGGCCCAGGACCTGTGCAATAATCCTCTATTTATACCCTTCTATCCCCTTTTCCAGCAGGAAATTGTCCAATCCTTTCTTAAACCCCCGTACTGTACTCTGCTCTGCCATCATTAGATCTGATTTTCAGGATAACAAAAATAAGTATATTAGCAATGATCAGAGAAAATATGAAAAGATTTGTGACATACAAACTGAAAAATGAAGGCAGATAAAGACTATATGGCCTATCCCGTTTGCCCATTCATGCCATCTATCCCTTCCTTTCCTGTAAAGATCCTGTGTAATTGTCCCAAAAGTTCTGTACATTGGGGCTGTGCTGAAAACCATACTTATAACTTGCTGAAAAGAGCCAGGCACTACTCCAACATACAGTCTGTATGCAATTAAAGTGATCCTATTTAGTCATAGAGGACTGACTAGTATTATGAGCTGGAGCCCAAATTTCAACTTGATAGGCTGCTGCTTTTCTTTAGACATTATGTGGGAAGTAAGTAAAAACAGAGCACAAAAAAACAATGAAGGTAGGTAAACATTCCAAGAAGGGCTTTCACCGTAGGAAAACCCAATCTATGCCTCTGATCTCTCTAATTATTTGTTAAGCTTTGGCTTTTATTTACCAGACTCTATGGTCATCTGTGTTGTCCCAGGACAAGCAGGCAGCCTATTCTCACATGTGGGTGACATCCGGACAGCCTTGCAAGCAGACTTGCTTTTAGGAAACTTAGAAGTTTCGAGTTTGCCGCACCACGCATGTGCGAGTGCCTTCCCACCCAGCACATGCCGCGTCTCCTCAGTTCTCAGTTTGCTTGACTTCTTTGAAGATGTGAATAAACATGTGGATAAAGGTAAGTCGGTTGATGTAGTGTATCTAGATTTTCAGAAAGCTTTTGACAAAGTTCTTCATGAGAGGCTCCTGAGAAAATTGAGTCATGGGATAGGTGGAAAGTTCAGTTAGGAATTGGTTATCGGATAGAAAACAGGGTAGGGTTAAACGATCATTTTTCTCAATGGAGGAAAGTAAACAGTGGAGTTCTGCAGGGAGCTGTACTGGGACTGGTGCTATTTAACTTATTTATAAATGATCTGGAAATTGGAATAATGAGTGAGGTGATTAGATTTGCAGATGATGAAGAAGAGATTCATGCTGACCTGTGTTGGTCTACTTTTGATAAACCAGAGTGGAACGATTTTTCCAAATTATTCCATTAATAAGCTCAATCATACTGCTGGCTTGATTCCTGCCCTCCAGATTTGATGGTTGTTGCTCCCTCAAATTTTAAATTGAAGTTATTTGAATGGATTACCGACTCCCTGGATATAGGAAAATTTCCTTCAGATGCTGGTAATATAATAATTACCCCAATAATTAAAAATATTAAGGAATCTACTTCTCTGCTTACCAATTACAGACCAATAGCATCTTTTCCCATTTTTTTTTATTTTTTTTTAAATCATGGAAGGTCTGGTTCATATCCAATTGACTAAACATCTTGAGCAACACTCTCTACTCCATGATTCAGCACCGAAACGGTGATAGCTGCATTATTGGATTATTTAATAAGCCTTCTAAGTAAAGGCAAAAGCGCACTAGTGCTTCAATTCGATCTTAGTAGCGCCTTTAATCTAGTAGATCATCCTACTTTATTAATTTGCTTGGATACTCTGGGCCTTCAAGGAAATGTTTACTCCTGGTTCAAAGGTTTTCTGGAGTCCAGATTGTACCAAGTTAGGTTTAGGACCCACCTCTCTTCAATCTGGAATAACCCATGTGGTGTTCCTCAGGGTTCTTCACTTTCACCTACACTATTCAATGTTTATCTTTCATCATTGGGCTCATGTTTGAGCAACCTGGATGTAGAACTGTTTAGTTACGCTGACTAGGCTTCAAAAAACCAAAAAATTACCAATAATATGATAACTCAAATTCAAAAAAATTGGTAAGATTTTTCCTTGCTAAACCAACACTAGGATGGTGGTTACACCACAAGCTCAATCATTAGATGAACTCAGTGATTAAATAAAGGGGTTGCAGTACGGGCTCAATTATCCCCACGAGTAACCAAAAGCCCCGGCCTTTTACTTCAGCCCTATCCCAGATTACCACTAAAGTTGAAATCGTAATGAAACAGATGGATTCCTGGATGCAAAAATTTAAACTTAACTAAACTCTGGCAAACCAAAGTTTTTCGTGGCGACTGCTAGTAATATTTATTTTGAACCTTCTATTAGTATAAATTCAACTCAGTATATAATTCATCCAACGATTACAATTCTGGGAGTTACTTTAGACCAGCATCTTACAATGCATGTTCAGATAGATGCTGTAGTGCGTAAATGCCACTTCACGTTATGGAAATTGCAAACAATTAGATCTTATTTTGAATTTACTGCTTTTAGATTACTGGTTCAATCGTTACTACTGAGTCTTTTCGATTATTGTAATATTATCTATCTGACAGTCACCAAGAAAGAACTAGCAAGACTTACAATAATACGGAATACAGCGGTCAGAATGATTTATGGCCTGAAGAAATTTGATCATGTTATCGCGAATTGCATTGGCTGCCAATGGAGGTCCGGGTATTGTTTAAACTAGGCTGTTTCTTTTACAAGGCTGTTTATGGAACAGCTCCTTCTTACTTAGTCAATAAATTTTCTTTAGCATCATAAAGACATAGTAGAAGAACTCATCCTTTGTTTAATTTTCCATCTGTCCAGGGTTGCAGGAGTAAGAAATTTCTAAATCATACTTTGGCATCTCAGGCAGCTCTTCATGACAATGAATTTTGAATATTGTTGCTTACTACCCATTCCTATGGTCATTTTAGAAAACAATTGAAGACCTATCTTTTTTCTAAATATTTGACTGTTTAATGAATCATATTATTTCATGTAACATATTTACTTTTATAACTTTTTGTAAACCATGTTGAACTTCTGGTTACGTGGTCAATAAGCACTATGTTATATTAAGTTATGTTTAAACATATGCAGATTGTGAAAAATTGCAGGCAGACTGTAGGAAATTGGAAGACAATCAATTTTTCACTCAGTCAAAAATTACAAAGACTAGGGGACACATTATTATGTGAAATCATTTTTATTAACCAGCAAAATACAGAAACCGTACAAAAGAATCTAAACTGTTGTTTTTATACAGACTCTAATCCCAAACCCCCCCAGCCCCCCCACCCACCCCACCCGGGCAGCAGCGGTGAAAACAGGGTCCGAAAGAGAGACATAAATAATAGAGAACAAATAGGTTCTTAAACATCCCAGAGCTGTCGTTGAACAAAAGATGTAAAAGTCAAACTAAAAGGGTACCAACATTGACGAAAGAGTCTGCCGGACTTAGCAGACATGTCCACTATATCTCTACGTTCTAGCAACATTTGCTGTAACATTAGTGCTCTCCACTGTTGAATAGTTGGGGCCTGCGGCGAAAGCCACTGTAGCAGTACACACTTCCTCCCCAGGTGTATAGTTCTCTTGAGAAAAGCCGCACAGCCCGGTCTTGGAGGATGAAATCGAATCTGTAATGTAATGAGGAAGCTCGGATGAAGCCTCCAGGTGCAGCCCCAAATCTGAGCCACTGTAGTTATCAATTTTATCCAAAAAGAAGACACCAATGGGCAAGTCCAGAACATATGGCCATAAGATGCCTGAGGTTGTTTACACTTGCCACATCCATGATCCGTGGTAAGTCCCATTATATGCGCTCTCTTGGGAGTGTAGAATGCTCTCAAAAGAAACTTATAATTGCGCTCTTGTTCCCCTGATGAGAAGCGCAACGCTTTTCCCAAGCAAAGTCCTCTACGTATCATATCCGCAGCTATGGGCACCTGCAAATCTGCCGACCATTTCCTGGCCAATGCTGAAAAGTCTGTCTCGCCCAAAAGGTCCAGTAACAACCCATGGTATATTTTCAGTGGTATGGGCTCTTGTGCTGTCAGACCCAGAACCTCGTGCAACTTGATGTTAACCTCCTCACATAACACTGCCGGAGTCAATGTTCGCAAATAATGCTGTACTTGTCCGTAAGCAAACCAATCAGCTGCTGGAAGATGAAACTGTGTTTGTAGGTCCGCAAATGGAATAGGAATCCCCGTGGGAAGCACAGCCTGCGAAATGTAGTGAAGCCCCACGGATGTCCAACGGTGAAAGATCCCAGTGTTCATGCCCGGGAGAAATGCTCCGTTGCCAGCAATCGGTAGACAAGATGTCGCTCTAGAGGAGATCTTCAGCAATCTACACAAAGAATTCCAAGCCTTGCGCATTGCAGGTAATAGTGGATGTGAGCGGATCGGGAGTGAGTCAGGCAAGTGGAGAGCATGCAATAAATAGCTAAAATGATATGGTTTAAAGGAAAAGCATTCAATCTCAGGAAAAGAAAAATAAGTGGTATCACAAAACCAATCATGAATATGTCGTAGTTGACATGCAAGGTTGTATCTAGAAACACTCAAAAGACCCAGTCCTCCTTTCATTCGAGGTAACATCAGCCTGGATAGGGAGATCCTAGCCCGCTTCCCCTGCCATAAATATTTAGAAAGGTGTGAGTTATGTTGAGCTAAATGAGTAGGAGATAACATGACCGGAAGCATCTGTAATATATAAAGCCACTGTGGTAGCATCATCATGTTATAGAGGGCTATGCGTCCAGATAGAGACAAGGGAAATCTCTTCCAATTAGACAGAGTAGTCTCCGTATGTTGAAGTAAAGGCAGTACATTTACAGCGTATAATCTGTCCAGGCTCTGAGGAATAACCACCCCCAAATAACGTAAGCGTGAAGGTGCCCATTGCAAAGGAAAATCCCCCTGCCAATCCTGACGCACTGCGTCCGAAGTAGGCAGAACCATGGATTTCTGTTTGTTAAGAACTAAACCAGAGTAGAGATGGAATTCATCTAAGAGGTCCAACGCTCGCGCGAGTGATCTTTGTGGGTCCCCCAAAGTCAGCAAAAGGTCATCCGCAAATGCTAGGACCCTCAACTGAGTGGAGCCCTCAGGTAGACCCACAATCTCGTCATCTCCCTGAAGAGTACGTAACAGGGGATCCAAATACAACAAGAAGAGCAGGGGAGACGGTGGACATCCCTGTCTAGTACCCCTACCCACTGGAAAACCAAGAGATCGCACCCCATTAACCAGCACCGCAGCAGTGGGATCCGAATAGAGTACACGAATCAAGGCCAAATAGTTATCTGGAAGTCCAATATGCTGTAATACCTGAAATAAATAATGCCAATGAACCTTGTCAAAGGCCTTTGCTGCATCCAATCCAACCAATAGGCCAGGGCATTGCAGCTGCTGCGCCCGAGAGAACGCCATCAACACTCTACGAACATTCAGTACCGAGTGCCGTTCCCGAACAAAACCTACCTGCTCGGGCACTATAATAGTAGGCAACAGAGGCGCCAGCCTATCCGCCAGCACACGAGCCAAGATTTTAATATCAACATTCAATAAAGATATCGGCCGGTAGGATTCAATATCAGTTGACAATTTAGACGGCTTCGGAATCAAGGTTATGAGGGCATCGTTCGCATAGGTAGGAAATGCACCACGAGTTTGAACTGTCTTATAGTAATTTAGTAAGGGCCCCCCCAGGACGGACGACAAGATCTTATAAAACTCTGGAGAGTAGCCATCCGGTCCCGGGGCCGTGCAAGACTTCAAATTTTTTATCGCCCGCAACACTTCTTGTACTTGCAAAGGTCTATCCAAACGAGCTGCCTGGGCTGATGATAATCTGGGCATCCCCGCGTCCTCTAAGTAATCACACACATCAGGGCCCATGTAAGGACCCGGGGAGGCATAAAAGGCCTCAAAATAGTTTTTAAAGCAATCAGCAATCTCCACCGCCGAGGTCAACAGCCTCCCCGAGTTCTCTCGGATCATAGGAATGTATCTAGATCCCCTCCAGCTTTTGGTGACGGATGCCAACAACTTCCCTGCTTTATTACCATGTTTATAAAACTGAAACTTCCTAAAAAACAACAATTTTTTCGTACGTTCGTGTATAAGGGAGTTTAACTCAGCCAGAACCGTTTTATACATTTCGTTAGCTGTCACCGACGGAGAACTCAGCAAATCACGTTTTAGCTGACGAGACTGACTCTCCAAGTATACTATGCGATGTGCTATGCGTCTGGTCCTGGAGGCAACATATGCGATAATGTCCCCACGAAGCACTGCCTTTGCAGCGTCCCAAAAAAGGACGGGTTGTTCGATATGTTGTGCATTATTAGTGCAGTAAGCATCCCATTTAGTCAATAAAAATTCCCGAAATTGAATGTCCTCATGTAAATATGCGGGAAATCTCCACCCCGCCCCCGCGCCAACAGGACCTCCCATCGCTACATCAAGCCAAATCATATGATGATCTGATATCTCAAGAGGGCCTATAGTTGCCTCCGAGACCCGAGCAAACAACTTCTCAGATATTAACGTGTAATCTATTCGGGAATAGGAACCATGAGCTCTAGATTGGTGTGTATAGTCTCTCTCTGTAGGATGGAGTAATCTCCAAGCATCCACCAATCCCAGGGTTTGACAAAGATAAGGAATACCTTTAGTGCGTTTCACCGACGTCATCCCCACTCCCCCAGAACGATCCACGCCCGGGTCTGCTACCTGGTTCAAATCGCCCACTACAATCAGAGGGCTATCAGTGTCCCGCAGGCAAATATTGACCAAATTTTGAAAAAAAGAATGCTGATATCCATTAGGGCCGTATCCCACCAATAGCCTAAAAGGCCCCCCCGGACCAACCACCCTCACAAGAAGATAGCGGCCCTGGGTGTCACGCCTCAGAACCTGGACAGAACACTGCAAGCCCTTCCTTATCAAAATGGCTACCCCCGCCCGTTTACCTGCAGAAGAGGCAAAATATAGGTCCCCAACCCAACCTCGATGTAGTTTCTGATGTTCTTGATCCGTTAGTCTAGTCTCTTGTAAGCAAGCTATATCTGCCTTATGATGTTTTAATTGAGACAAAATTTTGGTGCGTTTAGAGGGGGAAGTAATCCCAGACACATTCCAGGAGAGTATACGCAGTGTGCGATCACCCACCAGGGTCCTCCACCCAACTCATCATAGATACTAATGTCCCCAATAAATAACATCCCGGGGTGCCCAGCCTCACCCCAAGACTCACGCATACGCTCCATTCAAACATCCTCACCAGCCTTAACAGAAAAATCCCCCAACAACCCTGAGAAAGAAACACATACTTCATCAAGAAATTCACCGCTGCCACCCAGGAACCCCCTACCCCCCAATTCCCCCCAACATCCTCAAATGTCTCCCACATGTGGGAGCCAACAGGTCACTTACGACGCCCCGTCCAGGGCCGCCCCAGCCCACAAAAAATGTATGCCCCTAAGGGCCCTGAAAGCAACATGCCCCTGCAAACAAACTAGCATAGACAGAATTACACAGCAAATCACATATCATACTCAGCGTCCGCCAAGTCAGTCCACTCCCGCATTAGTTGGTCCAAGGAGCTTGATAAAAGCAGCCGCCTCCTCCGAGGATTGAAAAGATTTCCAAGTCCCATTTCGCTGAATCCGCAGTGTGGCTGGATAGATGAATTGGAATCTCTGTTTAGACTCCGATAGTTGAGCACATAGAGGGTAGAAAGGCTTCCTCCTCTCCTGCAAGGCCATAGAAAAGTCCTGACTGATGCGAATAGGTGAGCCATCATATTTCAAAGCATCCTTCTTGAGTCGATATTGATGTAGTATTTCTACTTTGTGTCTGAAGTTTAAAAGCTTTAAAATAACCACCCTTGGTCTGGTTTCCAGGCCAGGACGAGGGCCCAAACGATGCGCCCTCTCTATACGCAAAGGCCCCGCAGCAGCGAGAAGCGGCAGCTCCTCACCCAGCCATCTCTCCAGCAATTCTGGCAGTGAGCGATCTGGGAGCGTTTCCGGGACACCCATCAGGCGCAGGTTCGAGCGGCGGGAGCGATTCTCCAGGTCATCCAACTTGTCCGCCTGGGCTCGAACCTGCGCCTGCAGCGCTTTAAAATCGGCACTCTGAGTTGTGCCTGCATCTTCCAGGGTGGATACCCGCTGCTCGAGCTCAGTCGTTCGAGTCGCCGCCGCCGCCAGCAGCGTCTCGATATTCGATATTTGCGCTGTGAGTGCCTCTAACTTCGGCCCCAAAACCTGAGCCAGAGCGTCCTTGATGTCGCTCAGCGCCGTGTCAGCAAGATGCGAGACCGCCGCCGCGGGGCTCGCCGCCATGCTCGATTCACCAGGCCGAACCCGCTCCCGTTCCTTTCGCGTCGAGCGCGCCTGCATGAGTTCTCCGGAGCGAGTGAGATATCTGTCCATGCACAAGGAGGCACAAGCTGTCGAAATTTCGCCAAAAACGCGATGTAATTGCTAGTGGCTGGCTAAAACTCGGCAGGGCAGCCCCGGAGCGAGCAAGGAGACGTCCTTACACGCTCATGGCATCACGTGACCTTTCCCTTTGTTCAGGGGACACATTATTAAGTTAAAGGGAAATACTTTTAAAACCAATAGGAGGAAATATTTTTTCACTCAGAATGGTTAACTCTAGGACGCATTACCAGAGGCTATGGTAAGAGCGGAAAGCGTAGCTGGTTTTAAGAAAGGTTTGGACAATTTCCTGGAGGAAAAGTCCATAGTCTGTTATTGAGAAAGACATGGGGGAAGCCACTGCTTGCCCTGGATCAGTAGCATGGAATGTTGCTACTCTTTGGGTTTTGGCCAGGTACTAGTGACCTGGATTGGCCAGGTAAGAATGGGCTACTGGCTTGATGGACCAGCAATAAAAAATAAAAGCACAATAGCCAAGAAACAGAATCCATTGTCAGAATAGGAAAGGGAGAAATCTAAGTAGAGAGAAGGTATATCACACATACAGAAATAGACTACAAAAAGCCAGCCTAAAAAGACAGATGCCAAACCACACCCTCTGGTCTGCTCCTGCAAACTAAAAAAAAAAAAAAATTAGAACTAAAAGTCTTTACACATAAATAGGTTTTGAGGACACTTTTAAACTTAATTCCATTAGCTTCAGTACATAGAGGTTGTGGAAGAGAATACCAGGTGGAAGGGGCAGGTAAAAGACAGACAGCAGATTAAGTAGAATCCAACCAAGCTTGGCAAGGCGAAGGAAGCATGACAAACTTAGATGAAGACCGTAGATGGCGGGCTGGTCTGTAAGAAATGCCAGAAGAAGCTCTCTGTTACAATACAAGTTCTAGGGTGAGCATTCATGAGAGACTGAGATTATACTCCACATATCCTGGTTTAGGTCATGGTATGCGTAAAATTAGCCCATTTGAAACATTACCCCGAGAGGCTGCTAAGAAAGGCTTACCGTGCTGAAGAGGAACCCTCTTGCTCCTTTGTGCTAGACATTGGTGTTTGCCAGACTGTGCTTGCTAAGATCCAGTGTTAGATAGCAACCTTTTTCCTGGCCTCTGTTCTGCCTCGATGCCAGTTGCGGGCTGTCACTGAATCCTGCCCCTTGCTTAGAGAGGGTGGGCGGTGAGATGGATTTTGGCTTACTTATCAGAACCCTTGATAGACTGAGCTAGCCTGCAGGCATCACCACAGATCCATGTCAGTGCCTGTCAAAACTGCAGCAGCCCTCATCTCATTTGCTTGGATTTTCCAAAGACGAGTTTCATCTTTCTCCTTAAACCCACCCACACACTTCTGATTGGTTGGTAGGTTCTCGCCAATTACTTTGTAGTGTAAGATTTTAATTTTAGACTAAACCTGTTGTATGTCTTTGGGAAAAGTGTTTAGAAATCAAGCTGCTCACATCTTGTGTGCTGCTGTAGCAGAAGTTGTAAGTTGTTTTTTTTTTTTTTGTTTGTGTTTTTTTTAATGTGGCTTTTGCAGTCTGTGTCCTTTAAGAAGCTAGTTCAGCTTCTACTATGGCTCTGGCTTTTGGCTCTTTTGCCACTGCCCCCCTCCTGATAGTATATGAACATGTGTTTATAATATGCTGTATGGATATACATGCACACCTGGATTTGCATTTTGGACTGGATTACTTGCTTTCCAAGATCAAGTGCAGGATGAGTTATATTTCAGGCACAATGCAGCAGCTATTTTCCTGCTGAAGAGGACTTACAATCTAAGGACAATTTTTCACTTGCATGACAGTGCATTGCTCACCACAGCTCCCATCCTATGTGGTTTGTATCTAAGGCAGGGGAGGGGTAGGGGTGAAATGACTTTCCCAGAGGCACTAAGAGCATCGGTGAGAGAAGCAGTACACTATTTGAACCTTGGTTTCCCTAGTTTAAAGCCTGCTGATCTACTGTAATCACTAAGCTCCATCTCTAGTCCAGACTGGACAAACCAAACAATTCTTATATGCTTATGCCATCTTTATGTCTAATGCAGTCCATATTAAATGCCTTATTTTTCTGACCTGATGTGCCTCTTTATGTACAATATAAATGTTTTTCTGATGAATTACCAATGTGTGTGTGTGTGTTCTCTCAATGTGAATGCTGATTGTTTTCTCCCAGTACTGTAGTTGCCAGGCATCTCGGCTTACCGCAATGCTGAATGTCAGAACATTAAGCCTTGAACTTCACTAAGCTGCTATTCTGTATCAGGACCAAACTTGATGCTTGTGTCAAATTACTCGTGCTGCTAATTTCAGATCCCTATTTTGAGAGAAGCACCACTACTACCCAGTTTCAGAAAATGTCTACTTTAATGGCATCAAAGAGCTTATATAAATTTTTGCTCTTTTTCCTTGAATAATATGTTCTGTTTGCTTAAAGTCTTTTGACTCAGTAGTAGAGGAATGCAAATAGTTTTTAAAAGGAAAGGTTATATTTATATCTTTGAAACAGTTGGTGAACTTAAGCTGGGTCAGCCATGCTAGGCACAACCGATCCTTCTATGGATTAAACAAAAGAGGTCACCTTTGAACTGCTGCTGTCACCAGACACTAGTTTATCCCCAAAATATTTCAGGAGGCAGAGAAATCTTGGAAAGCTCAGCTGTGGTCGCCTGATTGCTTCTCGGTGCCTGTTGGCATGTAGCTGGAATCACAGCTTTGCCCTTTGGTCTGATTTCAGCTTTGAGTCTGAGGCTGCTAGGCAATGCCTTCATAATGTGTCTGAAATAAAGGGGCCACTGCCCTGGCCTGTATTCTGCAATAAAGGGTCTATTATACCTGTCTCGGAATGAAACTGATAGAGGAATGAGAATACATTGGAGCAGATTGTTTTAAAGGCTGGACACTGAATCCCATTTCCTCAAAAGCGTGGTGTAGTCAGACTTTGATGCATTCTGTTCTATTCAGGTTCTTTATATACTTCCTATACATAGTTTGGGATTGTGGGAACTGCCGACCCATTGCTAACCTAACCTTAACTAAAGTTATAGAAGCAACAGTTACATTGCAAGTCCAGGAATATTTAGAGTGCTTCAACCTGCTGAATTCTTTTCAATCAGGATTATGTACACTCTACAGTGTTTCTCAACCTGCCGTATGCATACCCCAGGGGGGTACATGGGCCGCCTGTTGGGGGTATGTGGGCCGCCCGCCGCCCAGGATCTCTCCCTGCCTGCCCCTTGCTGAAGCCACTGCCGATTCCTCCCTACCACCAGATACGCTATATCCACCACCACCACCCCCGGACCACTGCTGCACCCACTACCACCCCCGCCACGCTACATCCAAACATCCCCCACCGCTGCTGCAACTCCAGACAAGGAAGGGCCAGGTGCATGCAATGATTGGCTGGCCCAGAACCTTCTCTCAGACATTCCTCCCCCTTGCATCCCCTTCGATCTATCTCTGTTCCTTCTCCACCATTTCTCTCTTTCTATTCCCCATGCATCTCTACCTCACTCCTCTCTCTCTCTCTCTATTTGCCCAATTTTCCTCTTCCTTTCCCCATGTGCACCATCTTTCCCTCTCACTCACACACTCAGGTCCAACAATAGTCCCTTTCTATTCCCTCTCTCCTATGTCCCAAGTTAGTATCCCATATTCATACTCCCTCTCTTCCTTCTGTGTCCTGAGTTCGTGCCCCTTCCCCTTCCCTGCCTTCCAGCCTTTGTCCCACCCCTTCCTCCCTCCTGTGAAGCCGACCCGTGCCAAAGCCTGCCCGCCCCCCGCTGAAGCCACTGTCGATTTCTGCCACCCGATACACTACATCCACCCCCCCGGTCCGCCACTGCCACAACCTGACATGCTCCATCCAATCATCCCCTGCAACTCCGGGCAAGGAAAGGCCAGGCATGTGCAGCAATTGCATGCCGCTGGCGGCAGGGAACACACTGGACACTCCCCTCCTCCCACCCTCACCAACTCTCCCTGCCTGTTTCCTGGCCGCCCCGATTGCCCTCCATGGCCGTATTCGGCGGCTTGATGTGGTGCGGAGCAGCGCTGGCGGCGGCTGCCAGGAGGAGGACTTCGAGCCACTGAAGACTCTCCCCAAAGCGCAGCAGAGGATCGGGCGCTGTTTCCTTGAGGATCGTGGCCAGCTATACCAAACTTCGCAGGCCGCACAGCACCTCAATAGAACGTTTCCTCTGACGTACGCGATCGCGTCAGAGAGAACATGCTACCGAGGTGCAGAGCGGCCTGCGAGGTTTGCAAAAGCCAGCCGCGATGCTCACAAGGCTACATGCTAGACCGGGGAGCAGGGAAGAGGTGCTGCTGACTGGGGAAGCAGGGAAGAGGAACCAGGGGAGCAGGGAAGAGGTGCTGCTGACCAGGGAAGCAGGGAAGAGGAACCAGGGGAGCAGGGAAGAGGTGCTGCTGAGCAGGGAAGAGGAACCGAGGGAGCAGGGAAGAGTTGCTGCTGACCGAGGGAGCAGGGAAAAGGTGCTGCTGACGGGGGAAGCAGGGAAGAGGAACCAGAGGAGTAGGGAAGAGGTGCTGCTGACCAGGGAAGCAGGGAAGGGGAACTGGGGGAGTAGGGAAGAGGTGCTGCTGACCGGGGAAGCAGGGAAGAGGACCCGAGGGAGCAGGGAAGAGGGACCCGGGGGAGCAGGGACGAGGTGCTGCTGACCGGGGAAGCAGGGAAGAGGTGCTGATGGACCGGGGGGGGTGGGGCGTGGGGTAAAAATGGGTTTGGAGCTGGGGCTGAAAATAGGGGACATGTGAGGGAAGGAGGCTTTACTAGCACGCGTTAATGTAACGGGCTTAAACATTAGTCCTATATAATAAAACCCTAAGCGCGCATGCACACTTAAGGTTCTGTGATCCCTGCCGCCGTGTTTTCTGTTCCGTGGACGAATTCTATTTCAGAACACGGCGGCAGGGAACATTCTGGCAACTCCTCCTCCCGCCCTCACTCACTCACCAACCGCTGCTGCTGGAGGAAGTGCAGGCAAGCTATCTCCCAGCGGCGCCAGAGCTGCATCGTCGCCACCCGATTGCCGGCCGCAGTGGCCGCCGCTGCTGTGAAACTGCCCAGGACTGCTGCCAACGCCACTCTTCAAAGGAGCCTGGTGAGGATAGCGGCTAGCTGTAGCAAACTCCGCAAGCCACTCAGCACCTAGGTAGCACGTTTCCTCTGACGTACGCGATCATGTCAGAGGGAACTTGCTACTGAGGTGCATAGCGGCCTGCAAGGTTCGCTACAGCTGGCCGCTATCCTCATCAGGCTGCAAATGAACATGCTGGACAGGGGGAGCAGGGAAGAGGGACAGGGGGAGCACGGAAGAGGTGCTGATGGACCGGGGAGCAAGGAAGAGGGACAGGGGGAGCACGGAAGAGGTGCTGATAGACGGGGGAGTAGGGAAGAGGGACAAGGGGGATCATGGAAGAGATGCTGATGGACGGGGAGAAGGGAAGAGGGACAGGGGGAGCACGGAAGAAGTGCTGATGGAAGGGGGAGCAGGGAAGAGAGACGGGGGAGCACGGAAGAGGTGCTGATGGACGGGGAGCAGGGAAGAGGGACAGGGGGAGCACGGAAGAGGTGCTGATGGACGGGGGAGCAGGGAAGAGGGACAAGGGGAGCATGGAAGAGGTGCTGATGGACCGGGGAGCAGGGAAGAGGGACAGGGGGAGCACAGAAGAGGTGCTGATGGACATGGGAGCAGGGAAGAGGGACAAGGGGAGCAAAGAATTCCTCAGGGTTCAATTCTTTCCCCCTTACTTTTCAACATCTTCCTCTCACCTTTACTTAGTCTTAGCCAATCTATAGGCTTCTCCGCATATGCTTATGCGGACGACATACAATTATTACATCCATGCAATCCAGAAAACCCAAATGAAATAGCTCAAGTCAACCAAAAATTAGTTAAAATTAAAGAATGGCTCACCTATAACAAACTCGCTCTTAATATTCCAAAAACAAAGGTCCTCCTTTTTCCTTCAAAACAGGGAATACAATTATCTTCTCCTTTCTTGATAGATGATATAACAATTGAATCAGTGACTTCACTTAAAATTTTAGGTGTAATCATAGATGATAAGTTTACTTATCAAGAACATGTTAATAACATTGTTAAATGCTGCTTCTATCGTCTCCGTTTAATCCGTTCAATGACAAAATATTTAGAACCACAATCTTTAAATATTCTAATGCACTCTCTTGTTATAACAAAACTAGATTACTGCAATTCTCTTCTACAAAATATCACTCAAAAAGAAAAAAAACGTTTACAAATTGTTCAGAACATAGCAATTAAAATAATTCACAATGGTAAAAAATATGACCACGTAACACCTCTGCTAATCAAATCACACTGGCTGCCCATAAATAACCGAATAACTTACAAAATAGCTCTACTGACTTTTAAAACATTAAATACCAATGAACCACAATTTATAGATCGTTTATTAATCCCCCATTCTTCAAATCGTTCTTTAAGATCTGAAACCCAAGAACTATTAATGGTTCCCTCTTTAAAAATAGTAGGGACAAAGCGTCACGATATTTTCTCTGTAGTGGCTCCTCTTACTTGGAATTCTCTTCCTTTATATATCAGGAAAAATAAAAATTTAAATCAATTTAAAACTAATTTAAAATCATTTCTTTTTAAAATCTCTTTTGACCTCTAAATCCACTTCATTGCGAATTTCTATCTTAGAACTTTTAATCCCTTCCTAAATGTTTCCTCCCTCCCCTCTCAGACCACTCTCTCTCCCTTTCGGGATAAATATTTTTGTAACTTTTAGCCCTCATGTTTATTCCATATGTGTCATAGTATGTTGAAATTGTTTGTATGTCCAATTCCTTTTTGTTTAAGTAGTACTAAGATATTGTTATTTTACCCTTTTAATGTTCAATAACATAAAATTTAACAATGTTTGTTATATTTTGTTAATCGCTTAGTTTGTAATAAGCGATACATCAAATAAAATGAAACTTGAAACTTGAAAGAAGAGGTGCTGATGGACCAGGGAGCAAGGAAGAGGTGCTGATGGACCGGGGAGCAGGGAAGAGGTGCTGATGGACCGGGGAGCAGGGAAGAGGTGCTGATGGACCGGGGAGCAGGGAAGAGGGGCAGGGGCAGGGGGAGCACAGAAGAGGTGCTGATGGACATGGGAGCAGGGAAGAGGGACAAGGGGAGCACAGAAGAGGTACTGATGGACCAGGGAGCAGGGAAGAGGTGCTGATGGACCGGGGAGCAGGGAAAAGGGGCAGGGGGAGCACAGAAGACGTGCTGATGGACCTGGGAGCAGGGAAGAGGGACAGGAGGAGCATGGAAGAGGTACTGATGGACCGGGGAGCAGGGAAGAGAGACAGGGGGAGCACGAAAGAGGTGCTGATGGACCGGGGAGCAGTGAAGAGGGACAGGGGGAGCACGGAAGAGGTGCTGCTGGACATGGGGGAGATAAAAGGAAGGGAGAAGGGCTACTGCTGGACAGGGGAAGCTTGCAAGATGTGGTGGTGGACAGCGGAGGAAAAAGAGATAGAAAGAAAGAAAGACAGCGGCCAAGGAGAGAGAGACAGACCCATCTATTCTAGCACCCATTAATGTAACGGGCTTAAAGACTAGTGTATTAATAAGATTATATTGTGTGTATATGAAAAATGGATGGAAGAAATTGCATTACAATTAGTACTATTATTATGGGGGTGGAGTCAGGGGCAGAGTTTGGGCGGGTCGGGGTGGAGCTTGGGCGGGGTACTCGGTTGGTATTTGTTAGGTTAAAGGGGTACTTGGCTTGAAAAGGTTTAGAAACACTGATCTAAACAACTTGCACATTGTCCTTTAAACTCCATCTTTCTTCGTTTGAAATTCATGTGTGTATCTATCATCTGCCAAAAACCACTCTCCTAATCTGCAAAAAAAAACCCAAATCTAAATATAATCTACTCTTCTTGTGTAACAAAGTATATCAGATTAATCAAGCTAAAGGTGTGTATTCAACTAAATAAAGACATACTACATGAAAATACGTGAAGGGACATAATCAAAAGAAAAGTCGCCCAAAGTCAGACACGGGAAAAGGTCCATTTTTGAAAAATTCGTCCAACATTTTTTTTTTTTTTTTAAATTATCCAACTGTACGTCTAGCCATCTGATCGCCCAGACTGCTAAGTCATCCATCTTAATACCTCATTTTCGTCCAAAAATTAATCCAAGTCGCAAATGCCTAGAAAAAGACCTTTTGGGCACGGGAGGGGCCAGAAAAATGATGAACTGGACACCCAGACATGGCACCAGAGTAGGGCACTGCTGTGAACTTCACAAAAAGGGTCCCACATAAATATCTCACTACAGCTCCCTTATAGGTCATGGTGAGCCCCCCATAACATCCCCAGCATTTACTAGACCCACCTATCTACCACCCCAATAGCCCTTATGGCTGCAGGAGCCACTTATATGGCAGTACAAAAAGGTTAGAGGTTTTTATGGGGGGTGCACATGTTTCACCATGAATGCAGTGATTAGAGTGTCTTATGGGCCTGGATCCTCCTCTCCATGGTTCACTAACCCACCCCCAAGACCACGTATGCCATATCTGTGCAGCTCTATTAGGCTTTCCTATGCCAAGCTGCCAAGTGCTAATGTTCTGGAGGCAGATATGTAAAGTTGTTGTTATGATTTTTTTTTGGGGGGGGGTCAGTGATCACTGGGGCAGTGTGTGGGGGTCTGTCTGTACTTTGTGTCTGCATTGCTTATCTGGTCACTTTGGATACCTTCTTGTGACTTAGACCTGGTTTTAGATGGCCCAATGTCCAGGTTCCATGTAGGCGGTGTTGTAAAACTTTTGGTTATACATGCAGTATGACTAAGTCTAGGATGGCCCATATCCCGCCCTCGACATTCCTCCTGACACGCCCCTTTTGGCTGTGGTCATTCAGCAGCACTGTAAAGGCCTAGGTCATTTTAAACCCAATTCGATTATCAGCACTTGGATGTTCTGTCTCACTGATCGTCTAAGTGCCGATTTAGGCCGGTTTTTAGATGTATTTCTGTTTCGATTATGAGTCCCATATTGTTTGAACTAAATGCATTTAGAGCACTGGATACGGCATAGGAGAAATCAGCCCACAAATGAAAAGAGAAAGAAAAAGACTCAGAATCCCACCACCACCCTTCAGAGATTGGGTTGGTGAGTAGTATAATGGGTACACCTCATGTCAAACTGATTGACAGGTGAGATAAGATAAGGATCGACCAATCAGCGTTCACTTCCGGGTTAAGCCCCGCCCATTGTCCCGCCTTAGTCTCCGCCCATGGCCCCGCCCTAGTCTCCGCCCATGGCCCCGCCCCTCCCATAGGAATGAATGGTGGTAGCCCCGCCCATGGCCACACACCCCCGCCCATGGCCCCACCCCACCCTTCACCTAAGCCCCGCCCCTCCCATAGGAATGAATGGTGGTAGCCCCGCCCATGGCCCCACCCCTCAAGCCCCGCCCCTGCCCCTGTCCCCACCCCTCAAGCCACGCCCCCACCCATGACCCCGCCCCCTCATGTCCCGCCCCGGAAATGCACTTTTGATGACATCACCGGAAATGGGGGCGTGTTTAACCCCGAAAATACGCTTTCTGATGACATCACCGGAAATGGGAGTGCCTGCCCCCTACCGGAAATGCGCTTTTCTGATGACATAGGCGGAAATTGGGTAAATGACGCGGCGGAAATGCGCTTTTCTGAACACGTAGGCGGAAATAGGGTAAATGACGCGGCGGAAATGCGTTTTTCTGAACACGTAGGCGGAAATAGGGAAACAGACTCGGTCAAAACCCCCACCCAGAAAAGAAGCATCTTTATTTTAACAGTTTTTAGTTAAAAGACAGGGTTTAAGAGCTCACAGATAGAGCAGATCACAAAACAAAAGGCATTCACAAAATCTTTTCCTGCTTTTTAAAACAGAGTAGGGGCAGAAACAAACGAGAAAAGTTGCATTTGCTTTTAACACCCTTTTCAGTAGGAATTCTGAGCTAATGGTTAATGGGTCAGCTCCCCTATTGTCATGGTAACAGCTGATAAGACCCTTGCAACACCCCTCCCCCTGATAAAACCAAGGGGAGAGATGTGGAAGTGTGTTTAAACATGTCTGAACTTGTCCCGGCCCCCTACTGTTGTCTTAACAATCTGAAAAAAAAAAAACACAAAAGCAGATGTCACCTAACAGGGCTCTGTTAAAAAGGCAAAAGTCTTTATTGAAGCAAATTTATTATGATCCACACGCGGCAGGAAGCTATGGAGGCATTAACCCTCTACTTCAAGCGGCTAAAAAGAGTGATATAACAGTCCGGAGAAAAGATGTGGTGGATTGGGTCACCGGTCAAAACGCATACAATTTACACAGATCGGCTAGAATCCATTTTAAAAGAAATAAAACAATTGTGTCGGAAGTTGACAGACAGTGGCAAAGTGACTTAGTCGACATGTCAGCCTTTGCCCCTTATAACAACGGTTACAAATACATCTTAACGGTAATAGATATCCTGTCAAAATATGCATGGGTCGTTTCTTTAAAAACAAAAACCGGTCATGAAGTTACCGAAGCCTTTGAAACAATATTTAATTTAGGGCGTACACCTGAAAAACTTCAAACAGACAAGGGTAAAGAATTTTTAAATAAGTCTCTGAAGAATTTATTAAAACAAAAAGGTGTTAGCCATTTTGTGACCCATAATGATGTTAAAGCAGCTGTAGTGGAAAGATTTAACAGGACTTTAAAATCCAAAATGTGGAGATATTTTACAGCCCATAATACCTTTACTTACCAAGACGTCCTACAGGCTATAGTGCACAGCTATAATTATAGTTTTCACAGAACGATACAGGCGAGGCCTGTAGATGTGACACCCTCAAACTCTTTGCAGATTTGGAAAACAGTCTACGGCAGTAACATCAAATGCGATCCCACCAAGGATCTCTTAATGAAAGGAGACCATGTAAGGCTATCAAAACTTAAAGGAAGATTTCAGAAAGGTTACGAACAAACATGGACGGATGAAATATTTATAATAAAAGATGTTTTAAACAGGGGTCAGAGAACAATATACAAGATACAGGATTACGATAGCGAAGCTATACAAGGTTCTTTTTATCCTGAAGAATTACTAAAAGTCAAACCTCTAGAGGACAGAATATACCATATCGAAAAGGTTCTAAAGGTAAAAGGAGGGGGTAAGAACAAAATTTATCTCGTGAAATGGAAGGGGTGGCCTGATAAATTTAACAGTTGGGTGAAGGCCTCAGAGATTCAAGACATCTGATTTTGTCTTTTGAAACAGCACAGAGAGAGAAAAAAACAAAATGAATGACGGTGGCTTTTATATCACATTGCCTAGCAATGCTTCAGCAGCTATGTTTTCCCGTAATACCAGCTCTAATTTCACCATACAAATAGCTAGGCCTTTGGACTTACAGGGGCCGTGGGAAGCGGGGCTGGTGGAAATACAATACCCACATACTTGGGAAAATATTAAGGAAGACATAAAGTATATTGTCACCTCTGCAGAAGGAAATGTACGCCAATTTATAATCAAGAGTGGATATTATGCGACCATGGGGAAGTTATTGGAAACCATGAATCATGATATTAGAAGCGCCTATGAGTCTGAGAGACCGCCGAGAATCATATAACAGAGTATGTATCAGCTGGTCCTAAAACATACGGTTACAAACTGACAAGTGGAAAGACCTGTATGAATGTGAAAGGGATAACGTTAAATGTAGAAAACAGCCTGAAAATCAAATTTACTAGTTTAAAAGATCTAGTTTTTGACTACAAACCGGGTGCAGAGGGTTTACCCCAGAAAAAGATAGGGGTGCAACAAACCGGTATTATAAGAAACAAAAAGAGGTGGGCTATAGAGACCGGTGTGATTAAAAAAACACAGCAAGTTGTGTATGACAAAAGAGTGAAGGAGGAGGATGGGTTCAACACACTACCCTACGGATACTAGAACGGTGGATGCCCGCTGGTCGCACCCTTTCTCTTGTATATTAGCAGGACCGTCCAATTCAGGCAAGAGCTTCTTTGTTAAAAAACTGTTAGAACACGCTGGCCGTGTATTGTCTGTCATGCCTGACAATATTGTTTGGTGTTATAGTTGTTGGCAGCCTTTGTATAAAGAAATGTTAAATAAATATCCTTTTATTACTTTTACGGACATTTTGCCTGATACTTTTAACGATGACCGAATGTTTCCAACCCATAAAGTAAACTTGGTTATTATAGATGATCTAATGGATTCTGCCTGTAAAAGCGGCGAAATAGAGAATGCCTTTACTAAGTACGTACATCACAGAAACCTGAGCATCATATATATAGTTCAGAATGTTTTCTGCCAGGGTAAAACAAGCCGGACTATAACTTTAAACACTAAATACATGGTTCTCTTTAAGAATCCTAGAGATAAGTTACAGGTAGCCATTCTTGCTAGGCAGATGTACCCTGGAAAATCACAATTCTTTTTAGAAGCCTTCGAGGATGCCACCAGAAAACCGTACGGCTATCTCTGTGTGGACTTAAATACCACAACGCCTGAGGCTTACAGATTGAGAACGGATATTTTCCCGCCAGACTGGACAACGGTATATTGTGTAAAACCACAATCAACCCGTAAAAGGCTGTGAATACATAACCAGACCCCTTCATATACGCTGGGGCGTGTCTCAGGTAACATGTCTAGCCGTGTAAAGAGAAACCTGCCCCTTTTAAAACTTTTAGTCCAAGCCTCGCCGCAGCACAGAAAAGCCATCCTGAATACAGCCTCTGATGATTTGGTGTCTGCTATAGCTGAAATCGCTCTCAACACCCTAAAAGGTAACATCCCGCTTTCACAAAACCAGATAAAGGTTTTAAAAGGGAAGCGTCACGCCATAAAAAGACTGTGTGATAAAAGATTAACCCTTAAGAAAAAAAAGAAGCAATTGGTGAAACAGTCGGGCGGATTTATAGGGCCCTTGTTAAGTTTTGCTATACCGTTGATAACGGGTCTTCTGACAAACCGCTGATGCATCACGCTGAAAAAATGTACCTGGTCCCTAGTCAACAACTCGAGCGCTTGAGAAACCCCGTAGACCGGGAAGAAAATATTAGAACCTCAACCATACTTAGGTTAGACGAGGAAATTAAAAACATACTGCAGAGCCCTGGTATGTCCGACCATGAAAAAGTTAAACGTTATTCAGAAGTGTTACAACGTTATCTCGTGTTGAACAGACAAAGGGATATGGAAAAAGAAAAGCTAAATGTGTATCTACAGGGACCGGTTGATGCTTCAACAACCCCCGCTCCAGAAAATAGTATACCAACCGACTCTGTGGTTCAAGAAGTGTTAAACAGCATCAATACGCGCTATAGGAAAAATGCCGAAGTCCTGCTTAACAAACTGTCAAAAAACAAAAGTGTTGCATCCTGGGTGGGAGATGGTACATTTGTATACCAAGGAACACCTATCAGTGGTTCTAACCTGCTCGACCTCGTTCGCAGTGTTACGCAGACCCATGCTCTTTCAGAGCTAAGAAGGCCCCTAGGCTGGGGGGAGTTCATGCAAACCTTAGCTCAATTAAATATGCCTTCCTCGGTTGTAGGTAACACAGCCAACAGAGAGGTACTGTTACGTCTCAAGGAGAGCCCAACTATGAAGGTTCCTGAACTATATACAAAACCTGCCAAGACCAAAGAACTCCTTCCTCATAAAAGACGTAAATTATTACCCAGTGTACCACTACTCGCTGATCAAAACCGGTAACCTGCGGGCTGAAATACATTTTGCCAGAGCTTTACCACACACTGTGAACATGATTGTGTATGGGGTTAGGGTTAGGGTTAAAAATGAAAATAAAAGACTGCAGACATTTTGATTTTAAGGTTTTGGTCTTGGCAGGTTTTGTATATAGTTCAGGAACCTTCATAGTTGGGCTCTCCTTGAGGCGTAACAGTACCTCTCTGTTGGCTGTGTTACCTACAACCGAGGAAGGCATATTTAATTGAGCTAAGGTTTGCATGAACTCCCCCCAGCCTAGGGGCCTTCTTAGCTCTGAAAGAGCATGGGTCTGCGTAACACTGCGAACGAGGTCGAGCAGGTTAGAACCACTGATAGGTGTTCCTTGGTATACAAATGTACCATCTCCCACCCAGGATGCAACACTTTTGTTTTTTGACAGTTTGTTAAGCAGGACTTCGGCATTTTTCCTATAGCGCGTATTGATGCTGTTTAACACTTCTTGAACCACAGAGTCGGTTGGTATACTATTTTCTGGAGCGGGGGTTGTTGAAGCATCAACCGGTCCCTGTAGATACACATTTAGCTTTTCTTTTTCCATATCCCTTTGTCTGTTCAACACGAGATAACGTTGTAACACTTCTGAATAACGTTTAACTTTTTCATGGTCGGACATACCAGGGCTCTGCAGTATGTTTTTAATTTCCTCGTCTAACCTAAGTATGGTTGAGGTTCTAATATTTTCTTCCCGGTCTACGGGGTTTCTCAAGCGCTCGAGTTGTTGACTAGGGACCAGGTACATTTTTTCAGCGTGATGCATCAGCGGTTTGTCAGAAGACCCGTTATCAACGGTATAGCAAAACTTAACAAGGGCCCTATAAATCCGCCCGACTGTTTCACCAATTGCTTCTTTTTTTTCTTAAGGGTTAATCTTTTATCACACAGTCTTTTTATGGCGTGACGCTTCCCTTTTAAAACCTTTATCTGGTTTTGTGAAAGCGGGATGTTACCTTTTAGGGTGTTGAGAGCGATTTCAGCTATAGCAGACACCAAATCATCAGAGGCTGTATTCAGGATGGCTTTTCTGTGCTGCGGCGAGGCTTGGACTAAAAGTTTTAAAAGGGGCAGGTTTCTCTTTACACGGCTAGACATGTTACCTGAGACACGCCCCAGCGTATATGAAGGGGTCTGGTTATGTATTCACAGCCTTTTACGGGTTGATTGTGGTTTTACACAATATACCGTTGTCCAGTCTGGCGGGAAAATATCCGTTCTCAATCTGTAAGCCTCAGGCGTTGTGGTATTTAAGTCCACACAGAGATAGCCGTACGGTTTTCTGGTGGCATCCTCGAAGGCTTCTAAAAAGAATTGTGATTTTCCAGGGTACATCTGCCTAGCAAGAATGGCTACCTGTAACTTATCTCTAGGATTCTTAAAGAGAACCATGTATTTAGTGTTTAAAGTTATAGTCCGGCTTGTTTTACCCTGGCAGAAAACATTCTGAACTATATATATGATGCTCAGGTTTCTGTGATGTACGTACTTAGTAAAGGCATTCTCTATTTCGCCGCTTTTACAGGCAGAATCCATTAGATCATCTATAATAACCAAGTTTACTTTATGGGTTGGAAACATTCGGTCATCGTTAAAAGTATCAGGCAAAATGTCCGTAAAAGTAATAAAAGGATATTTATTTAACATTTCTTTATACAAAGGCTGCCAACAACTATAACACCAAACAATATTGTCAGGCATGACAGACAATACACGGCCAGCGTGTTCTAACAGTTTTTTAACAAAGAAGCTCTTGCCTGAATTGGACGGTCCTGCTAATATACAAGAGAAAGGGTGCGACCAGCGGGCATCCACCGTTCTAGTATCCGTAGGGTAGTGTGTTGAACCCATCCTCCTCCTTCACTCTTTTGTCATACACAACTTGCTGTGTTTTTTTAATCACACCGGTCTCTATAGCCCACCTCTTTTTGTTTCTTATAATACCGGTTTGTTGCACCCCTATCTTTTTCTGGGGTAAACCCTCTGCACCCGGTTTGTAGTCAAAAACTAGATCTTTTAAACTAGTAAATTTGATTTTCAGGCTGTTTTCTACATTTAACGTTATCCCTTTCACATTCATATAGGTCTTTCCACTTGTCAGTTTGTAACCGTATGTTTTAGGACCAGCTGATACATACTCTGTTATATGATTCTCGGCGGTCTCTCAGACTCATAGGCGCTTCTAATATCATGATTCATGGTTTCCAATAACTTCCCCATGGTCGCATAATATCCACTCTTGATTATAAATTGGCGTACAATTCCTTCTGCAGAGGTGACAACGTACTTTATGTCTTCCTTAATATTTTCCCAAGTATGTGGGTATTGTATTTCCACCAGCCCCGCTTCCCACGGCCCCTGTAAGTCCAAAGGCCTAGCTATTTGTATGGTGAAATTAGAGCTGGTATTACGGGGAAACATAGCTGCCGAAGCATTGCTAGGCAATGTGATATAAAAGCCACCGTCATTCATTTTGTTTTTTTCTCTCTCTGTGCTGTTTCAAAAGACAAAATCAGATGTCTTGAATCTCTGAGGCCTTCACCCAACTGTTAAATTTATCAGGCCACCCCTTCCATTTCACGAGACAAATTTTGTTCTTACCCCCTCCTTTTACCTTTAGAACCTTTTCGATATGGTATATTCTGTCCTCTAGAGGTTTGACTTTTAGTAATTCTTCAGGATAAAAAGAACCTTGTATAGCTTCGCTATCGTAATCCTGTATCTTGTATATTGTTCTCTGACCCCTGTTTAAAACATCTTTTATTATAAATATTTCATCCGTCCATGTTTGTTCGTAACCTTTCTGAAATCTTCCTTTAAGTTTTGATAGCCTTACATGGTCTCCTTTCATTAAGAGATCCTTGGTGGGATCGCATTTGATGTTACTGCCGTAGACTGTTTTCCAAATCTGCAAAGAGTTTGAGGGTGTCACATCTACAGGCCTCGCCTGTATCGTTCTGTGAAAACTATAATTATAGCTGTGCACTATAGTCTGTAGGACGTCTTGGTAAGTAAAGGTATTATGGGCTGTAAAATATCTCCACATTTTGGATTTTAAAGTCCTGTTAAATCTTTCCACTACAGCTGCTTTAACATCATTATGGGTCACAAAATGGCTAACACCTTTTTGTTTTAATAAATTCTTCAGAGACTTATTTAAAAATTCTTTACCCTTGTCTGTTTGAAGTTTTTCAGGTGTACGCCCTAAATTAAATATTGTTTCAAAGGCTTCGGTAACTTCATGACCGGTTTTTGTTTTTAAAGAAACGACCCATGCATATTTTGACAGGATATCTATTACCGTTAAGATGTATTTGTAACCGTTGTTATAAGGGGCAAAGGCTGACATGTCGACTAAGTCACTTTGCCACTGTCTGTCAACTTCCGACACAATTGTTTTATTTCTTTTAAAATGGATTCTAGCCGATCTGTGTAAATTGTATGCGTTTTGACCGGTGACCCAATCCACCACATCTTTTCTCCGGACTGTTATATCACTCTTTTTAGCCGCTTGAAGTAGAGGGTTAATGCCTCCATAGCTTCCTGCCGCGTGTGGATCATAATAAATTTGCTTCAATAAAGACTTTTGCCTTTTTAACAGAGCCCTGTTAGGTGACATCTGCTTTTGTGTTTTTTTTTTTTTCAGATTGTTAAGACAACAGTAGGGGGCCGGGACAAGTTCAGACATGTTTAAACACACTTCCACATCTCTCCCCTTGGTTTTATCAGGGGGAGGGGTGTTGCAAGGGTCTTATCAGCTGTTACCATGACAATAGGGGAGCTGACCCATTAACCATTAGCTCAGAATTCCTACTGAAAAGGGTGTTAAAAGCAAATGCAACTTTTCTCGTTTGTTTCTGCCCCTACTCTGTTTTAAAAAGCAGGAAAAGATTTTGTGAATGCCTTTTGTTTTGTGATCTGCTCTATCTGTGAGCTCTTAAACCCTGTCTTTTAACTAAAAACTGTTAAAATAAAGATGCTTCTTTTCTGGGTGGGGGTTTTGACCGAGTCTGTTTCCCTATTTCCGCCTACGTGTTCAGAAAAACGCATTTCCGCCGCGTCATTTACCCTATTTCCGCCTACGTGTTCAGAAAAGCGCATTTCCGCCGCGTCATTTACCCAATTTCCGCCTATGTCATCAGAAAAGCGCATTTCCGGTAGGGGGCAGGCACTCCCATTTCCGGTGATGTCATCAGAAAGCGTATTTTCGGGGTTAAACACGCCCCCATTTCCGGTGATGTCATCAAAAGTGCATTTCCGGGGCGGGACATGAGGGGGCGGGGTCATGGGTGGGGGCGTGGCTTGAGGGGTGGGGACAGGGGCAGGGGTGGGGCTTGAGGGGTGGGGCCATGGGTGGGGGGTGGGGCCATGGGCGGGGCTACCACCATTCATTCCTATGGGAGGGGCGGGGCTTAGGTGAAGGGTGGGGTGGGGCCATGGGCGGGGGTGTGGGGCCATGGGCGGGGCTACCACCATTCATTCCTATGGGAGGGGCGGGGCCATGGGCGGAGACTAGGGCAGGGCCATGGGTGGGGGCGGGGCCATGGGCGGAGACTAAGGTGGGACAATGGGCGGGGCTTAACCCGGAAGTGAACGCTGATTGGTCGATCCTTATCTTATCTCACCTGTCAATCAGTTTGACATGAGGTGTACCCATTATACTACTTTGGTGGATAATAAACAGGGCAGAAAAAAACTCCTCAAAAAGATAGTAGATGATGGCCCAAATGGTCCATCTAATCTGCCCAACCTGATTCAATCTAAAAATTTGTTGGGTTTTTTTTTTCTCTTCTTCTCCTTAGCTATTTCTGGGCAAGGATCTAAAGCTCTGCCTGGTACTGTTGTTAGGTTCCAACTACTGAAGTCTCCGTCAAAGCTCACTCCAGCCCATCTACACCCTTCCAGCCATTAAAGCCCTCCCCAGCCCATCCTCCCCCAAACAGCCATATACAGACACAATCCATGCAAGTCTGCCCAGTACTGGCCTTAGTTCTTCAATATTTACTATTTATGATTCTAGATCCTCTGTGTTCATTCCACGCTTTTTTGAACAACATCACCGTTTTCCTCTCCACTACCTCTCAGGAGCGCATTCCAGGCATCCACCACCCTCTCCATAAAGAAGAATGTCCTTACATTGCTCTTAAGTCTCCCACCCCTCAACCTCAAATTATGTCCTCTGGTTTTACCATTTTCCTTTCTCTAGAAAAGATTTTGTTCTACATTAATACCTTTCAAGTATTTGAACGTCTGAATCATATCTCCCCTGTCCCTTCTTTCCTCTAAGGTGTACATATTAAGGGCTTCCAGTCTCTCCTCATACATCTTTTGTCACAAACCTATCATTTTTGTCACCCTCCTCTGGACCGCTTCAAGCCTTTTTGTGTCCTTCGCCAGATACAGTCTCCAAAACTGAACACAATACTTCAAATGGGGCCTCACCTACGACCTGTACAGAGGCATTAACACCTTTGTTCTTCTACTGGTTACGCCTCTCTTTATACAGCCCAGCATCCTTCTGGCAGCAGCCACCACCTTGTCGCACTGTTTTTTTGCCTTCAGATCTTCGGACACTATCACTTCACTATCATCCATGCATATTAGCCTCTCCCCTCCCAGCATATATGGCTCCTTCCAATTATTAATCCCCAAATGCATTACTTTGCATTGAATTTTAGTTGCCAGATTTTAGACCATTTCTCTAACTTTTGTAGATCCTTTTTCATGTTTTCCACTCCTTCCTCGGTGTCTACTCTGTTACAAATCTTGGTATCATCTGCAAAAAGGCGAACTTTTCCGTCTAACCCTTCAGCCATGTCACTCACAAACATATTGAACAGGAATGGCCCCAGTACCGAACCCTGATGGACTCCACTACTCACCTTTCCTTCTTCCGAGCGATTTTCATTAACCACCACTCTCTGGCATCTGTCCGTCAACCAGTTTCTAATCCAGTTCTCCACTTTGGATCCTAACTTTAGCCCTTCAAGTTTGTTCAAGAGCCTCCTATGAGGAATCGTGTCAAAGGCTTTGCTGAAATCTAAGTAAATTACATGTAGCATATTTCCTCGATCCAGTTCTCTGGTCACCCAATCAAAAAATTAAATCAGGTTCGTTTGGCATGATTTACCTTTAGTAAAGCCATGTTGCCTCAGATCCTGTAACCCATTAGATTCTAGGAAGTTCACTATTTTTTTTTTTCAGCAAAATTTCCATTATTTTTCCAACAACCGAAGTGAGGCTTACCGGCATCTAGTTTAACGTATAGCTTTGTGCAATGCAATAGCTCTAAAGCACTTTACAATTCAAACCCAAGTGTCTTATTCAAAACTGTGTGTTCAAATGTTCATAGTAAGCAACCTGTTCAAAACCACTCTTGCATACACAGGTAGTATATATTAGGCAAAAAAGCATCAAACTATAATAAACCAAAACTGGAACAAAAAGATACTCATCTTTAATGCTGAAGATCGATTTACACTGACGATGGCCACCGTTTCACTATTCCAGCTACTTCAGGGTGTGGATCAATTGATCGACTCATTCAGTACTGTCCCAGTGTTCTGCTAAAGAAAGAAACTCTTGATGCTATTGATTGATAAATAATATTTTCTCCAAATGTGCCATTGTTAAACATACACCTTAAGCTCATCTTCGCTTGGCTGGCATCAAACCCGGCATCACTTTGCTTCACAAAAACAAGGCCGTGGCACACTCTACTTCCTCTTAAAACAAGCAAACAGACTGACATCATCATGCTGCCATGACGCTCCCCCTGCTGAAGCCAATGCACATTATTGATCAGCAAGAAAATGGCTCCTTTCTTAAAACTGACTCCATTCAAGTCTGAACTTAAGACCCAATGGTTCTTCACTTTGTAAATATATATATCCAAAAGGACTCTCGCTGTAAAAGAAAACGCTTCCTATTGCCAATGATGGTAGATACGTAATCAATGGCTAAACATTGCAGGTCCTTAAACTGATGGTCATATTCCAATGTCATCTGCGCCCTCCAATCCTTCCACAAACACCTGAAAACTTTGGCTCTTTTCAAAAATCTAATACCTCCCGCTCTCTAGCACCCTTGTCCCTCTCTATCTTCTTAGTTCCTTTCCTATAACCCTTCATTGTAGTTCCTTTCTATTCTAACTCTGTAAACCGTGCCGAGCTCTACGTTCGCGGAGATGGCGCGGTATACAAACCTAAGGTTTAGTTTAGTTTATTGAAAGCCATGCATACGTATTGTATAGGAGTGAAGGTGTAAACTAGGGGTTAGAGCATTATGTTTACAACAAGGGAAGCCCAGTTCAACCCCCACTGTTGCTCCTGTGTTTTAGAAAGTCACTTACTCTCTTGTCAAAGCACCCCTCACCCCCGAGGACAAGGAAAATCATGACAACACATCTCTTTGGTTGGAGGGGCCAAAAGCCAATCTCTGGCCCTGCACCCATGCTCTTTAGTTCTGATATTGTGTTGGCAAAAATCAATGGTGGGACTATGGACCTACATATCACCCCATTCCATTGCCTATGAGGAAAATGTCTAGTGTATCTGAATGTAATTTATCTTGATCTACTTCTGAAAAGGTGTGAACTAAATCTAAACATAAGAATTGCCGCTGCTGGGTCAGACCAGTGGTCCATTGTGCCCAGCAGTCCGCTCACGCAGCGGCCCTAGGTCAAGACCAGTGCTCTAAATGAGTCCAGCCTCACCTGCGTACGTTCCAGTTCAGCAGGATATTGTCCAACTTTGTCTTGAATCCCTGGAGGGTGTTTTCCCCTATAACAGCCTCTGGAAGAGCATTCCAGTTTTCTACCACTCTCTGGGTGAAGAAGAACTTCCTTACGTTTGTACGGAATTTATCCCCCACCTTACATTTGTACAAAATCTATCCCCTCTCGTTCTCCCTACCTTGGAGAGGGTGAACAATCTCTCTTTGTCTGCTAAGTCTATTTTCAAAGTCAGGCTTCAGACCAAATTCTTGACTAGGCCACAAGAGGCCACCAGAGACAAGCGTTTAGTCCTTTACAGTATGAGTCATCAGGCACATGAATCATCAACCACAAAGTGTTTTGAACTTGGAATTGCAGCCTGTGTGCCCTTCCCTCTGTAACTCACATGTTTCCTTAGGTCTGGCTATATCCTGGAAGATTTTTACTTGGGAAATCACTGTTCATTGAGTTCTTCTGGATCTTATTTTTGTTGAAGAGACGCTGCCATTACAAAAAAAGATTAAAAAGAGTAATGTTGGGAGAAAGCCCTATGTGAGGAACTTCCACAGTAAAAAATTTTCTTTACTACTAATTTCTATAATACTGTAAACATACACAAAAGAGAGAGTCACTGCTCAACAGAGTTTACAATCTCTTCAGGACAAATAAGGAATTAGGGAGTTAAATTTATTATGAGCGTGATTAAAACAACATAAGAATGTATGTGTTGTCATACTGGGTTAGACCGAAGGTTCCTCAAGCGCAGTATCCTGTTTCCAACAGTGGCCAACCCAGGTCACAAGTACCTGGCAAGATCCCAAGGAGTAACATAGGTATTAAACTGGTGAATAAGGGGTTAAGAATTAAAAAGTCATCTCAAAAAGGTAGGCTTTTAGCTTAGATTTGAATAGAGCCAGAGACTAGCATAATGTGGTAACTCAGAAAGCCTATTCCAGGCACATGACACAACAAAATGGAAGAAACAGTCTAGAGTTGGCTTAGGAGGAAAAGGGCACAAATAAGAGTGACTTACAGAGTTCCTGAGGAGGGGTATAGGAAGGAAGAGAGGAATTTGAAGCGCTGCTCCAGGTAGATTATATAGGCTGTGAGCCCACCATGACACATAGGGGAAAATGCTTGAAGTGCCTGTATATAAACTGTGGTTTCAAAAAGGCGGTATATGTCCCATTCCTTTTCTTGAGAAGAGGGGATTATGTCAGGATAGTGATACATGAAATACTATTCTACATGTTCCAGTAACTCATAAAATGACCCCCTCTCTACTTCATAGGGTATAATAGCTGTTAGTATGTCTTTCTGTTAGTGATTCTTCTACTTACCCAACAAGTTCTATCACTTTGCCTTGTTTGCTGTACTGAATGGATCATAAAAACACACAAATGGAGACACATACTGAGCAGGAGACATTCTTACTTTAAGATTGATTAATTCAAATTCATTTCTGCAAAACCGAGGAAAAACAGCAAGCTGCTTATTAGATACCATCTTGCTATTTACCTTCTTCCTTTCCTCTGTATCTGCCTTTTCTCCTCATTTCAGAAGTCCCTTCTCTTCCTCCAAAGCTATGGGTAGAGTAGACAGAAATACTTAAGAAAACCCCCCAATATGACTTAAGAATACTTACTGACCTAAGAATCCTGCTTGTTGAGACATGCCCCCTTCACTATCTTCAAAGCAAGAGCAATTCTTCCTCTACTCTTTCATTTTGGCAGCCTGGTCTTGCAGTTCTTTGCTTCACCATAGTAACAGGCAGCTAACATAGCAATATTCAAAGGAGGCTGGGCATGAGCCTCGAGGAAAGTCCATAAAAAATTAGCCAAACAGGACTGTGAAAGCCATCACTTGACTGTAAAATTGAACTATAGTATGAGGCATGGATAGTTAGGCAAAGGTATGTAAGTAATGAATGTTTTTTATACCCCACTTAGGGTGAGAGAAAGTCAAAATGATCAATCCATCAAATAAATAGTCTATGACTTAATGCTTCCTAAGAAAATTGAGGAAAAGTTCTCTTGGGACTGTAACTTCTCTAGTACTCTTATAGCCAAGCAACTAGTTGGCTGATTATGCAAATTTAGTCTATTATGCAAATTTAGTTCACTCCAAGGCACACAGGGTTTGGCCAGAATAAGACCAGACACCTTACTCATATGAAAACTGTCACTCAGGTTGTAAGGATACACCTGACTACCCAAGCATGTAGGCCAAAGGGAGAAATTCACCACACTCACAAAACAGTTGAAAGGTTCTCCTCTCCATACTCTTTTCTTTTTGGATTGTGACTCAGAGATCATGGATCAATTTTCATGTCCCATTCCTGACTTTCACTCTCTCTCTCCTTTCTGAGAGATCCTGTCAAAGGAATCAAAGGCAAAGTGGATCATATATTTTCCACATTTTGCTAAGTCCCTGTGAATAGGCAAGAGTGAGTTGCAGTGTATGGGGGTAGCATAGTATGGATGTTGTTCACCCTCTCTACCAGCAAATCCAAGTAGACTATGATTTTAAAATTGATGGGCCATGATTTAAGAGTTCAGCATAGATGCCTGAAAGATTTTCTTGCCCATCAAGCCCCAGGTCAGGGAGGGCAACTGCTGAGGGCACATCCTGAACCACTGGAGAGGCCTTGGCTGCACTCATGAACACAAGTGTCCTTTCTCCAAGTAGGGACTGTGATCAGTGTCTTGTTCCAGGTTCCCCTTTATGCTGTTACAGAAGGACTAAAAAAGGACATGCTTGAGGGTATGGCTCCTATGCATTGGGAACATGGGGGACATGCTTCCACATTGTGTGAAGAACCCAGGCAGCGGTTAGGTGAGCCTGGAGTTTATCTTCTAAATGCAGCACAGATACTTCTTGAATCAAGGTTTGTGCATGATTTAGACTTATGGGGAGGAAGAAGCAAAATTATATCTGTTAGGCATGGTAGAAAAAACTGAGCAGGACATAAGTAGGTAGGCCTGGAGGGGAGGCTAACGCATACTCAGAGAGGCTCCTTCTAAGCATTTCAGAGCTATAGGAGAGCAAATTTTCTGGCCATGGTGCTGTCAAATGATAACAGATGCAGCTGATACATCCTTTTTGTTCAAGGAGAAAACTTCGAATGGTATTTTGGAAAACTTAAAATGACATAAAAAATATCTATTTCAAGATGTGTTCAGAAAAGTTTTGAGAGATTAATTCATTTTAGCATTCTTGTTAGAGAAATTTTCTTATGTGCTAAAGTATTGAGTTAGAAAAGCTGTTAGATACTTAGAGTTATTATCAACATCATTACTAGACACTTTGCGCTTAGGGTTGGATCAACATGTAACCTTCTGCTTGATATCACTGGATATATCAGGAGCCTTTGATTCTGTAGATCTTCAGAAATTGCTGCAGAGATTGAAAGATCTTGGGGTGGGTAGTACTGTTTTTAAATACCGTAGTTAAATTCATACCTGATAGAACGTACTTTTCAAGTAAGGAATGGGATTAAGATTTCAAGTAACTTTCAGGTGAGGAGTGGAGTTCCTCAAGGTTCGGTGCTTTCAGCGCTGCTATTTAATATCTATATGGCTACCATTGGTCAGTTGTTTCAATCTTTAGGAGTTGAATACCGCATTTATGCAGATGATATTAAATTTTTTTCCCCAGTATGTGTATGGGAAGATGGGTTGGAAAAGTTGCTGAGTAATTATATGAATGAAATTACTGGATAAACGGAGAAGCAGGGTTTAAGATTGAATGTAGATAAGACTGAGGTAATATTTGGGGGAAACCAGACCACGTTAAATGGCCAAAAACATTAAAAGTAATGGATGAGCTATTACTGGTGAGGGAGTCCATGATAGTCCTGGGAGTAAAATTGGACCCAGGGCTTACTATGAATTGTCAAGTTGTAAAAGCAGTGCAAATATGTTTTGCACAAATACACTTACTGTACCTGGTGAAACCAATGCTGACTTCCGTGCTGTTGTACAAACAATGGTCTTGTTACGGCTGGACTACTGCAATGTCCTACCTGGGAATAACTAAGACCAAGTGTAAGGCATTGCAAGTGGTCTAGAATGCCGCAGCTAGGTTGATAACTGGAACATCAATTCTTATATGGTACGATGCCTGAAATTTTTAAGAACATGATGTCTCGTTATCAACCACAAAGGTCCCTACATTCTGCAGGTGCTGCATTGTTGAAAACAAAGGCCAACCCTACACATGTAGATATGAATGCTATGACTTTTACATGTGCAGGAGTTAAGCTATGGAACGGCCTTGGTGGCCAGATTCGAAAATGTGGAGAGAGGAATTCTTTGAGGAAAATGTCGAAGACTCAACTATTTGTTAATGCATTTTTCTGAGCAATTGATTTATACCACACTGAATATATCTTTTTATTTTTCTTATTTTGTTTAGACTTTTAACATTTTATGTATGGAACCCCCTTCTGAACCGTTTTGGATAAAAACGGTATAGAAATTTAATAAATAAATAAACACAGATATGACAGGGATGCTCTTATTTTGGGAATTGTGTTTATTTTATTTATTTATTTATTCCATTTTCTATACCATTCTCCCAAGGGAGCTCAGAACGGTTTACATGCATTTATTCAGGTACTCAAGCAGTTTTCCCTCTCTATCCCGGCGGGCTCACAATCTATCTGTACCTGGGGCAATGGGGGATTAAGTGACTTGCCCAGGGTCACAAGGAGCAGCATGGGTTTGACTCACAACCTCAGGGTGCTCAGGCTGTAGCTTTAAGAACATAAGAACATAAGCAATGCCTCTGCCGGGTCAGACCAGAGGTCCATCGTGCCCAGCAGTCCGCTCACGCGGTGGCCCAACAGGTCCAGGACCTGTACAGTAATCTTCTATCTATACCCCTCTATCCCCTTTTCCAGCAGGAAATTGTCCAATCCTTTCTTGAACCCCAGTACCATACTCTGCCCTATTACGCCCTCTGGAAGCACATTCCAGGTGTCCACCACATGTTGGGTAAAGAAGAACTTCCTAGCATTCGTTTTGAATCTGTCCCCTTTCAGTTTTTCCGAATGCCCTCTTGTTCTTATATTTTTTGAAAGTTTGAAGAATCTGTCCCTCTCTACTCTCTCTATGCCCTTCATGATCTTGTAAGTCTCTATCATATCCCCTCTAAGTCTCCTCTTCTCCAGGGAAAAGAGACCCAGTTTCTCCAATCTCTCAGCGTATGAAAGGTTTTCCATCCCTTTTATCAGACGTGTCTCTCTCCTCTGAACCCTCTCGAGTAACGCCATGTCCTTCTTAAGGTATGGCGACCAATATTGGACGCAGTACTCCAGATGCGGACGCACCATCGCCCGATACAACGGCAGGATAACCACTGTGCCACACTCTCCCCTGGGTAGGAGCTTCTCTTATCCAGTTATCTTCTGCTAAATGTTGGCCCCCCAGCTCATGTTGCTTTTATAAGAGGCTGCCCCCTGCTGGAGCCAAGGTAGAAACTTGTGAGGAGTTCTGAAAGCCCATCAGCAGGCTGTGCCTTCTTCAGGTTTGGGCAGGTTTGAGGCCCCTCATTGGCATAGCATCCCCAGATATCCCCCTCCCCATACCAGCCCTAGCTTTAGCCTTGACTTTCACTAACCAGGGGATTCTAGTGTTTGATTTTTTTTTTTTTTTTCCTGGTTTGATTTGAAAATAATTCTATAATTATTGTTACCTATTTTAGCAGCAGGCAGGGAAGGAGGAGCAAAACAAAAAAAATGCCTGGAGGGAGAATAGATGCTGGAAGTTTTCCAAGGAATGAATGGAATACTTCTGCATTTCAGATTAGTCCATATTTTTCATAATGTTTTTCTCTTGAAAGATCTGGGTGTGTCAGGAATGTTTCAGGTTTAAAAACAAAAAGTATTCTCTTCAACAAGGTCAGCAGCTTTTACTGTTCTTATCGAGCTGGGTGAGGCCGGTTGTTGCTGCCGTGGCTGTACTTCCTCTCTTCCTTTGCTCTGACTTGTCAGGAAGGCTGGGATCGTGGGTTATAAATCTGGGATGAAAGAATGGAACAAAAGAAAGGCAGGAGAGTGAACTTATGGATCCTGCCAGTATATCTCAAGTGGTGCATTGTCTGTTTCTTTAAAGAAAATGTTAGGCTTTTTTTTTTTTTTAATTGTTTTCTATTTTTTTTAGGGGGCGGGGATGGAGGACTATATGACTTATTTCTTACAATTCATATCTTTTTGCAACTTATTTTCAATGTTGCAAAAGTAGGCTACAGATATTTGGGGTTTGTTTGTCTTCAATTTCATTGCCATGCAGAGATGGTTCTTGGATAAGGATATGCTGAAAGATCCTCATTCAATCTAGGCTACTATGTAATTTTGTTTATTTGTACAGTACTGTACACCAGTGCTTCTAAAGCCAATCCTTGGGGAGTCCTCAGGGCACTCCCAGCCAGTCAGGTTTTCAAGATATCCGTAATGAGATTTGCATGCGCTGCCTCCTTTGCAAATCTGTCTTATGCAGATTCAAGTTCCAAGTTTATTAAAAATTTGTTACACTGCCTATTCAGACTTCAAGGCTTTATTATTATAATATAAAAGGGGAAATACAATTATTAGTGCAAGACTTAAAGGGTCACTAAACAATTGAAAGATGGCCTGGACATACAGACGAACTGGAACAAAAGATAAGAGGGTAGGAAATACATTATTTATAGAAAAAGATGACTAGGGAAATACATAAGTTAGGGGAGCAAGACTAGAAAGTTGGAAGTAAAAAGGTAGTGTCTTTAAAAGAATGGATATAGATTAAAAGCGTCTTTAAACAGAAAGGTTTTTAGTTTGGATATGAAATAGATGATTTAGTACAGAGTTCCAGAGGGAAGGCGCTGTAACTTGAAAAAATGGCTGTACACATCGTATTAATGTGTCATAGTGATGGAATTGAGAGCAAGTTTTGGGAGGTAGAGCGGAGGGACCTTTGGGTGTGTGTATGGTATAAGAAATTTATTTATGAAATCGGGGAGATGGGAAGCACGAGTTTAGAACAGTGGTCTCAAACTCAAACCCTTTGCAGGGCCACATTTTGGATTTGTAGGTACTTGGAGGGCCTCAGAAAAAAAATAGTTAATGTCTTATTAAAGAAATTACAATTTTGCATAAGGTAAAACTCTTTATAGTTTATAAATCTTTCCTTTTGGCTCATTCTTAATAATAATATTGTAATTTTTAGCTAAAGAAACATATGTTATATGAGCAATAATGAGGAAAGGAATGTATATTAATATATGAGTAAAAATAAGGAAATAAATGAACTAGATCCTCTGTATAAATCAAGCCAGGATGAACAAATTGTTTGTAAACCGAACAATTGCAACCTGACTTGGCTATACTCTATGAGGCTCATAATCAAAACGTCAAAATGCCCCAAAACCATCCCAAGTCTGCACTTGGACATCCAAATGCCGATAATCAAAACTGTCTCTCTAGACATCCAGCAGCACTTCTAGGCCGCTGTACATCCAGAGCTCATAGGGACGTGTTGGGAGGTGTGTTATGGGTGGATGTTGGGCGGGCTTAGACCTGGATGTACTGCAGCAATAATCAAAGCTTTCCTAGGACATCCTAGATGGAACTTAGATGCCGGCAATGGGAGGGGGAAGGCCTGTCATTCTGAACACGTGGCTCTATAGGCAGGAGGTAGTGGGCTTCCTTCCTGCTGATTTGTCACCCAAAGGTGTGGGAGTGTTGGGATATTGGGGGGTCCACGAATGTTGGGGGTCTGGGGATGTTGGAGGGTGTGTCCTGAGATATCGGGAGGATGTTAGGGGAGGGGTATAGGGCTCGGCAGCTATTTTTGTAATTTGGTTAGTTTGGAGGTGTACTGGAGGGAATCGGTGCCTGTGAGGGAAGGAGGGAGAGAGGAATCTCTCTGCCAGTTCCTGCCCGCTAATGCGGGCAGGAATCCCCAAAACTGGCATAGCTGATGGGGTTTCACCTTCTGTGATCAGACAAGGTAGTTGGGTACTTCTGCAAAACTTGCTTTTGTGTATTTTTCATGTGGACATTTTTATTTTTGAAAATGGCCAAAAAAGATAGATCAGTGGTCTCCAACTCAAACCCTTTGCAGGGCCACATTTTGGATTTGTAGGTACATGGAGGACCTCAGAAAAAATAAATGTCTTATTAAAGAAATGACAATTTTGTATGAAGTAAAACTCTTTATAGTTTATAAATCTTTCCTTTTGGCTAAGTCTTAATAATAATATTGTAATTTATAGCTAAAGAGACATATGATCAAGAAATTGTTTTATTTTACTTTTGTGATTATGATAAACATACCGAGGGCCGCATGTGGCCCTTGGGCCACGAGTTTGAGACCACTGAGATAGATGTACTAAGGACCAAAATGTCTACATAGGTCATTTTCAAAAATAAAAGATAGACGTCTGGTTGTTTTGATAATGGACGTCTTCTCTACTGGATTTCTGGACATTTTTTCAAAAAGGTCCAAATTAGACTTAGATGTCCTGTCAAAAATGCCCCTCCATGGTATGTTAACCATCTTGTCTGTATTCTATGTAAGCTAGCCTGTCTTGAATGTATCATATGTATGTTGCCCTGTAACTAGTTTTGAGCTTGTTGGGGAGAATGAGATAGAAAACGAATTAAATAAGTAAGTATGTAAAGAAAGTAAGATTTATCCAGTGTTTTTGACTGATGGACCATGACATCTTGTTGGCAAAATTAGATAGTTTGGCAATTTCTGTGATCTGGTTTCATGATTTCCTTAAATCCAGAACCTATCAAGTTCTAATGCAGGGAACATTATCTTCACAATGGCAGAATCCTTGAGGTGTACAACAAGGCTCTCCTTTGTCACATTCTTTATTTATTTATTTTAGCTTCATTAGGGTTTTTTTTGTGCAAAATGGCTTTGCCAATTTCAGTTATGTGGATGATATAATATGATAATTCCAGTTCCTGTACCGGTTACCTTAATCTTGGTTGATTTGGAAGCTATATTAGGACTTGTTGAAGGCTGGATGGTTGACCATCAACAAAAACTGAACACAGATAAAACTAGATATTTAAGAACATAAGAATTGCTGCTGTTGGGTCAGACCAGTGGTCCATCATGCCCAGCAGTCTGCTCATGCGGCGGCCCTTGGTCAAAGACCAGCGCCCTAACTGAGACTAGCCCTACCAGCATACGTCCTTGTTCAGCAGGAACTTGTCTAACTTTGTCTTGAATCCCTGGAGTGTGTTTTCCCCTATGACAGACTCCGGAAGAGCTTTCCAGTTTTCCACCACTCTATGGGTGAAGAAGAACTTCCTTACGTTCATACGGAATCTATCCCCTTTCAATTTTAGAGAGTGCTCTCTCGTTCTCCATACCTTGGAGAGGGTGAGCAACCTGTCCGTATCTACTAAGTCTATCCCCTTCAGTACCTTGAATGTTTCGATCATGTCCCCTCTCAATCTCCTCTGTTTGAGGGAGAAGAGGCCCAGTTTCTCTAATCTTTCGCTGTACGGCAACTTCTCCAACCCCTTAACCATCTTAGTCGCTCTTCTCTGGGCTCTTTCGAGTAGCACTGTATCCTTCTTCATGTATGGCGACCAGTGCTGTACGCAATACTCCAGGTGAGAGTGCACCATGGCCCGGTACAGCGGCATGATAACCTTCTCCGATCTGTTCGTGATCCCCTTCTTTATTATTCCTAGAATTCTGTTCGCCCTTTTCGCCGCCGCCGCCACACATTGTGCGGACGGCTTCATTGACTTGTCGACAGAACTCCCAAGTCCCTTTCCTGGGAGATCTCTCCAAGTACCGCCCCGGACATCTTGTATTTGTGCATGAGATTTTTGTTACCAACATGCATCACTTTACACTTGTCCACGTTGAACCTCATCTGCCATGTCGCAGCCCATTCCTCGAGCCTGATTATGTCATGTTGTAGATCTTCACAATCCCCCTGAGTCTTCACTACTCTGAATAACCTTGTATCGTCCGCAAATATTATTACTTCACTTGTCGTACCTATGTCCAAATCATTTATGAAGGTGTTGAAGAGCATGGGTCCAAGCACCGAGCCCTGCAGCACCCCACTGGTGACGCTCTTCCAGTCCGAGTATTTTCCATTTACCCCCACTCTCTTTCCTATGCTCCAGCCAGTTTTTAATCCATGTGAGTATTTCACCCTTTATTCCATGGCTTGCAATTTTCCGAAGTAGTCGTTCATATGGAACCTTGTCGAACGCCTTCTGAAAGTCCAGATATACAATGTCGATTGGTTCACCCTTGTCTATCTGCCTGTTCACTACTTCGAAGAAGTGCAGCAAGTTTGTCAAACAAGATCTGCCTTTGCTGAAACCGTGCTGGCTGGTCCTCATCAGACCGTGTCCATCAAGGTGATCAATGATGCGGTCCTTTGTCAGCACCTCTACCATCTTTCCCGGTACCGAGGTCAGACTCACCGGTCTGTAGTTTCCCGGGTCTCCTCCTCGAACCTTTTTTGAAGATCGGCGTAACATTCGCCACCTTCCAGTCTTCCGGAATCTTTCCCGTTTTGATCGACAGATTGGCTATCAGTTGAAGCAGTTCGGCTATGGTCCTTTTCAGTTCCTTGATGACCCTCGGATGGATGCCATCCAGTCCCGGGGATTTATCGTTCTTGAGCCTATCAATCTGCCTGCATACCTCTTCTAAACTGACCGTCAAACTTGTCAGTTTCCCATTTTCAATTCCAACATATAGCCTGATGGGTTCCGGTATGCTGTGTATATTCTCTTCAGTAAATACAGATGAAAATAAACTCGTTCAGTCTGTCGGCGATTGCCTTGTCCTCTTTTAGCGCTTCCTTTATTCCTTGGTCCTTTACTACTATCACATCTTTTCTTTTGCCGGGGGTGGTCTCTATAATTGTCCTTCGTACACAAAGTAGTAAACATAAGCAATATCAGCAACTCGTTTCTTAGTATTGCAACGGAAAGTGAAACGACACAAAAATCTATACGAAAAAGGAGATTATTGCTGAAAAATAGCTGGAAAGCGATGACCACAAATGCTCGCAGTCTAAGCAACAAAGTTCATGATCTGCAAGCCCTGATATTAGAGGCAGATCTAGATATTGTTGCTATCACAGAGACATGGTTCAGTGAATCACATGGATGGGATGCAAACATACCGGGATATAATCTTTTTTGGAAGGACAGAGATGGTCATAAAGGTGGAGGAGTAGCTCTCTATGTAAAGATCAATATCCAAGCGACCGAAATGCAAGGGACCTGGGGAGAGGAAGAAGCGATATGGATTGCTCTGAAAAGAGAAGATGGAACTTCTATCTACGTGGGTGTAGTCTACAGACCTCCGACTCAATCGCAGCAAATTGATAAGGATCTGATTGTGGATATCCAAAAGTTTGGAAGGAAAGAGGAGGTTCTGCTGTTGGGAGATTTCAACCTGCCGGATGCGGACTGGAATGTTCCGTCTGCGGAATCGGAAAGAAGTAGGGAGATTGTGGATGCCTTTCAAGAGGCTCTGCTCAGACAAATGGTGACGGAACCCACAAGGGAAAAAGCGATATTGGATCTGGTCCTCACAAATGGAGAGAGTATCTCTAATGTTCGAGTGGGTGCTCACCTGGGTAGTTAGCGATCATCAAACGGTTTGGTTTGATATAACGGCTAAAGTGGAGAGCGGCCGCACGATACTTAAAGTCCTAGATTTCAAACGTACGGACTTTAATGCAATGGGAAAGTACCTGAAGAAAGAGCTGTTAGGATGGGAGGACATAAGAGAAGTGGAAAGACAGTGGTCTAAGCTGAAAGGAGTGATAAAAAATGGCTACGGACCTTTATGTGAAGAAAATCAATAAAAACAAAAGAAAAAGGAAGCCGATATGGTTCTCCAACCTAGTGGCTGAGAAAATAAAGGCGAAAGAGTTGGCGTTCATGAAATATAAAAAAAACCCAAGAAGAGGAGAGCAGAAAAGACTACAGGGTGAAACTGAAAGAAGCCAAGAGAGAGATACGCTTGGCGAAGGCACAGGCGGAAGTACAAATGGCTAAAAATGTAAAAAAGGGAGATAAAAATTTTTTCAGATATATTAGTGAAAGGAGGAAGATAAAAAATGGAATTGCTAGGCTAAAAGATGCTGGGAACAAATATGTGGAGAGTGATGAGGAGAAAGCAAATGTGCTAAACAAATACTTCTGTTCTGTGTTCACAGAAGAAAATCCTGGAGAAGGACCGAGATTGTCCGGCAAAGTTACACGAGAAAATGGAGTAGATTCTGCGCCGTTCACGGAGGAGGGTGTTTATGAGCAACTTGAAAAACTGAAGGTGGACAAAGCGATGGGACCAGACGGGATCCATCCCAGGATACTAAGGGAACTCAGAGAGGTTCTGGCGAGTCCTATTAAAGACTTGTTCAACAAATCTCTGGAGACGGGAGTGATTCCTGGGGATTGGAGGAGAGCGGATGTGGTCCCTATTCATAAAAGTGGTCACAGGGATGAAGCAGGAAACTACAGGCCGGTGAGCCTCACTTCAGTTGTTGGAAAAATAATGGAAGTGTTGCTGAAAGAAAGGATAGTGTATTTCCTTGAATCTAATGGGTTACAGGATCCGAGGCAACATGGCTTTACAAAAGGTAAATCGTGCCAAACGAACCTGATTGAATTTTTTGATTGGGTGACCAGAGAGCTGGATCGAGGACATATGCTAGATGTAATTTATTTGGATTTCAGCAAAGCCTTTGATACAGTTCCTCATAGGAGGCTGTTGAACAAACTTGAAGGGCTGAAGTTAGGACCCAAAGTGGTGAACTGGGTCAGAAACTGGCTGTCGGACAGACGCCAGAGGGTGGTGGTTAATGGAAGTCGCTCGAAGGAAGGAAAGGTGACTAGTGGAGTCCCTCAGGGTTCGGTGCTGGGGCCAATCCTGTTCAATATGTATGTAAGTGACATTGCTGAAGGGTTAGAAGGAAAAGTGTGCCTTTTTGCAGATGATACCAAGATTTGTAACAGAGTAGACACCGAAGAGGGAGTGGAAAATATGAAAAAGGATCTGCAAAAGTTAGAGGAATGGTCTAATGCCTGGCAACTAAAATTCAATGCAAAGAAATGCAGAGTAATGCATTTGGGGATTAATAATAGGAAGGAACCGTATATGCTGGGAGGAGAGAAGCTGATATGCACGGACGGGGAGAGGGACCTTGGGGTGATAGTGTCCGAAGATCTAAAGGCGAAAAAACAGTGTGACAAGGCAGTGGCTGCTGCCAGAAGGATTCTGGGCTGTATAAAGAGAGGCGTAGTCAGTAGAAGGAAGAAGGTGTTGATGCCCCTGTACAGGTCATTGGTGAGGCCCCACTTGGAGTATTGTGTTCAGTTTTGGAGACCGTATCTGGCGAAAGACGTAAGAAGACGTGAGGCGGTCCAGAGGAGGGCGACGAAAATGATAGGAGGCTTGCACCAGAAGACATATGAGGAGAGACTGGAAGCCCTGAATATGTATACCCTAGAGGAAAGGAGAGACAGGGGAGATATGATTCAGACGTTCAAATACTTAAAGGGTATAACTTAGAACAAAATCTTTTCCAGAGAAAGGAAAATGGTAAAACCAGAGGACATAATTTGAGGTTGAGGGGTGGTAGATTCAGGGGCAATGTTAGGAAATTCTACTTTACGGAGAGGGTGGTGGATGCCTGGAATGCGCTCCCGAGAGAGGTGGTGGAGAGTAAAACTGTGACTGAGTTCAAAGAAGCGTGGATGAACACAGAAGATTTAGAATCAGAAAATAATATTAAGATTGAACTAGGCCAGTTACTGGGCAGACTTGTACGGTCTGTGTCTGTGTATGGCCGTTTGGAGGAGGATGGGCAGGGGAGGGCTTCAATGGCTGGGAGGGTGTAGATGGGCTGGAGTAAGTCTTAACAGAGATTTCGGCAGTTGGAACCCAAGCACAGTACCGGGTAAAGCTTTGGATTCTCGCCCAGAAATAGCTAAGAAGAAAAAAAAAAAAAAAAAATTTTAAATTGAATCAGGTTGGGCAGACTGGATGGACCATTCGGGTCTTTATCTGCCGTCATCTACTATGTTACTATGTTACTATGTTACCTAGTCAGCTTCTATTGCTGATATCAGTATCATGATCCATCAGGTCTTTCATCCTTTTGTCCATACTATCAGGATTTTAGGGGTGCTTTTTGACAAGGGGCTTACAATGCAATCTCAGGTAGATATGGTAGTGAGGAATGTCTTTTTTGTAATGAGAAGGTTTTGAGCTCTTCAAGGCTATTTTCCATCATTTCAGTTTAGATTACTGGCACAAGCATTGGTTCCAGGTGGCCTGAACTACTGCAATTTAATATATCTAGGTTGCTCACAGTAGCTTATGACTCGATTACAAACAGTACAAAATACAGCACTGCGTTTTAATTTTTTTTTTTTTTTAAGAAAAGTGACCATGTAACAGATTATTATCTTGAGTTACACTGGTTGCCAGTATGTGCAAGGGTGCAAATTAAGTTCTCCTTTTACAAAGCTGCAATAGAGGTTTCTACCACAGGCCAGTGAATTAAATGCTCCAACACTCATAGGAATTCTAAGAGTGTCAGAGCAATTACCTCGCTGGCCCATGGTAGAAACCTTTACCGCAACTTTGTAAAAGCCAGCGTAAGTTTACTTGTATACTTTTTAAATTATTGAATGGGTTAGCCCCTTCTTATCAAGTAGTTCATTTTCACACCACCCGAAGTATATAAGAACTTAAGAATTGCCGCTTCTGGATCAGACCAGTGGTCTATCGTGCCCAGCAGTCCGCTCCTGCGGCGGCCCTTAGGTCAAAGACCAGTGCCCTAACTGAGACTAGCCTTACCTGCGTACATTCCAGTTAAGCAGGAACTTGTTTAACTTTGCCTTGAATCCCTGGAGGGTGTTTTCCCCTATAACAACCTCCGGAAAAGCATTCCAGATTTCTACCAATCTCTGGGTGAAAAAGAACTTCCTTACGTTTGTACGGAATCGATCCCCTTTTAACTTTTAGAGAGTGCCCTCTCATTCTCCTATCTTGGAGAGGGTGAACAATCTACTAAGTCTATTCATAAGAACATAAGCAATGCCTCTGCTGGGTCAGACCTGAGGTCCATCGCGCCCAGCAGCCTGTTCACGCGGCGGCCCAACAGAAACAAGACCTGTGCAGTAATCCTCTATCTATAACCTTCTATCCCCTTTTCCAGCAGGAAATTGTCCAATCCTTTCTTAAAACCCAGTATCGTACTCTGCCCTATTACGTCCTCTGGAAGTGCATTCCAGGTGTCCACCACACGTTGGGTAAAGAAGAACTTCCTAGCATTTGTTTTGAATCTGTCCCCTTTCAACTTTTCCGAATGCCCTCTTGTTCTTTTATTTTTTGAAAGTTTGAAGAATCTGTCCCTCTCTACTCTCTCTATGCCCTTCATGATCTTGTAAGCCTCTATCATATCCCCTCTAAGTCTCCTCTTCTCCAGGGAAAAGAGACCCAGTTTCTCCAATCTCTCAGTGTATGAAAGGTTTCCTTTTTATCAGACTTGTCGCTCTCCTCTGATCCCTCTCAAGTATCGCCATATCATAAGAACATAAGAAATGCCTCTACTGGGTCAGACCTGAGGTCCATCGTGCCCAGCAGTCCGCTCACGTGGTGGCCCAACAGGTCTAGGACCTGTGCAGTAATCCTCTATCTATACCCCTCTATCCCCTTTTCTAGCAGGAAATTGTCCAATTCCCTCTTGAACCCCAGTACCGTACTCTGCCCTATTACGCCCTCTGGAAGCGCATTCCAGGTGTCCACCACACGCTGGGTAAAGAAGAACTTCCTAGCATTCGTTTTGAATCTGTCCCCTTTCAACTTTTCCGAATGTCCTCTTGTTCTTTTATTATTTGAAAGTTTGAAGAATCTGTCCCTCTCTACTCTCTCTATGCCCTTCATGATCTTGTAAGTCTCTATCATATCCCCTCTAAGTCTTCTCTTCTCCAGGGAAAAGAGTCCCAGTTTTTCCAATCTTTCAGTGTATGAAAGGTTTTCCATCCCTTTTATCAGACGCGTCGCTCTCCTCTGAACCCTTTCGAGTATCGCCATATCCTTCTTAAGGTACGGCGACGCAGTACTCCAGATGCGGACGCACCATCCTCGATACAAAGGCAAGATAACTTCTTTCGTTCTGGTTGTAATACCCTTTTTGATGATGCCTAGCATTCTATTTGCCTTCTTAGCAGCCGCTGCGCACTGTGCCGTCGGCTTCATTGTCAAGTCCACCATCACCCCCAGGTCCCTTTCTTGGGTACTCTCATTTAAAAACATCCCTCCCATCGTATAGTTGTACCTCGGGTTTCTGTTTCCCACATGTAATACTTTACATTTCTCAACATTGAACTTCATCTTCCATCTCGTTGCCCATTCCCCTAGTTTGTTCAAGTCCCTTTGCAGTTCTTCACAGTCTTCTTTAGTCCGAGCTCTACTAAATAGTTTGGTGTCATCCGCAAATTTTATTATCTCACACTTCGTCCCTGTTTCCAGATCATTTATGAATACATTAAATAGCAGCGGCCCTAGTACTGAACCCTGCGGGACCCCACTCTTGACCCTCCTCCAGTCCAAGTAGTGGCCATTCACCCCTACCCTCTGTTTCCTACCCGCCAACCAGTTTCTGATCCATCTATGTACGTCTCCTTCTACCCCATCGTTCTTCAGTTTCCGGAGTAGGCGTTCATGGGGCACCTTGTCAAAGGCTTTTTGGAAATCTAGATAAACCTCAGGTTTCTGCTTCCCACATGCAGTACTTTACATTTCTCAACGTTGAACTTCATCTGCCATCTCGTCACCCATTCCCTTAGTTTGTTCAAGTCCCTTTGCAATTTTTCGCAGTCCTCCATAGTCAGAGCTCCACTAAATAGTTTGGTGTCGTCCGCAAATTTTATTATCTCACACTTCGTCCCTGTTTCTAGATCATTTATGAATATCCTAATGTAACGAATGTAAACCGCCTAGAACTCTTTGGGTATGGCGGGATATAAGAACCTAATAATAATAATAATAATAATATATTAAATAGCAGCGGCCTGAGCACCAAGCCCTGCGGAACACTGCTTGTGACCCTCCTACAGTCCGAGTAGTGGCCCTTCACCCCTACCCTCTGTTTCCTACCCACCAACCAGTTTCTGATCCATCTATGTACGCCTCCGTCCACCCCATGGTTCTTCAGTTTCCGGAGTAGACGTTCATGAGTCACCTTGTCAAAGGCTTTTTGGAAGTCTAGATATATGATGTCTATGGGGTCTCCTCTGTCCATCCTTTTGTTAATTCCTTCGAAGAAGTGCAATAAGTTAGTTAGGCACGATCTCCCTCTGCAGAAACCATGTTGGCTGGTTATCAGAAGTTCGTTTCTTTCAAAATGTTCATCAATGTTTTCTTTTATCAGTGCTTCCGCCATTTTCCCCGGAACCGAGGTCAGACTCACCGGTCTGTAGTTTCTCGGGTCACCTCTTGATCACTTTTTAAAGATGGGCGTAACATTGGCTTTCTTCCAATCCTCCGGGATCATGCCTGTTTTCAGGGACAGGTTGCAAATTTGCTGCAGTAGTTCCGCTATCTCCTCCTTTAGTTCCTTTAGAATCCTTGGATGGATTCCATCCGGACCCAGGGATTTGTCAGTTTTAGTTTTTCCTATCTGCTTGCGCACATCTTCAAGGCTCACTTCCATGGATGTTAATTTTTCTGCTTGATTTCCATTGAAGAATTGCTCAGCTTCTGTTATGTTGGTTGTGTCTTCGTTTATAAATACAGATGAAAAGAACATGTTAAGTCTTTCCGTGACCTCTTTCGCCTCCTTCACCACTCCCTTCCTATCACCGTCGTCCAGCGGTCCCACCTCCTCCCTAGCCAGCTGCTTCCCTTTAACATATCTAAAGAACGGTTTGAAATTTCGTGCTTCCCTGGCTAGCCTCTCTTCATACTCTCTTTTGGCTTTTCGAACCACACAGTGACATTCTTTTTGATACTTCCTGTGCTCTTTCCAGTTCCCCTCGGTTTTGTCCTTTTTCCATTTTCTGAATGAATTTTTCTTATTGCCTATCGCTTCCTTCACTATTTTAGTTATCCACGCCGGGTCTTTTGTTCGACTCTTTTTGCACCCCTTTCTGAATCTGGGGATATACAGATTTTGCGCCTCGCTCACCATGTCCTTGAAAAAAGACCAGGCATGTTCTACCGTTTGCCATTTTTTGGAAATGTTTCAAGTTTTATTAGGATTTATATACCGCTTATCAAGGTTATCTAAGCAGTTCTACAATCAGGTACTCAAGCATTTTCCCTATCTGTCCCGGCGGGCTCACAATCTATCTAACGTACCTGGGGCTATGGAGGATTAAGTGACTTGCCCAGGGTCACAAGGAGCAGCATGGGGTTTGAACCCACAACCCCAGGGTGCTGAGGCTGTAGCTTCAACCACTGCGCCACACCGACCGCATACAATATGACTGTCTCCCCGAGAGGAGGTAGTCATACATATGACAGTCTTTGCAGAACACTGGAAAGCTCATCTTCTGGTTTCCCTCTGCTTCCATTGTAGTTCCTACTTTAAGATAACAGTTAAGATTACGTGTTCCTTCTGTGCCTGCTTCCTTCTGTGCCTGCTTCCTGCCTTCTTCTTGTGTGTGCTGCCTTTGCTTACTTTTGCTTGTGTGTTTGCTCCTTCTGTGCCTTCTTCCTCAGCGCCTGTTTCTTGTCTTGCTGCCTACTTCTTGTGTGTGCTGCCTTTGCTCTACCTTACCTTACCTTACTGTTGCTTGTGTGTGTTCGTTCCTTCTGCACCTGCTTCTTCCTTACCTTTCAGTCTTTCCCTGGTGCTCTTGGGTGTAGTGACTTGGCCCTTCTTGAGGCCCTTGGCAAAGGCGCTCTCGCTAAGGCGAGCACCTTTGCCGCTTGCCTTCGCCGCCTTCAGTACCTTGAATGTTTCGATCATGTCCCCTCTCAGTCTCCTCTTTTCAAGGGAGAAGAGGCCCAGTTTCTCTAATCTCTCACTGAATGGCAACTCCTCCAGCCCCTTAACCATTTTAGTCGCTCTTCTCTGGACTCTTTCGAGTCATACTGTGTCCTTCATGTACGGCGACCAGTGCTGGTCGCAGTATTTCAGGTGGTGGCGTACCATAGCCCAGTACAGCAGCATGATAATCTTCTCGAATCTGTTCGTGATCCCCTTCTTAATCATTCCTAGCATTCTGTTCACCCTTTTCACTGCTGCCGTGCAATGCGCGGACAGCTTCATTGACTTGTCCAGTACTCCCCAAGTCTCTTTCCTGGGGGGTCTCTCCAAGTACTGCACCGGACATCCTGTATTCGTGCATAAGATTTTTCTTACCAACATGCATCACCTTACACTTATCCACGTTAAACTTCATTTGCCATGTCGTGGCCCATTTCTTGATCGTGTTTGTCACATTGCAGATCTTTGCAATTCTTCTACGTCCTCACTACTCTGAATAACTTCGTATTGTCTGCAAATTTAATCACCTTGCTCGTCGTACCATATTCCAGGTTGAACCCTGCGGCACTCCATATGTGACACTTTTGCAGTCTGAGTATTGTCCATTTACCCCCATTCTCTGTTTCCTATCCACCAGCCAGCTAGCCAGTACCAACCCTTTTGCTCTCCCTACAGTTTGAGGTTAGATCAAGACGAAGTTATAATGGGAAACTGCTTATAATCCAGCTTTGGAACAAACTGGCCAGCTATATTATATCTCCTAGTATTTTTTTAGTTTTTAGATAACAACTGCATACCTACTTGTTCAAAAAGTTTGTGTGTGCTGTGCCATGAATTCGAAGTTGTATAAGTATTGTATATCCCAGTTGTATAAGTATTGTATATGTTTTTATTGTAAACCGTGCAGAGTTTTAATGGTTGTTGTGGTATATCAAGTCAATAAATCAGTTTAGAGCACTTTCCTTCAGCTTGGTGAGCACCACTCCTGTGCAAAGAAAGGATTTGGGTACACCTTCATTTGGATGATTGATTGACCCATGCTGGCTCCAGACAGAATTCCTAAGCCTTGATTGGGTGGTAAACTTCTGTCAAAGAGTTGCAAAGTTCCCTCACAAGTCCTCAAGTACTCCAACTCTTAATTAGGAACTGTCTTTCACAGGACAGAGCAGGCAAGATTTTGGATCAGCTAAGCATATATTGTGCAACTCAAGTGCCAAGAGCCTGGGATTATCTACAACTTCTCAGCTCCATGGTAGTGATGGTGAAAGCGCATAGTTAATCTATGTCCGTGGCATATGTTAAGAGTCAGTTTTTCCCAACAGGAGGTGAGGAGATAGCAAAGAAAGTTGGGTGGGAATGTACAAGTGGAAGTAATAGAAAAACGCCATGGAGCAAAGATTGGACATTACAACAGACAGGATATCTGTTTCCGCTTTGTTCTCTTTTATTAAGTTTCCATCCTGTGGCTCTTTTTTCCCAGCGGTGACACATCTGCATACATCTGCCACATTTTCCATGTTGAAAAACAGCAACTCTTTCGACTGTACAATAAAGGGAAGCAGTGTTTCCCTATAGTACCATGACAACTCTGTGCATTGCCAGAGAGACTGCCCTCCTGCCCCCAGCCTGAGATCAGACTCTGTAGATGGTAAACTTCATATGAGAACAGCATCAACAATTAGAGTACAAATAGCAACCCTGCCTATGAAAAGGCATCATTACAACAGGCCTCAAAACACTCATAAAGATGCAGATGGGAAAAGAAAATAAACTCCATTGCTGTACAAGTCACACATAACAAAGTAAATGATGGCAGATAAAGACCCAATCTGAACGACAAGTGATCTGCAGGTTATACCTCTTTATGCCCTGTTTAAAGTATGAGGGTCATTTAAGTTTTGCTGTGATTCTGTCTTCTTAGAGTTACCATATTTAACAAAAAGACAAACCCGGATGCAAGGCCTCGCCCCACCTTGTTCTACCTCCAACCTGCCCCGTTCCACCTCTAACCCCATCCCATTCCGCCTCCAGCCCTGCCCCCCAAAAAGCCTTGTCTCTTTCTTCCTGACCTCCAGGCTGCGTCTGGCTGGCCTCCAGCATGCACAGATGTGTGTGACTAGAGAATGACATGGGAAAAAAAATTTCTCCCCGTCTCTGCCCCGTCCCCATGAGCTCGGTCCCGGTCTCCGCCCCTTCCTCACAAACCATCTGCATAAGGCTTGAATAATTTTATACTGAACTTATTTTATTAAAGTATAAAAAGAAACAATATTCTGTATAATTGTCATTTTATAAATCAGAGTTCTGGCTACCGAACTAGAGGAAGAGATCTTCAGCTAGCAGGGCTTTGCTTATAAACATTTATCAATACAGCTACAATACTACTTTATCCTAAAGCAAAAAAAGAAAATAAAAAAAAGATAATTTTTTTTCTACCTTTGTCGTCTGGTTTCTGCTTTCCTCATCTAATCTTTCTCTTCTTTCATCCACTGTCTGCCTTCTCTCTGCCTCTTCCATATGACATCTGCTCTATTTCTATGCCTCTACCAGAAACTGTCCACCTCTCCCTTCCATCTCTCTCTCTCCCTATGACCCCCCCCCCCTTTGGTCTGACACCCATCTTCCCTCTGCTCCCCCCATGGTCTGGCATCTGTCTTCTTCCCTTCCATCACTCACTCCCCCAGGTTGTTTTTAGCATCTCTCTTCTCCTTTCCTCTCTTCAGATCTGGTATTTGTCTCCTCCCCCTCCCCCAGTGCTCTGGTATCTCTCTCCTCTCCCTTCCTTTTCTTTTCTGCTCTTCCTTCTCAATTTGGTTTCTATCTCTTGTCTACTTTCTTACTTTCCAGTCCTCAAGTTCCCTTTCATTGTGTCTACCTGCAGCTTGCTACCTATTTCCTCACCCCTTCCAGTATTTCACTAAATCTATCCTCTTCCCCCAATCCAGCATGTGCTCTTTTTATCCCTTCCTTCCATCCAGTATGCGCGCTCTCTCTTCTCTCCACTTCCTTTCAGAGTCTGCTCCCTCTCTCCCCACTTTCAGCATCTGTTCCCCTCTCTCTCTCTCCCCTTCCAACCAGCATCTGCTCCCCTCCCCACTTTCATCCAGTGTCTGCTCCTCTCTCTTCACTTCTCTTCAGCGTCTGCTCCCCTGCCTCTCCCCTCCTCATTTTCCTTTAGTGTCTGTTACCCTTCCCCCTTTCCCTCCACTTCCCTTCAGCGCCACTCAACCTCTCCTCTCATCTAGCCATTTCCTTCCCTTCCCCTCACCTTCACGGGCAGGGCACTCTTCAGAATGTTGTCTTTCTGACGTGTCCGGATGTGGTAACCATTCTCACGTGACTGCCCCAAAGCTTCTCCTCTTATGCAAGCTGCCCAGGCAGAAGTGTGTCAGAGGAGAAGCTTTGGGGCAGTCGCGTGGGACTTGTGAGAACAGTTACCACGTCTGGACACCTCTGAAAGAGAGCATTCTGAAGAATGCCCGCAAAGGTGAGGGGAAGGGAGGGAGGTGGCTAGACGAGGGGAAGAGATGCCCAGATGTGGGTTTTTTTGTTTGTTTGTTTTTTGGGGGGGTTGCCACCAGTAGAAGAGAGAGAGTGTCACAGTTGTGAGGAGGGCTGCTAACTAGGAGGGGTGGGAAGGGAAGCAATGCAGCAGATACTTTATTGTGGGGACAAGGCCATTCACAACTCCATGAATGGCATTGTTCCCATACCCACGGTGACCAGTTTTTTTCTTCACTGTATCAGTGGGTTACTAGCGGCTAGCCATAGGTAAGTCACCATGTCATTCTCTATGTGTGATGTCATCCGTGCATGCTTGTTGAAGGCCCTCCAGACAAGACTGAAGCTCAGGGCTTTCCAAAACCCAGACAAACTGCCAGGTTTTGGAAAGTCCATCTAGGAACCCAGACATGTCTGGGATTTCCCAGACATCTGGTAACCCTACATCTTTTTGCTATTTAGAGATCCACTGTATTTATCCCATGTGCTACTAAATTCCATCACTGTTTGGTTATGTCCCCATCACCTTTAGGGTGAGGCCATTCCAAGCATCAACCACTCTATCTATGAAAAAGTATTTCCTGATTTTACCACCCTCCAACCTCAATTAATGTCCTCTGGTTCTACTACTTCCTCATCTTTGAAAAAGATTTGTTTATAGAGTAATATCTTTCAGGCACTTAAATGGCTGTATCATATCTTCCCTGTCTCTCCCTTCCTTTGGGCAGTGTCTCTCAAACTTTCTTGAGCCAGGGCACACTAAATGTAGTGGCCATGGCTTGAGGCACCCAGAAGTGCGCAGACGTCGCCATGATGATGAATGTGCAGAGGCCCTCCAGATGGGGGTGCCAGTAAGGAAGAGGGCCGGAGAGAAGGAGAGGCACTGGCGCCAGCAGTGCTTCTCAACTACTTCAAGCTAAGTACCCCCTAAGTCTAACAGATATCAACTGAGTACCCCAGCCACAGACCTCCCTAGGCCCACTCAAGCTCTGCCCCAGAGCCCATCCTCTTTACTAATTGTAATGCCATTTTTCCATTAATTTTTCATATACACAGCAGATATAAATTCTCAAAACTGACACATTTCAATCACTACATTGAAAATAAAATCATTTTACCTACTAGCGATCCTCTGCAGGCTGCTGTAATTAGCTTTAAAGATGAGACCGGGAGGCCAGGGGGAAGCTGGAGGACGCTAGAGAGGAGGGGGAAACATGCAGGCCCTTCAGTGAATTGGGCAGTGCTGGCGCTGTTCCACATAGGGAAGTCAGCTGGCAGGCGCCTCTCTTCCTCCTCAGTGTGCTGCAGCACACTTGGAATCTCAGGAGGCACACAGTTTGAGATACACTGCTCTAAGGGAACACTTATTCAGAGTGGAACAATTTGAGGGAGGGGTGGCACCTATGCTGCAGCAATGTCTTCAAAACATTCACTTTAGCCAGTGTGGAGCATCTGTGCATTCTCAAAGCCTGCTGGGAGCAGAAGCCGGTAAACACCAGGAGAAGCGGAGTAGAAAGATAAACTGAACACCATGGGTGGGAAATAGAGCATAAGCAAATTAATATGGGGGAGGGAAGGGGGAAAATGCTAGACATCTAAGGGGACACAAAGGGAAGACATATTGGACCCTATGGGTGTGGGGGGATGAGGAGGAAAGTAAGGGGAGAGATGCTGGCCATCACAGAGAGGGAAGGAGAGTGATACTGGACACCATGAGGTAGGGTGATAGGGAAAGAGAGATGCTGGATTATGGTAGGATAGAGAAGAGAAGAGAAGATGTTGGACATGGAGGGGGAGATGCAAAGATGAAGGTTTGCCTATGGTGCCCAATACACTTAAGAACATAAGAATAGCCATTCTGGGTCAGACCATTGATCCATCTAGCCCAGGGGTAGGGAACTCCGGTCCTCGAGAGCCGTATTCCAGTCGGGTTTTCAGGATTTCTCCAATGAATATGCATGAGATCTATTTGCATGCACTATTTCAATGCATATTCATTGGGGAAATCCTGAAAACCTGACTGGAATACGGCTCTCGAGGACCGGAGTTCCATACTCCTGATCTAGCCAGTGGTGTAGCGAGGGTGAGAGGCACTCCTCCCCCATCCCCATCTGCTTCTTCTCCTGCCGCACACGCGTGCCCCTTCCCTTGTACCTCTTTAACATTTGCGGTGCAAGCAGCAATCCCAATCTGTTGCTCGTGCCAGCGTTGGATCTTCCTTTAACGTCACTTCCTAGGCATGGGTCCAGGAAGTGATGTCAGAGGAAGAACCAACGCTGGTGCAAGTATCATGTTTCCACAGTTGCCAATCCAGGTCACAAGTACCTAGCACAAACCCAAATGGTAGCAACGTTCCAGAATCTCAAAGATTAACAAGATTCCAGAATCTGAAGGAGTAGCAATATTCCAGGCAGAATCTCAAACAATAATAAGATTCCAAATAGAATCTCAGAATAGCAACATTGCATGCTACTGATTCCAGGGCAAATATTGGCTTCCCCCATGTAATCTATATGAACATAAGAATAGCCATTCTGGGTCAGAGCAGTGGTCCATCTAAACCAGTATCCTGTTTCCACAGTGGCCAGTCCAGGTCACAAGTACCTGGCAAAAAACCCAAATAGTAGCAACAGTCCATGCTATCATTCCCAGGGCAAGCATTGGCTTCCCCCATGTCTGACTCAATAACAGATTATGGACATTTCCTGCAGTAACATGTCTCAACCTTAGATCGGTCCTGCACAATTTCAGCAATATACCATCCTGCAAACTAGCAGCATATATAATGAATAGGACTGTGGGGTTCTCTAATAAGGGGATCCTACTCATGGTCCTCTAATGTACTACATATTGTTTGATGCAGAAAACGTGAAGAAGAATCATACATCTGTGGGCAGTGGCATACCAAGGAGATGGGGTGGTCCACCCTGGATGCAGACCATAAGGTGTTGTGCCTAGGATCGGTGTTGTTGTTCAGGAACTTCAACTTCCGTCAGCAGCAGCCTTCACAACTCACTGCTCTGCTGGCATTGGGCCTTCTTCACTGACTTCATAGAAGCAGAAAGTAGGCAGGACCCAGCAGAGAGGCCCAATGCTGGCAGAGCAGCGAGTTGTGAAGGCTGCCAATGATGAGAGAGAGAGGTCCAATTGGGGGAGGGGAGGCAAATGCACCTGATTGGAAGGAGGGAAAGGTAAGGAAAAAAAATCCATTCAATTGGGAGGGAGGGAGAAGGAAGATGAGAGAAGAGACTGGTGCCAGACCTTGGGAAAGGGAGGGAGGGAAAGGAAGGACAGGAAATGCCACAGCATGGAGGAGGAGGGAGAGATGGAAGGGAAGGAAAGAGATGCCAGGGCTTAGAGGGAAGGGAAGGAGACAGCTGCCAGACCATTGGGAAGGGAGGGAGGGAAAGGAAGGAGAGGAGATGCCAGAGCATGGAGAGGGAGAGAGAAGGAGAGATAGAAGGAAAGGAGAGAGCTGCCAGGGCTTGGGGGGAAGAGAAGGAGACAGAGATTCCAGACCATGGGGTGGGGTGGGATGGGAAGAAGGGAAGGAAAGATGAAGAGAGAGATGCCAAAGCATGAGGGGGAGTAGAGACAGAAAAGGAGAGGGAGTGAAGCTGAAATTAATCATGTATAAAGGAGAAAAGGTGCACAGGACAGTTTATGGAAAGAGCATAGAAAGAAGGAAGATGTCATACAGATGGGAGAGAGGGCAGACTGTGGATGGAGGGTCAAAGAAAGAGGGCAGAAACTGGATATAAAGGAGAGTGAAAGGAAGATGAGGAAAGCAGAAACCAGAGATGACAAAAGGTAGAAAAATTATATATTTTTTGTTGCTTTATGTTAAAACATTTTATTGAAGAAATCAATCAAATATACAGTTATACAATATATGCTCATTACAATTAAATTCAAAGCTCAAATATTACATAAATAATTTTATCATTTCTCCAAAATACATTTTCTATATTACCTATTCATAATACCATATATACCCCTATATCTTTCCACCCCCCTTTCTTCCCCTTCACATCCCCCCAAATTTTTAAAATATAACAATGTAATAAATTAATTATATAAATATACAATTCAAGAAACTCCAACTATTATTATCATCAAACAAATTCCCACATATTACAAAGTGTTAAGAAGCAATGAAAGTTTCTTATTCCTCAATATAAAGCATTAAGAATCATAATACGAGCTCTATGGGAAAGATTTTGAATATATAGATTCCAAATTTTCAAGAAATACCTAGTTCTTCTAGGAAATTTACGAACCTCCCAGACCTCAAATAAAATTAACTGATGGAATTGGTTCATCCAATGCCAAAAACTAGGAGGATCTTTCTGTAATCAATATTGTCGAATACACTTATGACCAATCATGCATGCCTTCTGAAATAAAATATTTATTTCTAATCCAAAAACCCCACAAGCAGCAACTTTACCCCAAATATTACCCCCTTACAGATTCCACTAATTGAATATTCCATAAAGCACCTAAAAATAATAAGATGGCAGACCAAAATGATTTAATAAGAGGACATTGCCACAATGCATGAGATAAATTGGTCTTTCTCACATTTGATACAAATAGGAGAATTTACTAGACCTGCATGAAATGCTTGTACTTGTGATAAATAAGCCCTATGCAACACTCTATACGTACATTCTCTCCATATATAACCTTTAACAATTTTGGATATACAATAAATATCTTGTTGTAGAGAAATCTGCATCCCCAATTCTTCACACCATTTTTGTATAATAGTATCATATGTTCTATTTGGAATTAAACACCACCACCATTTATTTAATAAAGATACAGAAATTGGATTATCATTACTTTGATTAAAATAATTGAAAAACCTTTCATGAACACCCAATAAAATTCCCCCTCTTCGTATTTTACTAATATAATGTGCTAATTGCATATATCCAAATAATGATCCTGGACCGCTACCCACTGTTAAAGAAATATCTGGAAAACTTATTTTTCCAGAATCATTAAAAATCTGAGCTATAAATCTAACCCCTTTTTGTTGCTTTAGAGTATTGTATCTGTATTGATAAACATTTAAAAATAGAAAATGGAAATAAAGTAATCTTTTTATTTGACTAACTTTTTACTAACTTTTGGAGACCAAAACCCCCTTCCTCAAGTCAGGACAGGATACCATAACAACAGTATACTGACCTGAGGAAGGAGGTTTTGGCCTCTGAAAGCTAATGGAAAAATGGATTGGTCCAATAAAATATTATTTGCTTATTTTCCATTTTTTGTTTTATTTCTACAGTATTTGTTAATTTATAAAGTGGTGACTGGTATTTTTCTTTTCAAATTTATATCCGCTATCTTTGGCCCCCTTTTATCAAGTCACGTTAAGTTTTTTTTTATCGCCAGCCACTGTTGTAAAAGCTCCAATGCTCGTAGGAATTCTATGAGTACGGGAGCTTTTACCACAGCAGCTAGCGATAAAAAGCACTAACGCGGATTGATAAAAAGGGGCCTTTATAGTTTGCATGGTATTAGGGGACATTTGTCACTGTTTCTGTGGTTTTGCATTGTATGCAGAGTCTGGCTTTTCGCGGTTCAGTTTAACTTCTGTCTACATATTTCTATTTTTAGTTTGTGATTACTTATTCCATACTGGGCGAGGGTGTATCTGGTTCTGTGTGTATGAAAAGCATATGGTTTTCTGTTAGCATTGACTGTGCAGGATTGATCTGTATTAATCTAGCTTGTTTAGTTTTACAATGGGTGTATTGATGTTCTAGTGCTCAATGCAGTGTTTAAGATGCTGCCTTTTCCTAGGTACACCCTTGTTAGGTGACTTGTGGATTATTACTAAAATTAATTTTTTTATATAGTAGAGGAAGGTGTTAAAAAATGATCAGCCCGGGTATGGGACAAACTAGAAGTTAAAAGCAAGAATCAACTTGGACTCAAGATCAAGCTCTACAGAGATGACCAATGCAAAACCTCTGTGAAGGAGCATTTCTCAAGATCAGACCATAACATGAATCACCTTTTCATCAGGATATTAAAAGGGAAATTCAAAATAATTTATGAACCTAAGGTTTAAAGTAAAAATGAGAGACACTTCAGAACTGACTAAAAAGGTTTATGAATATAGTGCACGCCATAAATTCCAGTGCCTGAGAACTTCCGATGACCCCCCCCCCCCACCCCCACCCTTTCTTCTAAACTCTAATTGAAATGCATTCACATGTTTTCTAGATAATTTGTGTTTGGACCTGAGGAAGGGAATGTTTGTTACTTGAATATAAAGGTTTCACTTTATATTTTTTGTTTGTTGATCTTGTTCTGCATAGATGTCCCGAATAAAGAAAACACAATTTTCTCTGAACAAGAAAATAATCTAGTTTATAGTTTGTCCACACAGATGAAAGTACAAACTTTGATTCTGAGTGCTTCGTGTTTATTCAGCAGCTCAGTCATCTCTGCATTCTCTGCTTTTCTCTCCATGGTCATCAGATTATAGATTGACCAGAGGATCAAAGCAGGACTTTGAGCTGTTGTCCAAGAAAAGGAAGTTGGATATATACGTTAGATGTTGGAAACAGGGAGGTAATGCAGAAAGAGATTCTGAAAGCATAGTTTTTTCAGAGATGGGCAAAGCAGTAGAACTAGAAGGCATGGATTCAGGTTGCAGGGTAATGGACTTGGGAGTAACATTAAGAAATACTTTTTTCCTGGAGAGAGGGGTGGATATCTGGAATACTCTTTCAGTGGAGGTGATAGAGACAAAAATAGTAAGAATTAAAAAATGCCTGAGATAAACACAGAGTGGCTGATACAGGAAGCTACTATTGGCCTAATCATGTGATTACCACAGATTGAATGTGGGTTGTTCACGCTGAGCAATGCAGAGAGGGATTATGCACTGGTGTTAACTCGCTCTGAATATATATGATTGCACATATTCATTAAAATGAATGCTAGTGTGGTCATTGAGTATTCCGCAGCAGTGCAAAGAGGTAACAGACGTGTGGGAGTGTCTGAACAAAACCGAAAGTGAAAGTACACATTGGTGCCAGTTCTAGGCCTAAATATGAGCCCTGCAAAAATTTTATGTGTGAGTAATTTTTGCTAGGCTCATATTTAGGCATAGAACAGGCAACAATGTATGCTGACACTTTCAATACATACATAGGGATACCAGATGTCCGGGAAAACCCTGACATGTCCTGTTTTTAGAGGACTGTCCTGGTACCCAGAGGTAGGGTTACCAGATTTTACTCCTGTAAAATCCAGACCTGCCCAGTTCCAACCCAGCCCTGCCCACTCAACCTGTTCTTGTGCTCGGGACCACGTCAGGAGGGCATCTGTTCCTGCGCAGGTGTGACATCACTGCGTTGTATCCACGCATGCGCAGATGTGGTCCTGAGCTGGAAGCTTTTCAAAACCCAAAGTGCCAGGTTTTGAAAAGCCATCCGGACGACTGGACATGTCCTCTAAAAAGAGAACATGTCCAGGTAAATCCGGACGTCTGGTAACAGTAGCCAGAGGGATTTTTAAAACCTGGCCGTTTGACCAGGTTTTGGAAGGCCCCAAGCTCGGGGCCATGTCTGGATTCCCTCTGTGCATGCGCAGATATTAATGCCATTGCATTGACGTCCGTGCATACGCAGAGGACATCCAGAAATAGCCCCAAGCTCAGAGAAGGAGACACACAGTTCGTATGGAGGCAAGACTGGGGTGGAATGGGGCAGGGCCAGAGGAAATCTCGTAACCCTAGACCTACATACACAAAAGCTGCTCTTATGCAAATGCTTGAGCACATATGTCTGGCACGCTCACTCCATTACTTGCAAGTTCTCCATGCCATCAGTTTTTTGTATGGTGTGGTATTATTACACTTAGACATCCGTGCATGGCTGTACCACTGGTCTTTCTGCATCAGTCCCCAAAAATCCCTGAATAGCAAGAGGATGGAATTGAAGCAAAACTTAAATGGGCTTCACACTTTAAAGAAGGCATAGTGCAGTGGCATAAACATGGGTGAGCCTAGACCAATCCATTAAGTTGCTGAACACCTATGATGTGGCTGACAGGGATCCCCAAGCCCTGCCAGTTGAAAATTCCCAGTATCCCTCCCCTCGCATACCTTTTAAACGCCACTTTGCCAGCAGCAACCAGTGACCGATGCAAATTGCTGAGTGCTGGCTCATTGCCTTCCTTCTGATGAGGAGTGTGTGGCGCGGTGGTTGAAGCTACAGCCTCAGCACCCTGGGGTTGTGGGTTCAAACCCCACGCTGCTCCTTGTGACCCTGGGCAAGTCACTTAATCCTCCAGAGCCCCAGGTACGTTAGAGAGATTGTGAGCCCGCCGGGACAGATAGGGAAAATGCTTGAGTACCTGATTGTAAAACCGCTTAGAAAACCTTGATAGGCGGTATATAAAATCCTAATAAACTTAAACTTAAAACTTCCTGTTTCTGCATAGGCAGGCCTATGTCCGAGGGAAGACTGCGAGTTGATGCAGAGCAGCTTGCTGCTGGTGAAGTGGGATTTACAAGGTACATGGGGGTGGGAGTTGACAGCTGGATCAAGTGGGGCAAATGTTGAGCACCTAGATCACCTATGGGGTGCAGGGAGATGAGATCCCGGATTGCCTGCGGGGCATGGGACGGGGGTGGGAGGAGATATGTTAGGCAGAGGTAGGGTTCCTTTGCCAGACCCACCCAAGATTGTATCTGCACAGATTGGCAGGTATGACTGGCTGCTGCCTTGGGCAGACTAGATGGACCATACAGATATCATTTACTATGTTATTACGTAGAAATTGGTTCTACTGAGAGGTCAAATATATAGCACTCCTTGTGCTAATGGATTTAGTATGCACTAAATGCTGCACAGCCCATTGTGTACCTATGTGCAGCAGCATGTTACTTAACACATACTGATCCATCAGTGCATCTTAGTAAAAGGACTCGTAGCGATTTAATGATGTATAAAAACCAGATGTGTTTTGCTACATTGTGGGTTGAAGAGAATAAAATAAGAATATCTTATTTGGGGGTTTATTTATCTTTTCTGTATTTTGTTCTGATATTTGATTGCACCCTACTTCAGTATCAGTGAGAAGTAATGGTCTCAGGTCTCAAGGATCGCCCGTATGAGGAACGACTGGGTAAGTTGCAGCTGTACTCACTCGAGGAACGCAGAGAGAGGGGAGACATGATCGAGGCGTTCAAATATGTCACGGGCCGTATCAAGGTGGAAGAGGATCTCTTTTTCCTTAAAGGACCCACGGCAACAAGAGGGCATCCGTTGAAAATCAGGGGTGGGAAATTTCATGGTGACACCAGAAAATATTTCTTCACCAAAAGGGTGGTTGATCGCTGGAATAATCTTCCACTACAGGTAATCGAGGCAAGCAGCGTGCCAGATTTTAAGAAAAGATGGGATTGGCATGTGGGATCTCTTCATGGAGGTAGTTAGGGGGTGAGCCATTAGTGTGGGCAGACTAGAAGGGCCTTGGCCCTTTTCTGCCGTCATGTTCTATGTTTCTATGTTTTGATGATGATGATAATAATGAAAAGGACAATTTAAAGTTTGTAACTCAGGATAATTCACTTTATCTGTATGAACTGGTGACCACCAATGTTTAAAACGTAGTATGTTTGTCGTAAGAAACATAGCATGACCATAATTCACTGGAGCCCAGACTCCTATATGAGGGCAATAAGGGAGGTGGTCATAGTGTAAGTTATTTACAGGCATTCAACAGACACTGACACCATTAATACATATTAGCATATAGGATCTTCAGTATTCAGTTTCATGATAGGTAAATAGGATTTCTGGCTGCTGCTGCCTCTCACCACTATAATTTGTATGCTGTGTATTTACTCTGGGGAAAGCTCTCCCTAAAACTGCTGAGTTACTCTCTTGTCTCAAAATGAACTCTGCAAAATAGCAGTTTGGAAGGGATGGGTGGGGAGGAAAGTTTAAGTTTTTCAAGCCTGAATCATCAAAGCACCACTGATGAATGCATCTTTGGGGGTTGTTTGCTTCAGTGTTTTTTCTTCATTTTAAATTGATCACAAGAATCTTTCATGAAAATTAAATGCTTGTCTTTTTTTCGGTCTTCAACTTTTTTTTTTCCCAAGCCACAGCTTGAAAACTGTCCTATAGTCATGCTTCCTTTTACAGGGCCAGTCACTGCTTTGGACATCCATTTTTGTCTGGAAAAAGTGTTCTATAAACATGTTAGACAAATCTGCTTGCTGTTCCCAAGTTTGGATTTGGATCATTGACGGGGCACACTGATAGGTCCCAATTTTCAGATACACTCAGAGAATAGTTAAGCTCTGGAACACGTTGCCAGAGGATGTGGTAAGAGCGGATAGCGTAGCTGGTTTTAAGAAAGGTTTGGACAAGTTCCTAGAGGAAAAGTCCATAGTCTGTTATTGAGAAAGACATGGGGGAAGCCACTGCTTGCCCTGGATCGGTAGCATGGAATGTTGCTACTCCTTGGGTTTTGGCCAGGTACTAGTGACCTGGATTGGCCACCGTGAGAACGGGCTACTGGGCTTGATGGACCATTGGTCTGACCCCGTAAGACTATTCTTAGATTCTTATTTAGTCACTTTTCTATACTGTTCTCCCAGGGCAGTTTAGAACAGTTTATATTAATTTTATTCAGGTACTGAACCATTTATCCTCCTCTGTCCCGGTGGGCTCGCAATCTATCCCCTGGGGCAACGGGGAGATTAAATGGCAAATTCTAAAAGAAGCGCCCAAAAGTTAGGCGCTGATGTAGGCATTGTTCAGCGCGATGCAAATAAAATTGGGTGCTGTTTAGTGAATCACGCTGAGCGGCACCTATTTTGGAGGCGCCCAATAAATAGGCCAGCTCTAGGCATACCTAAAAGGGGTATGCCCATGCGAGCGCTTAAGCACACTTAAGAGCTGTGATTCTGTAAGAAGGCGCCTAACACGTAGCCACGCCCATGCCTAACGTACATAGCGCCCATTTTTTTGAAGGCCACCTAAATTTTTAGAGGCGCCTTGTTATAAAATTGCATTTTCTTGATAGGCGCCTAGGTTTCAATCAGTGCTAATTTAAAAGCTTAATGGAGCTTGTTCTTCAATTTAGATAGGCGCCTATCTAGTTGGGTGCCTCCAAAATAGGTGCTTAACCTTAGGTGCCAGTTACAGAATTTGGGCCTAAGTGACTTGCCCAGGGTCACAAGGAGCAGCATGGGTTTGAACCCAGAACCTCAGGGTGCTGAAGCTGTAGCTTTAACCACTGCACCACACTAAAAAAATGGGTTTTCCTTTCTGCTTTCTTACCTGTTGCAGTTGTAATGTAGTTTCATTTTGTTGTTTATTAACAAAAACCACATTTCATAAGCCTGACCAAACTAGTAAATCAAGCTGTGACCAGACTAGCAAGTGAACAAAGCTCTTAGTCATTGGCCTTCAAGAGCAAAGCTTGTCATGTGAATGAGTGGAGTAAGGGAGAAGTGTACACACTTCAAATCTGATGTAATGTAATCACAAAATAGAAAATAAATTTTTTTTCTACTTTTTGTTGGCTGGTCATTTTATTATTCAAATCATGTTGGACCCAGGCTCTGATTTCTATTTGTCTTCTATTAACATGCTCACCAGGATCTCCTGCCCTTTTGACATTTTATTCTTTCTCCGTGCTCACCATCCATCTTCCATCTCTGTACCTTCCCTTCTCTTCTCTTCTCCCAGCAGGTCCAGCACTTCACAAGGATCCCGTCTAAGGAAACATTTCTGCCTGTCCCCTCTTCTCATTGCCTCCTCTGCCCCAAGTTATCCCTGGCAGTTTCTGAGGGGCCAGCACTTTCTTCCTCTTCTCTTCCCTTCAGCCACCACCACTGCCCCACTCCATGTGGCCAACATCCTCTCTCTCTCGCTTTACTTCCGGTTCTCCTACCCCATGTGGCCAGCACCCTCCCTTCCCTCCAGACCCTCAGGGCAGGGGTGTCAAACTCAATCACATAAGGGGCCGAAATCCAAAACATAGGCTAAGTCACAGGCTGAATTTTTTATTAAGATACTTAGGTGCAGTGGCGTACCAAGGGTATGTGGCACCCGGGGCCCATAATTTTTTGACACCCCCCCATGTAAAAAAATATTTTTTGTAATAACCATGAAACTGAATAAATGGTCATAATAGAAACAGGCAGTGAAAATTTTCTTTTATTGAACCTCATATATGTAACCATTATTCCAAACATACCATAACATAACATAAATTATGTCTGAATTGTCATGACATCAGAAGTACATATGGAGTAGTTGCAGGTGATGCTTGGGACAGTTCTGATTGTGTTAGTTCGGTTTTATGTGTTTTTGAATAGAAGGGTTTTTATTTCTTATTTGAAGGTTTTGTAGTTTGTGGTCGAGGTCAATAGGTTGTAGAGTTGGGGGTCGAGTGTTAGGAGGTTGTCGAACTGTTTTTTTCTTTTGACGTTTTTGGTTGGAGGGTGTGTGAATGGTGCATGAGTTCTCCTATGTCTGGTTGAGGTGGATTGAATTATTTAGCTGAAGAAATTAGTTACCCCCCTCCCCCATTCCACACACATTAATTCTCTTCCATTTTTGTTCCCATTATAAAAAACACTGATAAGTTCTCAGAAAAAAAATACATTAAAATAAGAAGTGAAAACAAAGGCCCCTACAGATGAGAACATAACATAAGAATAGCCTAACTGGGTCAGACCAATGGTCCATCATGCCCAGTAACCCATTCTCATGAAAGCCAATCCAGGTCACTAGTACCTAGTCAAAACCCAAAGAGTAGCAACATTCCATGCTACCGATCCAGGGCAAGCAGATGTTTCCCCCATGTCTTAATAACAGACTATGGACTTTTCCTCCAGGAATTTGTCCAAACCTTTCTTAAAACCAGCTACACTATCTGCTTTTACCATAACTTCTGGCCACTTCATTTTTAAACTGAGATCTTTCCTTCCAAACAGAGACTTTGCTAGATGTCAAATACAGTACAAGGTAACTTCACACGGACTTAGCTGTGCAGGAAATGTGAATCTCCTCATACACCCTCCATATAGTGCAAAAATGTGCAAAGGTCTGTTTTTTTCTTTCGATCACTACATAGACTAATGCCACACAAGCAGCGCTGTTACAAACATATTCTGTAGGTCAGTGCTAAGGTTAACAAAGTTTCCTTGGACCAGAAGGCGATACTGACAAACCACTGGAAGAGATCCCAAAACAACTACCCAGGAACAACACCCAAAGACCCATTCAGTGTGTGAACCAGTTGAGTGGAGTGGACTAACTGGGGGGTGGAAATGAGCCCGGAGTTTGCTCAGCAGAATTTACCAGATCACCTCTTCCCCTCAACACATTGACACGCTGCCACCACCACCACTAGGAACACCTCACCGGGTAGGCCAGCAATGTTATAAACTTTATAAAACACATTATTATATTTTCTTATAAAGCACATATTTTAACTGAACTCTCTGACATCCTCAGCCTTGCCATTCACAAAAATAGAAGGAAGAAAAGTTCCCATTTCCTGCTGTCTCATGTCGCCGGCCTATACAATATTTTTCTTCTGCAGAGTGCAGACCCTTCAAAAATCTGACCAAATCCTCATTTCACTTGCATTATAAAGTACTGAGGATGCCATCTCTCCCCAATCCCAGGTCCTAAAGTCTAAGACAGTAGCGAAAACTAGTGCTGCCAGATTCAGGAAAAAAAATTTTGATTCGATTCAGCCTATTGAATTGGTTTATCGATTCGATTTTCCTGCCCAATTGGGTATTTTTTTTCAAACATCCTGGTGGGTTTATTTTATAGCTTTTTCACCCCCCTTTGGCTTCTCCTAACCACACTGGCGCTGTGGTGTAAATAAAATAAAGAAACAAAAAGGACTTTTCCTCTCTCTGTTAAATCCTAGCTCACGTTTGCGGTCTAACACCAGCTCTGGTAGGATACACATTTCAAATCTGACATATTGTAATCACAAAACAGAAAATAAAATTAGTTTTTCTACCTTTTTGTTGTCTGGTTATTTTTCAAATCTTGTTGGTCCAAGGTTCTGGTTGTCTTCTGATAACTTGCTTGCCAGGGTCTCCTTCTTTCTTCTTTCTCCGTGCTAACCATCCATCTGCCATCTCTGTCCTCCCTTTCCGTTTCCCTTCCCTCCCCCAGATGTCTGGCATCTTTCCTTTTTTTGTCTCCCTCCACAGATCCACCTTTTCTTAACTACCCTTTCATCCAGCAGCTCTCCCTCCTTCCCCACCATCCCAGGGTCCACCATCTCTCCCTTTCTTTTCCCAACTACCCTCCTAATCAGTATCTCTATCCCCCCCCTCCACACCATCCCTTGCGTCCAACTTCTCTCCCTTTCTGTTCCTTCCCTCCCTAAAACCCATGTCCATCACCTCTCTCTCTCTCTCCTCTATTTTCAGACCCATTATTTCTTCCCACCCAAGTCCGGCATATGCATGTCTCTTTGAACCCCTCTCCCTTCCCTCCGTGTACTTCTTCACCAGGGCCCCCCTCCCCTGAAGGCCTGTCCCCCCCTTAAAGGACTGCATCCCACCCCTGAAGGCCTGTCCCCCCCCTTGAAGGCCTGCACCCCCCCAAAGGCCTGTCCCCCCCCCTTGAAGGCCTTCCTGCCTGTTCCCCTTAAAGGCCTGCCCCCCTGAAGGCCTGTCCCCCCCCTTGAAGGCCTGCACCCCCCGAAGGCCTGCATCCCCCCGAAGGCCTACACCCCCCTCGAAGGCCTGTCCCCCCCTTGAAGGCCTGCCTGCCTGTTCCCCTTGAAGGCCTGCCCCCCTGAAGGCCTTTCCCTCCCCTTGAAGGCCTGCACCCCCCTTGAAGGCTTGCCCCCCCTGAAGGCCTGCCTGCTTGTTCAACTTGAAGGCCTGCGCCCCCTGAAGGCCTTTCCCCCCCGAAGGCCTGCACCCCCCCAAAGGCCTACACCCCCCTCAAAGGCCTGCCCCCCCTGAAGGCCTGCACCCCCCCTGAAGGCCTGCACCCCCCCAAAGACCAGCACCCCCCCCGAAGACCTACACCCCCCTCGAAGGCCTGTCCCCCCCCTTGAAGGCCTGCCTGCCTGTCCCTCCCTTGAAGGCCTGTCCCCCCCTTGAAGGCCTGTGCCCTCCCTTGAAGGCCTGTCCCCGTCCCCCCCGAAGACCTGCACCCCCCCGACAGCCTGTCACCCCCCCCCCCGACAGCCTGTCACCCCCCCCCCCGAAGGCCTGCCTGTCCCCCTTGAAGCCCTGTCCCCCTGAAGGCCTGTCTCCCCCCCTCCACAAGGTCTGCCTGTCTGCCCCACCCTGAAGGCCTGCTGCCCCCCCCCCACTACCTGGAAGGACCGCTCGGCCCCACCACGAAGCATTGCTCATTCCCCCGGCCTCCCCGCTTCATTTCCTTGGGGAAACAGCCTACAGCAAGATTGCGCGATGCCAGCTATCTTTGCTTGCTTCGGCTGTTTCCTCCGCCGCGGTCCTGCCCCTCCTCTGACGTCAGAGGAGGGGCGGGACCGTAGCTGAGGAAACAGCCGAAGCAGGCAAAGATCGCTGGCATCGCGATCTTGCTGCAGGCTGTTTCCAGACGCGACACCCGGCGCGGGGGGGGGGGAACCGGACTGGACCGGGAACACCCCCTCAGGGCTTGGCACCCGGGGTGGACCGCCCCCCACGCCCCCCCCCTTGGTACGCCACTGCTTAGGCGTCCTTTTATTAAGGTACACTAACTGATTTAGCACACGTTAAATGCTCACCATAATAAAATTGCACCTTTCTTTCTTAAGTTCCCTCCAGATTTTAAGGAGGCCCAATTAATGGAGCAGGCAGAAACTTGGAATCAGGTACTACATGAGGTGTTAGATGAAATAGCACCATTAAAGGTAGGAAAACCGAAGATAAAAAATAATGAATGGTTTCATGAGGGTTTGCTGTTACTTAGGAGGCAGTTAAGAAGGGCGGAAAGAGTCTGGGAAAAGAGAAGAACAAGTTCAGCTAGGGGGCGTTGTAAGAATATTCAGAATATTTTTAATAGGGAAATAGAGAAAGCGAAGAGAAATCATTTTCTACAAAAAAATGAGTAATGCGAGGGTTCCAACAAAACAACTATTTCAGTGCCGCAGCACATTGCGTGGACTTCATCGATTTGTCGATCAGAACTCCCAAGTCTCTTTCCTGGGAGGTCTCTGCAAGTATCGCCCCGGACATCCTGTATTCGTGCATGAGATTTTTGTTACCGACATGCATCACTTTACACTTATCCATGTTGAACCACACTTATCCATGTTGAACCTCATCTGCCTGAAAACAGGCGAGATCCCGGAATATTGGAAGATAGCCAACGTTACGCCCATCTTTAAAAAGGGATCAAGAGGTGACCCGGGAAACTACAGGCCGGTGAGCCTGACTTCGGTTCCGGGGAAAATGGCAGAAGCACTGATAAAAGAAAACATCAATCAACATTTTGAAAAACATGAACTTCTGATAACCAGCCAGCATGGTTTCTGCAAGGGAAGATCGTGCCTAACGAACTTATTGCACTTCTTCGAAGGGATCAACAAACGATCCCATAGACATCATATATCTAGATTTCCAAAAAGCCTTTGACAAGGTGCCCCATGAACGTCTATTCCGGAAACTGAAGAACCATGGGGTGGAAGGAGACGTACATAGATGGATCAGAAACTGGTTGGAGGGTAGAAAACAAAGGTTAGGAGTGAAGGGTCACTACTTCGACTGGAGGAGGGTCACAAGTGGTGTCCCACAGGGCTCGGTGCTCTGGCCGCTGCTATTTAATATCTTCATAAATGATCTAGAAACAGGGACGAAGTGCGAGATAATAAAATTTGCGGACGACACCAAACTATTTAATGGAGCTCGGACTACAGAGGACTGCGAAAAGTTGCAAAGGGACTTGAACAAATTAGAAGAATGGGCGGCGAAATGGCAGATGAAGTTCAACATTGAGAAATGTAAAGTATTACATGTGGGGAGCAGAAACTCGGGGTACAACTATACAATGGGAGGGATGTTATTGAATAAGAGTACCCAGGAAAGGGACTTGGGGGTAATGGTGGACATGACAATGAAGCCGTCGGCACAGTGTGCAGCGGCCGCTAAGAGAGCGAATAGAATGCTTGGTATAATCAAAAAGGGTATTACAGCCAGAACGAAAGAAGTTATCCTGCCGTTGTATCGGGCGATGGTGCGCCCGCATTTGGAGTACTGCGTCCAATATTGGTCGCCGTATCTTAAGAAGGATATGGCGTTAGTCGAGAGGGTTCAAAGGAGAGCAACACGTCTGATAATAGGTATGGAAAACCTGTCATATTCTGAGAGATTGGAGAAGCTGGGTCTCTTTTCCCTGGAGAAGAGGAGACTTAGAGGGGATATGATAGAGACTTACAAGATCATGAAGGGCATAGAGAGAGTAGAGAGGGACAGATTCTTCAAACTTTCGAAAAATAAGAGAACAAGAGGGCATTCGGAAAAGTTGAAAGGAGACAGATTCAAAACAAATGCCAGGAAGTTGTTCTTTACCCAACATGTGGTGGACACCTGGAATGCGCTTCCAGAGGACGTTATAAGGCAGAGTACGGTACTGGGGTTCAAGAAAGGATTGGACAAATTCCTACTGGAAATGGGGATAGAGGGGTATAGATAGAAGATTACTGCACAGGTCCTGGACCTGTTTGGCCGCCGCGTGAGCGGACTGCTGGGCACGATGGACCTCGGGTCTGACCCAGCAGATGCATTTCTTATGTTCTTATGATGCCCATTCCTTAAGCCTGATTATGTCACTTTGCAGATCTTCGCAATCCCCCTGCGCTTTCACTACTCTGAATAACTTTGTATTGTCTGCAAATTTAATCACCTCACTCGTCGTACCTATGTCCAGATCGTTTATAAAGATGTTGAAGAGCAAGGGTCCAAGTACTGAGCCCTGTGGCACCCCACTGGTGACGCTTTCTGGATAGAGCATTAGATTGTGGGGTAGAAACATAGAAATAGACTGCAGATAAGGGCCACGGCCCATCAAGTCTGCCCACCCCAATAACCCTCCCCTACCTTTCTCTGTGAAGAGATCCCACGTGACGATCCCATTTTGTCTTAAAATCAGGCACGCTGCTGGCCTCGACCACCTGCAGTGGAAGATTATTCCAGCGATCAACCACCCTTTCGGTGAAGAAGTATTTCCTGGTGTCACCATGTAGTTTCCCACCCCTGATTTTCCACGGATGCCCTCTTGTTGCTGTGGGGCCTTTGAAGAAGAAGATATCCTCTTCCACCTCGATATGGCCCGTGAGATACTTGAACGTCTCGATCATGTCTCCCCTTTCTCTGCATTCCTCGAGTGAGTATAGCTTCAATTTTTTCAGCCGTTCCTCATATGGGAGATCCTTGAGTCCTGAGACCATCCGGGTGGCCATTCGCTGGACCAACTCAAGTCTCAGCACATCTTTGCGCTAATGCGGCCTCCAAAATTGTACACAGTATTCCAGATGGGGTCTCACCATTGATCTATAAAATGGCATAATGACTTTGGGCTTACGGCTGACGAAACCCCTACGTATACAATCTATGATTTGTCTAGCCTTAGATGAAGCTTTCTCCACTTGCTTGGCAGTCTTCATGTCCTCACTGATGATCACCCCTAAGTCACGTTCTGCTACAGTCCTTGCTAGGATCTTACCATTAAGGGTGTAAATCTTGTCATTAAGGGTGTAAGGATTTTGGCTGCCAAGGTGCATGACTTTACATTTTTCGGTATTGAAACTTAGTTGCTAGGTCCTGGACCAGCGCTCTAGTAGGAGTAGGTCATGCACCATACTGTCGGGCATTGAGTTTCCATCCGGCACTGTGCTTTTGTCTTTTGTGTTCTTCCTTACTACATTACATAATTTGGCGTCATCGTCGAATAGTGCTATTTTACCTCAAAGTCCTCAGCCAAGTTCCTTATGAAGATGTTGAATAGGATCGGGCCCAAGACTGAGCCCTGCGGCACTCCACTGATCACCTCCGTCGTTTCGGAGGGGGTGCCGTTTACCACCACTCTCTGAAGCCTACCTCCAAGCCAGTCCCCAACCCATGCTGTCAACGTGTCTCCCAATCCTATAGAGCTCATCTTGTTCAACAACCTGCCCTATTGCCAGTTTTATTTAATATTTTCCTGAGCCCGTTGGCAAGATGAATCCAGGAATTAGGGATTAGTACATATATTTATGCAGATGGCATCCTACTAGTCTATAGACTAACACCTCCTACGTTAGATGTAGGTCCTCTTTTGGCTAGCTTAAATAATGGTTGAGTGATCATAAGACCATAGCATGTTGTATTTCTGGAGATAAAGCAACACCTCAACTAGATTTTTCATTAAATAATTGCAGTATAAGACTAGTAGATAGTTTCAGATATTTGGGGGTAATAATTGACTGTCATTTACTTTTTCAGGAACAGGTATCAAGCGTGGTTGCTAAAGGTTTTGGGGCACTAAGACAGCTTAGAGCCATTCGAGATTTTTGGGATGAGAAATCATTGCATACATTAATTAATGCCTTTGTATTGTCAAAGTTAATTATGGTAATTTAGTTTATGCAGGCATTGGGTCGGGACAGTTGAAGCATTTGCAAACAGTGCAGAATACTGCAATCAGATTACTAGGCCGGACGTTTATTCATGATCATATGATACCTTTGTATTTCAAATTCCATTGGTTACTAATGGGATTTAGGATCAAATTTAAGATCTTAATGTTAGCACATAGAGCATTATTCCAGTTACAGCCTTCATATCTTTCTAATTTGATGCTATTTTACGCCCCAAGGTGTTTATTACGATCTCTGAATGACAATAGCGTAGTCGTTCCTCATATTTCGAAGGCACATCTTGTGTCAACTAGAGATTGTGCATTTTTTTTATTTAGTTCCACGGTTATGGAATAATCAGCCCATAGACTTGAGAAAAGAAGAATCCTATATACATTTTAAAAGACATTTAAAAGCACAGTTTTTCCAATTGGCTTTCTCAACTGAGAACAGAGTTTGGGACATAAGGACATAAGAACTGCCATCTCCGGATCAGACCCATGGTCCATCGAGTCCGGCGATCCGCACACGCGGAGGCCCTATCAGGTATATACCTGATATAGTTTTAGTCACCCATAACCCTCTATGCCTCTCGTAAGGAGATGTGCATCTAATTTGCCTTTGAATCCTAGCACAGTGGATTCCTTAATAACCTCCTTTGGGAGAGCATTCCAGGCGTCCACCACTCGCTGCGTGAAGCAGAACTTCCTGACATTTGTCCTGGACTTGTCCCCCCTTAGCTTCAAACCATGTCCTCTTGTCCGTGACACGTTGGACAATGTAAATAATTTATTTTCCTGCTCTATTTTATCGATGCCTTTCAGTATTTTGAACGTCTCGATCATGTCCCCTCGCAGCCTCCTCTTCTCAAGGGAGAACAGTCCCAGTTTCTTGAGTCGTTCCTCATATTCCAAGTTCTCCATACCTCTTATTAGCTTTGTTGCTTGTCTCTGCACCCTCTCCAGTAGTTTTATATCTTTCTTTAGGTTGGGAGACCAATATTGGACACAGTATTCCAAGTGTGGTCTGACCATTGCTCTATAAAGCGGCATTATGACTTTCTTCGATCTACTCGTGATTCCTTTCTTTATCATGCCTAACATTCTGTTTGCTTTCTTTGCTGCTGCCGCGCATTGTGCCGATCGCTTCAGGGTCCTGTCTATCAGTACACCCAGGTCCTTTTCTTGTTCGCTCTTACCCAGAGTTGCGCCTGACATTTTATACTCGTGCTCCTTATTCTTATTACCTAAATGCATTACTTTGCATTTCTCCACGTTGAACTTCATCTGCCATTGCTCTGCCCATTTCTCTAACTGATACAAGTCGCTCTGGACTTCCTCGATATCCTCCTGCGATCTGATTGCCCGGCATAGCTTTGTGTCGTCTGCAAACTTAATGATCTCACTGGATATTCCATCTTCCAGGTCATTGATATAAAAATTAAATAGGATCGGCCCAAGTACCGAGCCCTGGGGCACACCACTAGTCACTTCCTCCCAGTCTGAGTACTTCCCATTTATGCCCACTCTCTGCTTTCTGTTTTCCAGCCATTTGCCTATCCACCTTTGTATATCTGTGTTTAATGGTTTTACTATTAGAATTGTTACTGTTGAGATATTTGCTGTGAGATTTTATGAAAAAAAATTTTACATTTTGTTCTTAATCTTTCCTTTTCTATTTTTAATGGAGTTCTTCTCTTGATGAATATGAATTGTGTATTGTAAACCGCTGAGATCCTTTTAGGCTGTTATGCGGTATATAAAGTTCTTCCTAAACATCATGTACATGTGAGCATTGGCATCTATAAGCTAAAGAAGGATGTTTTATAAAACAGGTGTCTTTTTTGACTTCTCACATAGGTCCCTACTGGACACCTGATCATGAGCACATTGCACTGTCCCAGACACTGCCACTCACATTCCATGTGGTTTGTACTTTTCCTGCTTTGTCAGCGTGCTGGAAGTCCAGATCTTAAACCTCTACTTCTTGTTCTGAAGAGACTCTGACACTGCCACAATGAGGCCTTTCTTCTGCCTTCCTCTTGTTTATATATTTTTTGCTTAGAGCATATTAGGAAGAAATCTCACTGTTATGGCAACAGGAGCTGTTTACCAAGAGCTGAAATCTGATAGTGACTTCAGCATGGAAGGAGTTAACAAGTGATAAAGTGCAAGTGTGGTAAAGGAACAGCAAAAAGAAATGTAGATAATTCAGTTGATTGTTTAACTGCAAAACCCTTTTACTAACATACAGTAATATTTTGCAGTTACTGTAGGATAGATGGCTAAATTAGCACATGAAGGGCCTTGACTTGTCCAATATCCATGCTTAATTTCAACTCTTATCAGCTGATATTTCAGCCGTTTTATACGCAAGCAGAGTCAGACCTGGGCCATGTCCCAGCACTGAACACAGGATACTGGGGGAGATGGATCATTGGTCTGACCCAGTATTGCTATTATGTTCTTAATATCTGGGGCTAATTGTGCATTCACTGGCTACCAGAGCATATGCAGGTCCTTATCGATATTCAGTCCTAGGCCAATTATTCAGGTCTTGGCTGAACATCATCTGGGACTCACATAAAATTAAAAGCTGCCCTGTGCTTCTCCAGTGCCTTCACTCCACTGCTCTGGTCCTGCTCCCTGCTCCCACCCTCTATAAAGTATACACCCCTTCCTCATACCCCCAACAATGCTGAACCCTCCAGGATAGGTCCCCCTTGGCCTACCTAAATTCCTGGCAGTCCAGTAGTGTGATGGAGGCAGGAACAAACTCTACTCCTACCTCCTGCCCTGAAAGGTCATGACATTTTGTTAAAACAGCCACTAGAGTGGGAGCAAGTGGGGTTTGCACCACTGGACCGCCATGAAATTCAGGTAGGCCAAGGAAGGGTCTATCATAACTAGGGATCTTCCCTGATTGGGGGGTGGAGAGGTTTAGCCTTGTGAAGAAGGGGGATCTAGACTTTTCAGGGGGATGGGAGGAAGAGGGTCTAGGTCTTGGGCAGATGGGGTCATGAATAGGATTAGTTTACCCGATATCCAGGAAAACCCAGACATGACCTCTTTTTTGAGGACTGTCTGGGTATCCAGATGGTTTTGGTTTTTTTTAATGGGAGAGTCTGTCTGGGTTTGCCAGCTCTCCTGACTCCCCCACCTACCTCTTCCCCTGGCCTGGCCACTGTAACTGAATCTTCAGGCCGCTGGCAGCAGCAACATGGTAAGCCTGCTACCGCCACTTGCCCCAGACACCGCCTCTCTAGTGACTTCCTGTTCCCACGCAGGCAGGACTTGCAGAGAGGTGGTTTCTGGGGCAGGACAGTAGCAGCAGGCTTACCTTGTTGTTGCTGCCAGCTGCCCGAAGATTCAATTACAGCGACTGGACCCAAGGAAGAGGTAGGTGGGGGAATCAGGAGCTAGAGAGGTTGTGAAGGGAAGCAGCATTGGAGGAAGGAAGGAGGGAGGGGAAGGGGCTGGAGAAACAGTATGGAGGGAAGGAGGGATCTGGTGAAACAGCATGGAGGAAGGGAGGTTTGGAGAAAAGAGCATGGAGTAGGGTACTGCTGGATGGGATGGGAGAGACAGAAACAGCAGGAGAGGAGGTTGGAAGGAGAGAGAGGCACACCCACGGGGGGGGGGAGGGAGGAGACAGAAAAAGAAAGAAGCATACAAGGAGAGGAGGGTTGGAAGGAGAGAGAAGCACCCTGTGGGGGAGGAGGGTTGGAGGAAGAGAGAGAGAGAAGCACTAAAAAGGTACAGAGAATGGGAAGGGGGACCAAGGAAATGGATGGAGTGTGGACAGGATCACGTGTCCTCTTTTTTTTACTTCACAAACATGGTAACCCTAATCATGATGAACGGAGTAGTAGGAGTGAGAAGGAGCCGAGAAGTAGACAGCATCTTTTTATATTAGGCAGGTGCTGATTGATATTCAGAGTCGGCAAATTTAGGATTGCTTTTCAGAAGTTCTAAATTTTCCTGGTTAGCTATGTGAGTAGCACCCACATAAATGCCGACTCCACCGGCTGTACCGCCCACTTAAAAAATGGCCAGTCAAAGCTGATATTCAACAACACAGCCTCTCCTGCTCACTTCCATCGCTTTAAACATTGGGTGGTTAAACTTTTACAGCTGCTCCACTTAGTTGTTTTTTTTTTAACCATTTCCTTCATCTTATCATAGTTTCCCCTTTGAAAGTTAAATGCTAATGAGGAGTGCAGGAGTGGCTTAATGGTTAGTGCAATGAGCTGAAAACCTGGGAAATCAGGTGTCATTCCCACTGCAGCTCCCTGTGACTCTGGAGAGTCACTCAACCATCCATTGCCACAAGTTATGCCTGGAATGCCCTCCCTAGGGAGGTGGTGGAGATAAAAACAGGAATGGATTTCAAAATGGCATGGGATGAACACAGAGGACCTCTAATTAGAAAATGAATGGTATAAAAACCAAAACTTAAATGGTTGCATGTGTGTTTGTGTCGAGTGGTACTTAGATGGTGACTCCAACTATGAAAAACTAAGGCATACTTGTACTGTCTGTGCCCCATATATGGCAATTTGGCTTAGGATGGGCTGGAGAGGGCTTTGACAGAACTCCAGTCATTTGGAATAGGAGGACAGTCCTGGGCAGACTTATGGTTTGTGTCCTGCAAATTACAAGATGGTTTGGATAGGCTGGAGAGGGCTTCGACAGCAACTCCAATAATTTAATTATGAATTAATAATGTGTGACTAATGGACAGATTGGATGGACTATTCAGGGTTTTAAAAATCTCCTGTCATTTACTTTGTTACTTTGCTAATGCAGTCAAATTAGAGTCTTCTGTCTAGTTATTACTTCAGATTTGATCATGTTTTTAATCACTATTTCTAAATGCCCCCAATACCATTACCTATTGCACTAAGTTTTGCACTCCACTAATGACAAGATTTAAAATGTTGTTGGTTGCAGTACCAGCTGCTAAAAGTTGAAGTGAAAGAGGCTATTAGAGCCAAAAAACCCCACATCATTTAAAGAATGGAAAAAGAATCCAAATGAAGAAAATAAAAAGAGACATAAGCACTAGCAACTTAAATGCAAAGCATTTGATAAAGAAAGTTAAAAATGAATATGAAGAGAAAATTGCCAAAGAGGCAAAAACTCACAGTAACAATATTTTTTTAGGTATATCAGAAGCAGAAAACCAGTGAGTCTGTGGGACCGTTGGATGATCAAGGAGCAAAAGGGAGAATAAAGCCATAGTGGAGAGACTGAATAAATTATTTGCTTTGGTCTTTATGGAAGATGTAAGAGATCTACCTGAACTGGAAATGATTTTCAGGGGTGATGATGCAGAGGAACTGAAAAAAATCTCGGTGAACCTAGAAGACATACTGAGCCAAGTTAATGAGTGATAAATCACCTGGACCATATGGTATACATCCCAAGGTACTGAAATAACTCAAACAAATCTCTGGAGACGGGAGTGATTCCTGGGGATTGGAGGAGAGCAGATGTGGTCCCTATTCATAAAAGTGGTCACAAGGATGAAGCAGGAAACTACAGGCCGGTGAGCCTCACTTCAGTTGTTGGAAAAATAATGGAAGTGTTGCTGAAAGAAAGGATAGTATATTTTCTTGAATCTAATGGGTTACAGGATCCGAGGCAACATGGCTTTACAAAAGGTAAATCGTGCCAAACGAACCTGATTGAATTTTTTGATTGGGTGACCAGAGAGCTGGATCGAGGACATATGCTAGATGTAATTTACTTGGATTTCAGCAAAGCCTTTGATACAGTTCCTCATAGGAGGCTGTTGAAGGGCTGAAGTTAGGATCCAAAGTGGTGAACTGGGTCAGAAACTGGCTGTCGGGACAGACGCCAGAGGGTGGTGGTTAATGGAAGTCGCTCGAAGGAAGGAAAGGTGACTAGTGGAGTCCCTCAGGGTTCGGTGCTGGGGCCAATCCTGTTCAATATGTATGTAAGTGACATTGCAGAAGAGTTAGAAGGAAAAGTATGCCTTTTTGCAGATGATACCAAGATTTGTAACAGAGTAGACACCGTAGAGGGAGTGGAAAATATGAAAAAGGATCTGCAAAAGTTAGAGGAATGGTCTAATGCCTGGCAACTAAAATTCAATGCAAAGAAATGCAGAGTAATGCATTTGGGGATTAATAATAGGAAGGAACCGTATATGCTGGGAGGAGAGAAGCTGATATGCACGGATGGGGAGAGGGACCTTGGGGTGATAGTGTCCGAAGATCTAAAGGCGAAAAAACAGTGTGACAAGGCAGTGGCTGCTGCCAGAAGGATTCTGGGCTGTATAAAGAGAGGCGTAGTCAGTAGAAGGAAGAAGGTGTTGATGCCCCTGTACAGGTCATTGGTGAGGCCCCACTTGGAGTATTGTGTTCAGTTTTGGAGACCGTATCTGGCGAAAGACGTAAGAAGACTTGAGGCGGTCCAGAGGAGGGCGACGAAAATGATAGGAGGCTTGCGCCAGAAGACGTATGAGGAGAGACTGGAAGCCCTGAATATGTATACCCTAGAGGAAAGGAGAGACAGGGGAGATATGATTCAGACGTTCAAATACTTAAAGGGTATTAACGTAGAACAAAATATTTTCCAGAGAAAGGAAAATGGTAAAACCAGAGGACATAATTTGAGGTTGAGGGGTGGTAGATTCAGGGGCAATGTTAGGAAATTCTACTTTACGGAGAGGGTGGTGGATGCCTGGAATGCGCTCCCGAGAGAGGTGGTGGAGAGTAAAACTGTGACTGAGTTCAAAGAAGCGTGGGATGAACACAGAAGATTTAGAATCAGAAAATAATATTAAAGATTGAACTAGGCCAGTTACTGGGCAGACTTGTACGGTCTGTGTCTGTGCATGGCCGTTTGGAGGAGGATGGGCAGGGGAGGGCTTCAATGGCTGGGAGGGTGTAGATGGGCTGGAGTAAGTCTTAACAGAGATTTCGGCAGTTGGAACCCAAGCACAGTACCGGGAAAAGCTTTGGATTCTCGCCCAGAAATAGCTAAGAAGAAAAAAAAAAAATTTAAATTGAATCAGGTTGGGCAGACTGGATGGACCATTCGGGTCTTTATCTGCCGTCATCTACTATGTATGTTACTATGTAAACATGAAATTGCTGATCTGATTTTAGTGATCTATAACCTGTTGCTAAAATTATCTGTAGTGCCTGAAGATTGGAGGGTGGCCAATGTTATACCAATTTTTAAAAAAGGGTTCCAGGGGAGATACAATTATAAAAAATAAAATTGTGGAACATATAGACAAATATGATTTAATGGGATAGAGTTTGCATGGGTTCAGCCAAGGGAGGTCTTACCTCACCAATGTGCTTGATTTCTTTGAAGGTGAGAATAAACATGTGGATAAAGGTGAGCCAGTTGATGTAGTGTATCTAGACTTTTAGAAAGCTTCTGATGAAGTTCCTCATGAGAGGATCCTGAGAAAATTAATGAGTCATAGGATAGGAGGCAATGTTCAGTTGTGGATTGGTTATCAGACAGAAAACAGAGGGTAGGATTAAATGGCCATTTTTCTCAAATGAGGAGGGTAAATAGTGAAGTGCTCAGGGATCTGTTCTGGGACTGGTGCTATTTAACTTATTTATAAAGCATGGTGGGAGACTTGACTCTTGGCCCGGGTCGCAAATTTTGTCAGGTGTGGGAGCACTTCTGGCAGGACCTCACACCGCGTGCTCGCAGTAGACTTTTGAATCTTTAAGATTTTATTCCCACTCTCAGCTGTTAGACTGGCCATGGATTCTTGGGGAGAGGAGGGGGGGGATGGGAGGGGAACTGATTATATTGTTGAAAATGTTATTTCCTGGTGAGGCCCCATTTGGAATACTGTGTGCAATTATGAAGACTGCACCTTCAAAAAGATATACATAGGACGGAGTTGGTTCAGAGGGCTGCTACAAAATTGGTTAGTGGTCTTTGTCGTAAATTTTATGGGGACAGAATTACTCCCTCTTCTTCGAAACTGCGCTAGCAATTTCTAGCACGGGAAGCCGTGCTGAATGGCCCACGCTGCTCCAGACGCTCATGGAGTTCCTATGAGCATCAGGAGCAGCATGGGCCATTCACCACAGCTCCCCGCACTAGAAACTACTAGCATAGTTTCATAGAAGAGAGAGTTACAGAACTTTATATGAAAGGTTCTCAGCCCAACCAACAAAGCTCCATCAAGGGCTATAAACTTAGTTCAGTGATTTTTCTGATGGAATGAAAAAATTGGAAAATCACTGGACTAAGTGTATAGTCCTCGATGGAGACTACCCCAACTTTGTTGGTTGGGTTAAGAACTTTTCAGCAGTACATACACTCTGGAAGAAATATGGGAGAGAAGGAATATGATAGAGATGTTTAAATATCTCTGTGGCATTCATGTACAGGGAGAGTCTTTTTCAAATGAAGGAAAGCTCCAGAAGGAGAGGGCATAGGATGAAGTTAAGAGTTGATAGGCACAGGAGTAATGTAAGAAAATACTTCTTTGCAGAAAGGGTGGTGGATGCCTGGTGAAGGTGGTGGAGAGGAAGATTGTACCTAAATTAAAAATATATGGGCAGGCATGTGGGATCTTATAGGGAGAAGAGGAGATAGTGGATGCTATGGAGGGGCAGATTGGATGGGCCAATTAGCCTTTATCTGACATCATGTTTCTATGACTGGGGGAAAGAGGAATCTGAACTAGAGCTAAGTAATACAAGGTTCTATGTTAGGAGTCACTGCCCAGGAAAAGGATCTAGGTTAGAGATCTGCACGGGAACGGGGATCGCGGGAATCCCGCGGGTCCCGTGGGGGTCCCGCAGGAATCCCCCTTAACCCACGGGACTCCCATGGGGACCCCCCTCTGGCCCACGGGATTCCCACGGGGATGGAAGGCTTTGGAAGCAGGTTCATCCATATAATATAATGGACATGTCAGCCTTAGTAAAAGAGGGGGTTTATAAGTTAATTACCTGAACAGAAAACAAAAAAAGGGTTCCACCAAAGAGATTCCACAAGGAAAACAGCAGCACAAACACAAAAGAAACTGTGGAATTGATGATCCTGTCAGAAGTAATTTCTGCTTTTTATGGGGACGGGCGGGGATGGAGGTAATTCCTTGCGGGGATGGGTGGGGATGGAGAGGATCCTGACGGGGACGGGTGGGGACGGAGAGGATCCTGACGGGGACAGGCGGGATTTCTGACCCCGTGCAACTCTCTAATCTAGGTGTCATTGAGGATACGTTACAACCCTCAGCTCAATGTGTGGTGGTAGCTAAAAAAGCAAATAGATTGTTAGGAATTATCAGGAAAATAAAGATGAAAATGTTATAATGCCCTTGTATTGCTCCATGATACGGCCGCATCTCAAATACTGTGTGCAATTCTGATCGCCCTATCTCAAAAAATATATAGCAGAATTAGAAAAGATATAGAGAAGGGCAATGAAAATGATAAAAGGGATGGGACGACTTCCCTATGAGGAAAGGCTAAAGCGGCTAAGGCTCTTCAGCTTGGAGAAGAGATGGCTCAGGGTGATATGATACGAGTTCAATAAAATACGGAGTGGAGTGGAAAGGGTAGATGTGAATCACTTGTTCACACTTTCCAAAAATACTAGGACTAGGGAGTATGCGATGAAGCTACTAAGTAGATTTAAAACAAACCAGAGAAAATATTTCTTTACACAATGTGTAATTAACTCTGTAATTTGTTGCCGGAGAATATAGTGAAATCAGTTAGCTTAGTGGAGTTCAAAAAAGGTTTAGATAAATTCCTAAAAAGGAAGTCCATAGGCCATTATTGAGATGGCTTGGGGAAATCCACCGCTTGTTCCTAGGATAAATATCACAAAATCTCTTTTATTACTTGGGATCTAGCAAGGTACTTGGGACCTGAGCTGGCCACTGTTGGAAACAAAATAATAGACTTGATGCAACTTTGGTCTGTCCCAGTATGGCTGAAGTGTTTAACTATTGTCCGATTTCTAATACCCCTTTCTTGGCTAAAATCACTGAAAAGATTGTATTTTCTCAGCTTTCAGACTCTGTTGAAAGCACAAATATACTACACCCAACTGAATTAAATTATTCAAAATATTAGCAAAAATTTTTTTTATCATAAATGTTAGGAGCATATAGGTTACAGAGCAAAAATTCCATCCCATTAATTTTAACTTTTGCAATAACATATCTACCTATCTGATTAATCTGAGTATGTATTTATTCCACTACCAAAGACTTATTAAAAATAATAATTACTCCTGCTTTTCTATTAATAGCCAGCGTTTCAATATAATCCCCTAGCCACCAAGTATGAAGCTTAGCATGTGTAAACTCATGGAAACACTGATCAAACAGAATCTTGACACAATCCTAGACGAAGAAAAACTGCGTGATCCACACCAACACGGGTTCACCCAGGGTAGATCCTGCCAATCTAATCTGATTAGCTTTTTTGACTGGGTTACTAGACAACTGGACGCTGGAGAGTCACTAGACGTGGTATATTTGGACTTCAGTAAAGCATTTGATAGCGTCCCTCATCGAAGATTACTGAACAAGCTGAAATCGATAGGATTAGGAGACACTCTAACTACATGGGTTGGGGATTGGCTGAGCGGTAGACTTCAGAAGGTGGTGGTGAACGGTACCCCATCCGAAGCATCGGACGTGATCAGTGGAGTGCCGCAGGGCTCGGTCCTGGACCCGATTCTATTTAACTTATTCATAAGAGATATGACGCAAGGACTTAGAGGAAGGGTATCACTGTTCGCCGACGCCGCCAAACTTTGCAACATAGTAGGCAAAAGCTTATTACCTGATAATATGACACACGACCTACTGTTGCTGGAACAATGGTCAACTACTTGGCAGCTAGGCTTCAATGCTAAAAAATGCAAGATAATGCACCTGGGTAAGAGAAACCCGCGTAGAACTTATGTACTAAATGGTGAGACCTTGGTTAAGACCACGGCGGAACGTGACCTAGGGGTGATCATTAGTGAGGACATGAAGGTTGCCAATCAAGTGGAGAAGGCTTCCTCCAGGGCAAGACAAATGATGGGGTGTATCCGCAGAGGTTTCGTCAGCAGGAGACCTGAAGTTATGATGCCGTTGTACAGAGCCATGCTCACTTGGAGTACTGTGTTCAGTTTTGGAGACCACACTACCGAAAGGACATGCTGAGGATCGAGTCGGTTCAGCGAACGGCCACCAGGATGGTCTTGGGGCTCAAGGATCTCACGTATGAAGAAAGATTAAAAAAATTGCGGCTGTACTCACTTGAGGAAAGAAGAGAACGGGGAGATATGATTGAAACATATAAGTACATCACAGGACGCATCGAGTCAGAAGATGATATCTTCTGGCTCATGGGATCGACCACCAGAGGGCATCCGCTGAAAATCAGGGGAGGGAAGTTTCATGGCGACTCCAGGAAGTACTTCTTCACCGAAAAGAGTAGTGGATCATTGGAACAGACTCCCACTCCAGGTGATAAAGGCCAGCAGCGTGACGGATTTTAAGAGAAAATGGGATACTCACGTGGGATCTTTAAGGGAGTAAATTCAGGGGAGGGGATACTTGGAATGGGCAGACTTGGTGGGCTATAGCCCTTTTCTACTGCTTTTTTCTATGTTTCTATGTTCCTGTGCATTCAAATGTGTTTCCTGTAAAAAAAACTATTGCAGCCTTATGTCTATGCAAACTTTGCAATATCTTCTTCCTTTTAATAGGAGAGGAAATTCCCCCTACATTCCAAGTGATAAATTTTAAAGACATATATTCACTTCACCATGAAATACATTACAAGGAACATTAATAAAATCCAATCAAATAATGGAAACTGTCCCAGCCACCAGTCCCCATTAAATGTTAATAAATACCAATAACATTGAACCATATATTGTATAATTCTACATAAAGTCACCTTCCATTCAATCCTCCCCCTTAAATATCCCCCTAATCCACAAATATGTGGTTTGAACAGTAAAGAAGTCCTCTTAATCCAGTTCCATTCCTTGAAATGTGTGCTTTGAACGGTAAAGAAGTCCTCTCAATCCAGTTCCATTCCTTGAAATGTGTGCTTTGAACGGTAAAGAAGTCCTCTCAATCCAGTTCCAGTCCTTGAAATGTGCGATCCAGTGTGCCATGAATGGTGAAGTCGTCTCATCCCTGTGCCCTTCTTTGAAATGGGCGCAGTACTTGGATGCAGAGCTGCCGGCTGACCATTAGCAGCAGCAGCTGAGCCGGCCCCGTTCATTGTCCGAGGCCGACATCACATCCGGCCCCAGTCGGGCTGCAGCTGCCCGGCCCGCCGCTGGCCCGGCCCCACCTGGCGCACCTGGCCCGCCCGCGCCCCTCCCCGCAGCTCCGGCCAGGAATGCGGAATTGGTGCAGGGGCAGGAGGCGGCTCGGGCTCCGGGGCTGGGCGGGCAGGGGAGGAGGGATCGCGCTCGCTTCCTTCCCGGCATCGCCGCAGCCTCTCGCCTCCGATGTCGGAGCGTAGTTCCTCCGTCCTTTCTGCGGGAGAGGAGTGGCCCGGCCGGGCACAGGCGGACCCCGCCACCCCCAAGAAGAAGAAATCCAAGGGAAGCTCTCTCCGCCGGGCTTTCAGCTGGCTGCGGGCCCGGAGGAGGAAGAAGAAGAAGAAGAAGAGCGACGCCAAGGACAAAGGTAAGGACACCTGCCAGCCAAGGGGATTGCACGCGTGGGAGCCGGCTATTAGACGTGTAGACTAGGGGAGGGAAGGGTTCGAGCAGCCTTGGATTCTGGCCTCCTGTTGTATAAATACCCTCTGCCCCGCCCAGCAAATCTGTAGCAGTGGGTTGTCCTGGGGAGGATGCACCACAGTTTCTTACCAAACCCTGCAATCATTAGAGCCAAAAGGCAGCCACTACATGTGAGGAGCATCAGATCATGGGGTCCTATATTGCATTATGTAAAAGGCAGCCGAGTTGGATTGAAGCATGCCTCTTCCGAGCAAGGAAGAGTGCAAGTGGGGAGGATTTAGCTCAGGCTTTTTCACTACTAGTTCCAGGGGTGACTTGCCCAAGATCAGAAGGACCAGCAGTGGCATTTGAACCTTTGCTTCTTAGTTCACTCCTCTGCTCCAGTCAGTGTCTTCAGGTTTGTCACATCTTCACCATGGCTCATTTCCCCAGAAGGGCCCATGGCTCTAATGGCAGAATATCGGTTCACCTGACTCAGAAGGAATGGCTCTGGAGATCTTCTGTCATCTTTCTTGGTTAGAGCCATAGAGCCTCAGCACCCTAAGGTTGTGGATTCAAACCCCGCACTGCTCCTTGTGACTTTCAGCACATCACTTAATCTTCCACCTCCCCAGGTATATTAGATAGACTGTCAGTCTGCTGGGACAGATAGGGAAAATGCTTGAAGTACCTGACGACATAGGAGAAAAGGAGAAGGGAATCCTGGGACACTTACATTCAGCAAAGGAGCTCCCATCGTCTCAAAAGAAAGGGAAATGAAGGAGTAGGATAGAGCAGTGATTCCCAACCCTGTCCTGGAGGAACACCAGGCCAATCGGGTTTTCAGGCTAGCCCTAATGAATATGCATGAGAGAGATTTGCATATGATGGAAGTGATAGGCATGCAAATTTGCTTCATGCATATTCATTAGGGCTAGCCTGAAAACCCAATTGGCCTGGTGTTCCTCCAGGACAGGGTTGGGAACCACTGGGATAGAGCATTGGTGACTTCCATTGGCCACATTACCTAGCTGGGGGGAGAGCCTGTCTTGCACCCTGGTGAGAAGGAGGGAGGTCTCATTTTTGTACACTTTGATCCACTTGCTGTTGTTACAGGAGGGTTGACTGTCTTGGGAAGGTTTCTGAGCGGGTATTAGTGTGCTGTGATCTGGCTTTAGAGTCTTACGATTTGCAGAGCAGGAAACCCACTTTGCACGTGTAAGGTCCGGTCTCATTTCTGGATTGAGATCACTGCTGGTTCACTAGCTCGCTTGCTCGTTCTTTCTCACTGCTGAGTCAGAAGGTCACAAGCTGTAGATCTTGGAAAATTCCCAGCAGCTTACACAATAATTGGAAGACATGAGGAGTCATTACCTCTCAACATGGCTTCTCTTTATTTTAAAACACTTCAGCATTGCCTTAGGGGGCTTTGCCTAACTTTAGTAATAATATTAGAGAGAAAGAGAAACCTGTGGCCCCATCCTGAACGAAAAGGATCAGAGAGAGTTCTGACTGCTCTTCTCCAATACATAGTGCAAGAAAGAAGGGTCTCTTCTGTCCTCACCCTCCCTCTGCTCTGCATGTGGGCAGAATTCTAGGTAAGGTGGAGCTTATTCTGAAAAGATAGGCTCCACCTTGACTGGGGTGTTCATTAAAAGGGAGATAGAGCAGCTTTTAAAGCAGAACCTGGTGCAAGAGTTCATGGTTTGCCATACTATATCTTTGAAGGATATTGTCAGAACAGAAGTTGCAAGAAAGGCAAAAGTAAGCCAGGTGATTTTAAGGGATGAGCATGCCAACGTTTCAAATTTTCTCTGTCATTGCTGAGCAAAAAGCACACTTTGAAATGTCTGTATACTCATGCAAGAAGCTTAAATAAATACGATGAGAGAGTTAGGGTCCCTTTTCAAAGCCATGGTAGCGATTCACATGTGGCAAATGGCAGCGTGGCCCATTCAATTCCTATGGGCTACGTCGCATTTGCCACTCCAGGACTCGGTACCACAGCTTTGCAAAAGGGGCCCTTAAGCGTTGAATGGAGAAGAAGACATAAGAGAGACCTGGTGAAAGGAGAATAAAATATCCATGCCTGATTTAAACTCTTAACCTGTATGGCTCAAAACCTACCTATTCAGCAAACAAGACCCCTAACAACCCCCCCCTGCTTACATTACTACACGCCCCCCCACCTCCCCCCTGCTCTTCTATTCCCCTTAATTGCTCCCCTCTCCCCTATCTCCCCTCCGCCAGTCATCCTCTGTTAAGTTCGATTAACACTTGCTTATATCCGATAAACTATTTATATCGGATAAATTGTCTTTACATGATAAAATGCTGTAAACCTGCTTTAACATTTGTTTTTATCTGATAAATTGTGTATTGCTGATAAATTGTTTAAAATTGTTCAAACTGTTTGTAAATCTGCATGTCAACGCAGATACTACTGTAACTGATGTAAACCGCCTAGAACTCTCCGGGTATGGCGGTATATAAGAATAAAATTATTATTATTATTATTATTTTAGCTCCCCCACCCTCCATTTTCCTCATGTTGTTATACAGTAGTCATTTTGAAAGATAAACACAACAGTTGCCTGAATGTCTTCAGTTCTAGCCATTAACTCAAATTTGATCATGTTATGATCACTATTGCCATAGGACACTATGATATAGGGCTACTAATTATATCATAATGATAGGTGATAGGATGAATTAAATTGAAGGAGGGATGGCACTATATGTTAAAAAGGGCATTGAGTCAAACAGAATAAATATTCTGCAGGAAACAGATAGCCATGTGAAATCTTTATGGATAGACATTCCATGTGCGAAGGGAAAGAGAATAGCAGGGGGGTATGTTAACATCTGCCAAGCTAATGACATGTTAATAGAAATTAGGGAAGTTAACAAATCTGGCAACACCATAATAATGAGGGATTTTAATTATTCCAATATCGACTAGATAAATGTCACATCAGGGAATGCTAGGAAAGGAAAGTTCCTAGATAAAATAAATGATTGGTTCATTTACCAGCTGCTCCATAAAGCAATAAGGGGGAGTTATTTTCGATCTAGTTCTTAGTGAATTGCAGAACTTTATGCGAGACGTAATGAAGTTGGGTCTACTTGGCAATAGTGGGTTAATGGCTAGAACTGAAGACACTAATGAATTTATTGTGTTTGTCTTTCAAAATCTAATCTAATTTTCTATTTGTGTGTCCCACATACCTATTCAGGCTCTGGGAAACGTTCAGAGAGGGGTTGAAAGGGGATCAGGAGGGGGGACTAAGAGAAGCCTTGAAAGGGGGGGAGGGTAAGAGGGGGGCAAGAAATCATAGTTGTCTTGGAGCTCATTTAGCGAAAGAGGTGGAAATATTCATTTCTGAGAAGTCAAGTAGGTTCAGCTGTCAAAGAGGAATGTTGTATATTTAGTTTCTTTTCTGATCATTTCTGGCAGGTTATTCCATGTTTTTACTCTTATGAATGTAAGCATGGAGTGGAACAAACGCCTGTAATGGAGATTTTTCATGGAAGGTAGATTCAACTGTATTAAGAACATAAGAACATAAGAAGTTGCCTCCACTGGGTCAGACCGAGGTCCATCTCGCCCAGCGGTCCGCTCCCGCGGCGGCCCATCAGGTCTGCGACCTGTGAAGTGGTTTCTGACCACTTTTATAACCTACCTCAAGTTCTATCTGTACCCCTCTATCCCTTTATCCTCCAGGAACCTATCCAAACCCTTCTTGAACCCCTGTACAGAGTTCTGGCCTATCACTTCCTCCGGAAGTGCGTTCCATGTGTCCACCACCCTCTGCGTAAAAAATAATTTTCTAGCATTTGTTCTAAACCTGTCCCCTTTCAATTTCTCTGAGTGACCCCTAGTGCTTGTGGCTCCCCTCAGTTTGAAGAATCTGTCCTTATTTACTCTCTCTATGCCCTTAAGGATTTTGAAGGTTTCTATCATGTCCCCTCTAAGTCTCCTCTTCTCCAGGGAGAACAGCCCCAGCATTTTTAACCTGTCAGCGTATGGAAAATTTTCCATACCTTTTATCAGCTTAGTTGCCCTCCTCTGCACTCCCTCGAGTACCACCATGTCCTTCTTGAGGTACGGCGACCAGTATTGAACACAGTACTCCAGGTGCGGGCGCACCATTGCGCGATACAGCGGCATGATGACTTCCTTCGTCCGGGTTGTGATACCCTTTTTGATGATGCCCAGCATTCTGTTTGCTTTCTTTGAGGCTGTTGCACATTGCGCCGATGGTTTCAGTGATGAGTCGACCATCACCCCCAAGTCCCTTTACAGGTTACTCACCCCTAGCAGTGTTCCCCCCATTTTGTAGTTGAACATCGGGTTCTTTTTCCCTAAATGCATGACCTTGCATTTCTCCACGTTAAAACTCATTTGCCACTTTTTTGCCCAGTCTTCCAGTCTCGTTAGGTACTTTTGTAGGTCTTCACAGTCTTCCGTGTTTCTAACCCTGCTGCAGAGTTTGGTGTCATCAGCAAATTTGATAACCTCACATTTTGTCCCCGTTTCCAGATCGTTAATAAATATATTGAATAGTAGAGGTCCCAGCACCGACCCCTGCGGAACTCCGCTCGTGACCCATTGCCAATCTGAGTATTGGCCCTTGACTCCAACCCTCTGTTTCCTGCCCGCTAGCCAGTGTTTGATCCATCGGTAGATATCCCCTTGCACCCCGTGGTTCCACAGTTTTTTAAGTAGCCGTTCATGTGGTACCTTGTCGAAGGCTTTTTGGAAGTCAAGGTAAATGATGTCTATGGATTCACCCTTATCCATCTGACTGTTTATTCCCTCAAAGAAGTACAGCAAGTTCGTGAGGCATGACCTTCCCTTGCAGAAGCCATGCTGGCTCGCCTTCAGTTGTCCATTGTTTTCTATGTGTTCGCAGATTGTGTCCTTTACCATTGCTTCCAGCATCTTTCCAGGAACCGAGGTCAAGCTCACAGGCCTGTAGTTTCCCGGGTCACCCCTTGATCCCTTCTTAAAGATGGGCGTGACATTTGCTATTTTCCAGTCCTCTGGGATCTCCCCAGTTTTTAGGGAGAGGTTACATATTTGGCGAAGTGTCTCTGCTATTTCGTTTCTCAGTTCTTTTAGTACCCTTGGGTGGATGCCGTCCGGGCCTGGTGATTTGTCGCTCTTTAGTCTGTCTATCTGTCTGAGGACATCCTCTTTGCTTACCTCTAGTTGTACCAGCCTTTCGTCGTGCTCTCCGTTTATAATCACCTCGGGTTCTGGGATATTGGATGTGTCCTCTCTGGTGAAGACTGACGAGAAGAATTTGTTTAACCTTTCAGCTATCTCTTTTTCCTCCTTTATCGCTCCTTTCCTGTCTCCGTCGTCCAGTGGTCCCACTTCCTCTCTGGCTGGTTGTTTCCCTTTCACATACCTGAAGAAGGGTTTGAAGTTTCTTGCTTCTCCTGCCAGTCTTTCCTCATATTCTCTCTTTCCTCATATTCTCTCATATTCTGTTTGAGTCTCCTGGAGGTAGACCAGACTGTTGAGAATAGTTGGGTGAGAGGAGTGGCTGAGTTTCCATGGATTATGTGGTGTAGGATGCACGATGTTTTGAAGAATATTCGTGATGAAATTAGTAGCTAGTGTAATTGTTTGAGATAGATAGGCTGAGATCAAATCATATTTCTTTAGGTTAAAGTTAAGTCTGACAGCTGTGTTCTGAATGAGCTGCAGTTTGTGGAGTTGATCCCCAAGTATGCTAAGTTGCAGTAGTCCAGTTTGGGTAGTACCATCAGCTGGACAATCAGAGCAAAATGATGTTGGTGGAAGTATGGCTTAATAAGTCTTAGTTGGCGCATAGTGAAGATGGTCTTTTTCCGAAGGCTGGAGATTTGAGGATCCATTGTGAGTGTGTCAACCAGAATGATGCCAAGTACTTTTGAGGATTTCTCTACTGCGAGGGTGGTACCAGATTGAAGATTAATGCTTGTTGGGGCATTCTGCTGAGCGGTGTGGAAACAGATGGCTTTGGTTTTGGTGGCATTTAGTTTAAGTTTGTGGTTGCCCAGGTGTGGATTTTTTCAATGTTGTTTGAAATTTTCTCATCTATGTTTGGTTGGTTGGTTGTAATAGGGATGAGAAGAAGAATGTCGTCTGCGTAGGATAGTAAGGTTTTGTCTTCTAATTTAATGTTTTCAAGTGAGCTCATGAAAAGGATGGAGGATAATGGGGAGCCTTGCGGAACTCCGCAGAATGCTTTCCAGGGGTTGGAGAACTCTCCTTCCTTTTTTAACCATGGACTCTCTATTTTGTAGAAAGTCTGTAAACCAGTCTAACACAGTTCCTGTAATTCCGATTTCAGATAGTTTGGTTATGAGCAAATGATGGTCTACCGAGTCAAAGGCAGCGGAAATATCAAACTGGAGTAGTATTGCTTGATGGCCGATGCTTAATAGTTGTTTTACTTTGGTGATTAGGGTGATGATAAGGAGTTCTGTGCTGTGTTGCTTTCTGAATCCATATTAGAAACATAGAAACATAGAAAAGTGACGGCAGAAAAGGGATAAGGCCCATCAAGTCTGCCCACTCTATTGACCCACCCACCATCCTAACTACCCTGTGAGAGATCACACTCTGATGTCCCATTCCCTCTTAGAGATCCAACATGGGCATCCCATCTGTTCTTAAAATCTGGCACGCTACTGGCTTCGATAACCTGTGCTGGAAGCTCATTTCAATTACCAACCACTCTTTCGGTGAAGAAGTACTTCCTGGTATCGCCATTGGGATGGGTGAAAGCATGAATGTAGCTCAATATGAGAGGCTAGTTATTTGCTTACGTGGGTTTCAAGGATTTTTGTTAGAATAGTGATGCCAGCGATGGGCCGGTAGTTTGAAGTTTTGGAAAGGTCTGCTGTTGAAGTTTTCGGTATGGGTGTGAGAGCAATTTTGCCCATTTCCTTGGGTAATTTGCCTTGGTTCAGGGAGCTATTTAGGAGGTTAGTGAGCCAGGCTATGATTTGGGAGGGAATTGGTAGGTAAGCGGGACAGTTGTCAAGAGAGAGAGTTTTGATACAAGTGTTTTGGTATCGTGGTTGATAAGTTTAGTGAAGGCGGTCCAGATTTGATCTGCTACAATAGGTTCTGTGTGGTGCTCGGCGGTGATTATAATAACATGAGGAAAATGGGGAGGGGGGGGAAGCTAAAAAGAGCAGCCAAAATTAGTGACAACTTCAGCATTTGGAACCTAGGACAATACCAGACTTATGGGCAGACTGGATGGACCGTTCAGGTCTTGATCTGCCGTCATTTACTATGTACTATATATTTTAAAATATCATCTTGGAAGTCCAGACTAAGTGTATTCCCCATATTACAAAAGGTAGGAGGAAGACCAAATGACAACCACCATAGATAAAAGGAGTGGTGATGCAGACTATTCTAGCCAAAAGAACATCTTTCAAAGAAGATAAAACAGTATAAATACTGATAAGTTAGATGCAAAGAAAGGCAACAAGAGAAAGTGAAAAGAAACTCAGCATGTGACCCAATAGTTCTGTCATTGCAGATAAAACTGGGAAATTCACCGATCTCGCAATGCTGGATGTTGATTCTAGATCCAAAATTAACATACCATTCTCAAGGGTAGTTAGGAATTAATTCTATAAATTGTGTTTGATTAAAACTCTACGTTCTTTACTGGTCCCAGAAGCACTGAATATCCTTGTACATTTATGAATGATTCAACAAATTGATTACTGTAATTCTCTCTTTGCTGGCTTACGCCAGAAGGATTAACATAGACTTCAGATCATACAGAACACAGCCATTAGACTGATTCATAATCTCCGTAAATCTGATCATATCACACCATTTCTGAAGGAAGCTCATTGGCTTCCAGTGAAACATCGCATCACCTACAAATTACTTTTAATAATCTTTAAGGTGTTAACTACAGAAGAACCACTTTATCTCGCACGCCAGTTGACTCCATATACATCCGTACGGAATTTAAGATCAGCTAATGGTCTTGGAGAATAAGATGTACAATGTCAGCGTCTATGAGGCAGACTTGGTTTTTTCTGTTACATAGAGCTTTTTGGACCCCAGTTAGATTACAAAAATTAAATAGTTCCTTGTCTAATAGATGCTGGCATTGTAATATGGATGTAGGGACTTTGGATCATCGTTTGTATTATTGTCCCCATATCTTAGCCTTTTGGAACTCAATCTGGGATCAAATAAATTGTTTATTGGAAAATCATGTAGCGTTATTATGATAGAAACATAGAAATAGACGGCAGATAAGGGCCACGGCCCATCTAGTCTGTCCATGAGAAAAAATAGTCAGATATCATCGAGTAACAATAAATTTTTATTGATCATGACAGGAGTTGCCATCCAACATATTACTAATAACTGGAAAGATCACAGTTATTAGTATTTTAATTTCTGGTGGAATTCGTTGTGTTACTTATATAGAATGGAAAGATCACTGGCAGTACAGAATGGAAAGTATAAAAGTTTTATAAAAATATGGGAGCCATTAACATCTTTTTGTCATGATTAAATGCCATTTTTCTATTAATTATACACCACTTAGTGATGAAAGAGAGTAAGGGTTTAATGGGAGGGTTTATGATCTTATAATGAATAATGGGCTTAGAGGGAGGGTGGAGGGAGGGTTGCATTTATATTTATAAGATACAATGATAAGATGTTCAAGTGATCTAATTAATAGTGTTTATTATGATTTCTGTACACTTGATGAAAGTTTAAAAACGAATAAAGAATTAAAAAAAAAAAGATCAGCTAGTAAACAACTTCTTAATGTTCCATCCTAAAGGGAAATAGTTCTTGAGCATGTTAGGGACACAATTTTTTTCAGTTCATGATCCAAAGTTGTGGAATTTATTACCTCTATCACTTCGATCACTAACCTCCATCAATAAGTTTAAGGCAGATCTGAAAACATTTATTTTTCCAGATACATATTAATTTCTCCTTTAATATACTACGCTGTTGGCATCATGGAAAATCCCCCAATGTGTTTCCCCCCTTGCTTTTCTATTACATTATTTAGTTCCTCTCCCTGACCTTTATGTTGTGTGTTTTATTTTGTTTTTACTTTAACTTTATTGATTGTTTTAGTATATACTTTTAATGTACTTAGATTGTAAGCCACCCTGAAGGTTTTTCCCTAGGTGCAGGGTAGTAAAATTTTATTAAACTTGGAAACAAATTCAGACTAAACATCTTTTCAAGTACAGGAAGCTGAGAGGGAGCCAGTTGGACTATCAAATCATCACAGAATGAAAGGGGCACTTGGAGAGGACAATGCCATAGTGGAGGGATTAAATTAATTATTTGTTTCACTCTCGACTAAGAAAGATGTAAGCAAGATATAACAATACAGTACTTCACTTTAACTCTTGTCACTTATTTCCTCATCTCATTAAACAAAAAACATTTAGAATTACCCATGCCAAAAATGGTATTTAAGGGTAAAAGTATAGAGAAACTGAAACAAATCTTTAAACCCAGAAGACGTAATAGACCAAATAGACCAGCTAAATGGCTGCAAATCACCTGGACTGGATGGTATACACCCTATATACTAAAGAACTAAAAAGTAATCGGTAGACACACTGCTTCCCACTGGCACAGTCAGACTTTCCACTACCACGTCCCACCCAGAGGAAATGGGATGTAGTACTGAGAAGACCAAGGGGCCAGCCAGCTGGAACCAGTATATCTCTGCATCATTACTATTGCTGCTGATAATCCAGCATAAGTTTGCAGGTCATTGTGGTGGTGGCGGGGGAGAAGGAAAGGCAGAGGGAAAGATGACAGACCTATGTGGGGGGTGTGAGAGCGAGAGATGACAGACCTACAAGGAGAGGTGATGAAAGGTAGAGAGATGCTAGACTCGGGGGTTAGGAGGAAAAAGAAAGAGAGGAAGAGACCAGATGAGGGAGAGAGAAAAAGAGGTGCTGACCCCAGAGTGTGAGGGGAGGAAGAGATGATGAAGGAGGAGGGTATGAGAGAGGGGACATGCTAGGGAAGGGACAAGGGCACAGAAGAGATGCTGATCATGGAGGGAGCATAGAGGACAGGGAGACTAGAGGTTTACCACTATAAGGGTTGATGCTTGACAGGAAGAGGGATAGGGACACTGAGATGACCGATGCTGAACATTGGTGGGAGGATATAGACAGGGACATAGAATGGAGATGCTGGATAGGGCAGAGAAGGGATACAGATGGAAGATGAATGGTTGATATGGAGGGAGAAGAAATGTCATAGACAGAATATCTTGGAAAGAGAGTTAGGAAAAGAGAGAAAACCAGAAAAGAGACACTTATTCCAAAACAAATGGGAAAATATCATATAATGATGAGACAACAAAGGAAGAAAAATATTTTATTCTGAATGTATTAATTGGAATGTGCATCTCTAATATCTTGCATTTGTTTCTGACTGCTCTAGTCTTACTGTACATGCAGAGTCTGGCTTCTTGAAGTCTCCAGTTCTATTATTTGTTTCCTATTTGTGGAGGATCTGGCTTTGTTTTGCACTTGTGACCAGGGTGTAATATTCTACTAGTATGAAGCTTCTGTCAGATTCTGCTAATGTTTAGTTTCTGTGAAGGGATCTGTCGCAGTCTGACTTGTTCTGTTTTTCGGGCAGGAAGTATATTGGTCTTAAGTAGGGTTGCTGCTATTTGAGTTCTACAGAGATATGAAATGTGTTTGTTTACTGGAGCTCTGAAGGGGTCCCATCCCCCTTTGGCAATACCTTGCGAGAGATAGTGTAATAAGGGCTCATCTTAAATTTTCCACCTGGGACCCATTCAGACCTACAGTAGCTATGAGGGACTGGGATGGAATAAGACACCAGAGAAAAGAGACAGATGAACCAAGGAGAGTTCTGGAAGAGGGAGGGCTGAGAAATAAGGAGGAGTGGCCTAGTTTTTAGAACTGCTGCCTCAGCATCCTGAAGTTGTGGGTTTGATCCCAGCACTGCTTCTTGTGACCCTGGGCAAGTTAATTAACCTCCGCTGACCCAAGTAGCATAGATTGTGAGCCTTCCAGGACAGGGAGGGAAAATACTTAAGAGTACCTGATTAGATGGAAGGTGTATCAAATACAATATCAACTTGGAAAGTTAGATGAGAAAAGCTGGTAGATAGATGAGAGGTGAAAAGGAAGAAACGAAGAACTAGAGGGTGAGAGAAATGGAGAATGAGGGGTAAAATCACATGTGGGATGATGCAGAGAAAAGAAAAAAAATCGGTGCCAAAAGGAACAGAATTCAGCTGAAAACTAGAACAGATTGGGACCAACTCAATTAGAGAAATAATGTCCGGACAACAAAGGTAAAAATGAAAAAAAACCCCAAAGTTTATTCTTAACTTTTAAGGTCTGCAATGTGTCAGCTTTGGGAAATGAGCATTTATTTTCATTGTATTTTGCAAAAAAAAAAAAACCAAACAAGCAAGAAACAATCCCCCCTCTCCCCCCCAAAAAAAAAAAACCCCAAGGAAACACATTTCTCTTTCTCTTTTTCTAGTATTACATTGCTCAGAGTCTAGCATTTTGGGGTTTCTCTTTTCCGCTTTTGCTTGCATGTTTGCTTTTTTTTTTTTTTTTTTTTTCTTTATTCTGTATTAGATCAGGATACTGAGTGTCTGTTCTCTCTGTAGCAGTCTCATTTGTTCTCTTTCCTCAACAGAAGGAGCCTGGTGTCATATACAGTGTTGTCTTTTTATAGGTCGGGTTCTTTTCTTGCACTTTGTTGACTCTGGAATGGCTGCTGGTTTGATATGATGTTTGCTACATAGTGTCGGGTATCTTTTTTTTCACAGGATTGAATGTTACTTTGCAAAGTGTCTGGCAGTGGAAAACGAGAGTGTTGTTTTGATATCACAGTTTTAGTATTTATACATTGTGTACGGTGAGTCCTAGTTTCATTGCTGGAGGAATGTGAAAGGCGTATTTAATTATTTATTCGTCGCTTGCTGTACCATTTAAACTGACTTGCAGGGCTAAGCAGTTTACAATCTAAAATGACAATGAGGAAAGGAACTCCATCATCGGAGAACTGCGAGTTGCGAGAGGTATCCTGAAGTTCTGTTCTAGGCTTTAATTTCGGACAGAAGAAATCGTGGAATGATGATTTTCTTGGCCCTTCTGAGGGTTATTTCTCCTGTCACTGAAATCATCACGGAGGGTGGGGGGGGGGGTGTTTAGAAGGCACCCTGAGGCTATGAGATAGGAGCCTATGCTCTAATATAACCAAGGTGTCTAGGGTCTGTTACAGGACACTAGCCTAACCTGGTATCAGCCTGCCTAACAATTAGGTACCCCAGCCATAGGGATAGCATGAGTGCAAGTGCCTAAATGGGGCAAGAATGTGCGTAACTTACCATATTCTGCTTAAGTGGGAAACGGCATCCTAGCTCCACCCTTGCTGTACCCCTAGGTATGTCCCCATGCTGTGTAAGTTAAGTGGGTATTTTCAGAGTAGCCCCTAGGCACCCTGCTAGCAGTTATGCAGGTGTTGTACTTATATGTATAAGTTTTCTAATACCTTTACATGTGTGAACCTGAGTTATAGATTTGTCCTTGCGAGTTCATGTGTATATAGGTGATATGTGTGTGTACAACATGTATATGTGTGGGGATGTATGAGTACTTCACGTGTATATGTACAACCCTCCAGGGTTCCAAGACAAAGTTGGACAAGTTCATGCTAAACTGGTGAGACTGGACTCATTTGGAGCACTGGTCTTGACCTTGGGGCTGCCGTGTGAGCGGACTGCTGGCAGGATGGACCATTGGTCTGACCCAGCAGCGGCAATTCTTATGTTCTTGATGTGTGCAAGTAGAGATGTGTATGTCACATGTATATAGGTGACGTGTGTATGTACAGCATGTACATCTGTGGAGATGTCACATTATGTAATGATGGCAAATTGCAACCTGTTAACTATATATTATGTATGTTAGCCTGCAACCTGTTCTAAGCTCTTTGGGGATGATGGGATAGAAAACTAATGGAATAAATAAATATAGGTGATATGTATTTATGTGGGGATCTTTGGGTCTTGGCACTGGAGGTCCTTGGGTGAATCCCTCTTTACTTCGTGGATGAGCAGATCCCCTCATGTTGAGTTAGAATTCATGACTGGAGCAGTGCGAAATGGTAAAAGATGGGACTCCCTCCTGGGAGAGGGAGAGGGAAATCTGGAGAAGGGACATTTGGAGAAGGGATGCTCTAGTGCTGGGATAGTATTCAGTGACTGTGACAGACCTTGATGGGATCTCTCACTTGAGTGGGGTCTGCAAGACTGAAGTTGGATGTTTGCTTCAGATCCCTGTGAACGAAGTGCCTCCATCTTCTGTGGTTATTCAGAAGCAGTTCGGCTAGGGATGTGGCTACCAGCAATATTGAAACCGTGTGATTGTGGCAGGGAGCTGGATTTCGGCCTTAATTGGACTCTTTCAGGGTCAATGGTTATTTCATAAAGACTTGCTAGCAAGCACAGAGTGGACTTTCAATCGATTGCTTAGCAGGAGCTCTGTAATTACAGCACTGCTGGGGAAAACTGAGTTTGGGATGTTCTTCACCTGTGAAACAGGAACTCGGGTACAGCATCATCCCTAGATAAAGGGAATCAAATTCACTGAGCGTGATTAGGAAGTGACTTTGATTTTTCATTACATTGATTAAGAGCTAAATATAGGAGTCTGGCTTTTTTCTTGTTTGGTGAACTGGGGCAGAGAAGAAAGGTTTTACCAGCCACCCTCTGTTCCCATTTAATTCCAGGCCAAGTAGAGCAAGGCCAGGAGGGCTCTGAGGACACACCAAGGACTGGTATTTGCCCTGAAAGAACTGCAAGCAGATAGATGTTTCTCCTGGAAAGATTTCATTCCTAATCCACTCTCTGGTGTGAGAGTATCTGCTGAGATACCCCTCTCTCCCAAGTCATTTTGTGAATGATGCGGGCGGGTGAAAAGAAGAAAACAGATATAGCGGAGTTGTACTGCCAGGGGAGTGAGCTCTGGCTCAATCCGGAAGCTGTGATGTTCACTCACTCACGTGTTGTCCCTGAATGGAAGAGAGAAGAAAGTAAGGAGGCTCCCCCCCCCCCCCCCCCATGTTCTGTGAAAACTGAAGGTAGATGCAGACAGTAATGGGGATTCAAGAAGTGGAGGTTGAGCTCCCTTCTTCTGGAAGGTGGAGGCTCAGAGTGACATTCGGTCAATTTCTTCTGGTGTGCCACCGCTGGATTCTTTCTGCAGCTGTTTAGGAGTTTGTGTCTCAAAGTTGCTTGTACAAACTTGTTTTCAGGCTCTGCAGTTAGTGTTCCCTAGACTGGAGACTTCCAAATCTCCCCTAGGCTTTGTTCACCTTTTTCCAAGAGTTCTTCACATGTTACGGTGGAGCTGAAATGTGGGAGATGCAGATTCCAGGCTGACTTCTTGAATGTCATTTTCTTAAGCTCAGATTAACCTTTTAAGTACTTTGGATTCTTGAATCAGGTGACATCAATAGTATTTAAATGTGTTTGCTACTCACATGCCTTGAGTAGTCTGCGATTTCCTTTTGTGCTTATGTGTTCACTTTATGGCCTGTGATTTGTGCAAGAACTCGGTAAAATCATATTTCCTGATGGTAAGGACCTCCTGGCCTATCCATTTCCCTTGCCATGTGCATCTGATGCTTATCTTGTTTCTCTCAGCTCCACTGGTGGTGAATTTGTTAGAAATGCTGAAGGATTTATGCCCCACCCATGCCTTTTGCCCAGTTTATAGTTTTTCTACTCACACTTGCATTTTGCACTGCTGATAATGGCTCTAGATGTGTATAGTTAAGGCTGATGCCCTGTGTGATCTGTCAAGCTGAACAAAAAGTACTTAGTGAAAGAAAAGAAGAAATATATATATTTACAAGCAAGTCATTTTACCCTCTATTGTCCCAGGTATAGATTTAGATGTGAGCCTACTAGGGACAGAAAAAGGACCTGCTTTCATATCTTGCAGTAGCTTAGAGCAGGGCTTCTTAAGCATGTTACACGCAGGGACAGGGCAGTGTAGGGACAGGATCACGGGTGTCCCTCTCAGAGAAGAGTTTGCTGCATAGGGGACCTTTTTAAAAAAAAATATATATATGTTTATTAAGTCAGACTTATATAGCAATAGGAACATAAAAAATCAAAAGATACAAAGGTGCGATGTCATAATGCTCCCGATAGCCGTGAAACTGGAATTTTTCAGTTTTTCCCACCCTCCCATCCCACCCTACATCCCAGATAAGCAATGCGGTGACCTGGTTGACTTAAAACAAAGAGCAAGCTATATTTTGAGGTGCATTACAGATTCAAGTATCTTGAAGAGCTTTCCCACCAAGTGAGTTTATGTCCATAACTGTCTGTCGTTCCGTTTGTGCCCTTCACCGCTCCAAAGAAGGGGCCTCTGCCTCCAGCCAAAAGTAGTGCTTGCCCCAAAAAGCACCACAATATGACAAAATTGAAATATGGTCTAAAACTCTCTTCCAGAAACATTGTATGACAGTATAAGAATAAAACGCACGACCCAAAGTTTATAGTTCATTAAAATTTGATAAAACGCTTAACATAAAATTTCAAAGCGTTATACAGTAAAAATAAAAAATAAACAAAAACAGACTTACTGGGGGGGGGGAAGGGGAAAGTAAAAAGGATAGAAGGGGAAAAATTACAATTCTTAAAAAAAATAAAAAAACAGAGGAAAGAAACAAAGGGAAGGATTGGGAAATATTTAAAATAAATAAAAAGTGAAGCTAGATTAAGAAGGCACGGGATACGTCAATCATAGGCATCTTTTTCAAAAGAAAGCATTTTAAGCTACTCTCTAATTTATACAGACTTTGTTCTTCTCTTAAATATAGTGGAAGTGAGTTCCAAATTGAAGGTGCCATTACTGAAAAAATGTATGCACGGCGAGTTCCAATTAGTTTTAGTGAAGGAACATTAAGAGTGTCGGGCAGTTAGAATTTTGCGTTAACAATATTTGTTTTGCGCTCTGGGGAGAAACATGTTATCTCATAACCATCTTCAAGCTATGTTCCCAAAGGGGAACTCATAACGTCATTTTGGACATAGCTTTTCGATAAGTTTGTGTAGGATCACTGGTGAGTACCATCCAAGATCCCGGGACCATTGCTGACTAATTTGAGAGTAATCCTAATCCAGTAAAATTTCCTGTAGGAATTTATGGTGGCAGTGCAATGGGTTACATTGCTGCGCATCCAAAATTTCCATGGTTTCTGCTGTAAATGCCGAATTGGGAAGTGATGAAATTTAATGGTGCAGTTGCTAGTAGAAAAAAAAGGTCACACGACGTCTGTCCCAGCTCTGTTTTTAAATCTGGGAAGGCTTTAAGAAAACCATCAATGTTTAGGACCTGATGAAGATCTATTATGTTCTGAGATGCCCAACGTTGAAATACTATTGACATTATGCCTTCCAAAAGGCTTTAGTTTTAAGACTGAGCGTAACCATCTCCTTGCCCAACGGAGTGCAACACATGGCATAGAGCTCAGGTTGTATGGTGTAAAGGAGCTAACAGGTATGTTTCCGCTAATGTAGAAGAGAAGGATGAAGTAGAACTATACCAATCATTTATATGCCAAGGCCATTAAACCAAAGCCTCCTTTCTCCTTCTGATATGCTAGTCTAGGTTTTATGCTGCTCCACAAATACCTATTCACAAGAACGAGTTAGTTTTTAAAGCTGTTCTTAAGTCGGATTTGTATGTAACTCAGAACTTGTAGATTTTCAGATTCTTGCTGCTTCCCTCTGCTTCCAGGTGGCAAAAGGGCCAACTGTCCCTACCAGTGTTCCCTCTAAGGTACAGCATGCACAACCACACACTGTTCTTAATGTGGCCATCCGTCATTCCTGAATCTGCTACAGGAGAAGTGTAGGAGTCTATGCGACTGGAAATACTGCTCAGTGAAATCAAATGAAGCCACGACCGTGTTCTTAAGTACAAATCGTACTTAAGTCGGGCATCTGTAACTCAGGCACTGTTTATACATATGTTACCACACCCTCTGGCAATGCGTTCCACAGAGGCTGATCCTATAAATGGCGCCTAGAAAAATGGCCATGTGTGAAGTACGCTTAGGTGCCATTTACAGAATTGCGGTTAGCAGCGCCTGAAATGAAGGCCAAGTAGTGTTTTAACATCTATACTGTCTACAAATGGTGCTTTAAGATGCGATGATCGGGTGGTGAGACATTAGTGCTGGGGTTCGCCCCTGTTATTGTCTCCTTGATTCTGAGCGCAAAAGTTACCAAAAGTTGTACACAGGATTGAAACTGTAGATGTTGAAATTTATTGACTCTGATAAAGTGGCTGAAACAACTCTCATATAAAAAATCTAGGTCATATGGTCTTTATCTGCTATCTAGTCCAGTGCATCTCAAACTGTGTGCCTCGAGATGCCGGTGAGGAGGAGAGGCGCTGGCTGACTGCTTACAGGACATGCCTCTTGCGGCGAGAGGCACATCCTGTAGGCAGTCGGCCAGTGCCTCTCCTCCTCCAGTACCCACTACTAGCGTGGGAGTTGCAGGCTCAGGGCCCAGCTGGAGGGTTGACGTGATGATGCCACGTATGTGCATGATGTCATCGTGTCAACATCCACGCATTTCTGGATGCTCTCCAGCCGTGGCCCTGAGTTGAGTGTACTGCGACTTTAAAAAGTTTGCGGGACACTGATCTACAGTAGACTGTCCATCTGAATCATCTAGTACAGGGATAGGGAACTCCGGTCCTCGAGAGCCGTATTACAGTTGGGTTTTCAGGATCTCCCCAATGAATATGCATTGAAAGCTGTGCATGCAAATAGATCTCATGCATATTCATTGGGGAAATCCTGAAAACCCGACTGGAATACGACTCTCGAGGACTGGAGTTTCCTACCCCTGATCTAGTATCTGACGAGCTTTATTGAATTCAGATAGCCTTCATCTCCACCACCTTCACTGGGACACGCCACCTTTATCATTACATAGCATGTAAAATATTGGTTCTGATGTTTCATGCTATTCGTCAAGAAGTGCCAGTCTTTGAGATCAGAGGTGGCAATGCGATTGTTTGTGGATGGAATACAGGAAATTATTTGTAGACCATAATACCTCGCAGTTCAATGCAGTCAAATGAACAACTCATCAATAGTTTTGTAAAATCCTGATAAGAGAAAGAAGACACTTTATATTCTTGTTCCATTTGCCTGCTTGAAAGGCTAAATTGCTAGTGCCAGGAAAATGGCCATTTCAGTAGAAGGCTGCCAATTGTGGAACAATTTGGTTGGACAGTTGGGATTGATTAATGATGTACAATGTAAGACACTTCTAAAAACATTGCTTTTGTAAAAGCTTTTTTTTTAGATTTATGAGGAGCAATTAAGAGATGAAAAAAGTGGGATGTATATTTAATGTTTTTTAGTTTGATTTATGTTATGGATTTTAAGTGTGTTTTGTTAACTTTGTTTGTACCTTGGAACCCACTTAGGTTTAAGTGGGCTAGAAGTCCCTATTATAACAAGGATGTTGTCGCTATATGTCTATGTTATGCGTGATAATCAGAGGGAAACAAGATTCCAAGAATGACATATGGAAACCGCATAGTTGTATGCTCACACTCCAACTTCGTTTCCCCTCCAGTTAGAGGTTGCAAACTGAAAAAACACCACGAACACCTTCTCTCACATCAAGCAGCGCTGTGGGGTAGGGACCTAGATCAATTGCTTTCGCCCACCAGTTATGAGGATTTCAGGAAACGTACAAAAACACACCTGTTCCTAAAATATGTAGACAACTGACCCCTCTTCTCCTTCCCCCTCGATATTGATCACCATATCCTATTAATCTCTCTATCCTCAAAAATGGATTTCCTGCCCCACCAACTCTCTTTCTTCCTTCCCTTTTAAATTCAATCAATTTGTACCTTGCTTAATCTTTTGTAAACCGCATAGAACTTCACGGTATTGCGGTATATAAACTGTTATTATTATTATGCGGTATATAAATTTTTTAATAAATAAATATTTAAGGAAAGGTACAAGATGTTAAGGGGGGATAGGATAGAAGTATATAGAGTAATAAATGAAGTAGAGTGGATAAATGCAAATCAGCTGTTTACTTTTTTTAAAAATGACAAAATCCAGGCGACACTCCATAAAGTTACATAGCAATATTTTTTAAACAAAGAAGAGGAAATATATTTTTCACTCAGTTGCCTCTTAGGTGCCTAACTTTCCTTCCCCCACCTCCCTTTCACAAAACCGGGCTAGCATTTCTTATCACTGGTCATGGCAATAACAGCTCCAATGCTCCTAGAATTTCTATGAGGGTCAGAGCTGTTAACACCATGGCCAGCGCTAAAAAACACTAGCGCAGTTTTGTAAAAGGGGGGGTTAATTGGCAAAATACCCTTAACAGCCTCAATAATTAGTTAAAAACTTTTAATTGGGCAATAGGCACCTGTCGGATTCGATAAAAGATAGGCACCTACATGGGTGTTTCTATGGGTGGAGCTTAAATTAGGTACCGCTAAGTGTGATTCTCCAAAAACGTAGGCGCCTGAAATGTAGGTCTTTAAAACCGTGACCTACATTTCAATTCTGTAAACGGCACCTAAGCGTAATTCACACATGGCCAGTTTTCTAGGTGCTGTTTATAAGATCAGCCTCTGTGGAACGCATTGCCAGAGGGTGTGGTGAAATTTAATATACATGGGTTTTGATAAGTTTGATCTTGGGGAAGCCACTGCATTGGGATTCTTCCGGGTAGCTGTGACTTGGATGTTGTATGCAGAGTGGACCTGGGTTTTTGAAGAAGCCTGGCCCACTGGTCCTCATCCCCTTCCTGGAGGCATACTCAGCCAGTTGGGTTTTCCTGAGAGAGGTTTGCTCCATGGTGGTAAGGAAGAAAAGCAGTGATGCTGATTAACAGAGGATGCAAGAATATGGCCAAATCAGGTTTTCTGGAATAATGTTAAGAAACATCTGTTTTGTTTTTTTGTAATCATCTTTATTAAACAGAACAAGAACCAACACAATCCGAAGAAACAAAGCAGTACAAGCAATAACAGAGGACAAGAAGTGATTGAGCAAAAGCTAACAGTTTGAATTTTGGTTTTATTCTCACCCCAGGAGCAGGTGTGTATCAATGCAGGACCATAAGAAAACTAGCGATGGTTCGGGCCGGGGAGCTCGTAGAGAAGACACAGGAAAGAGATAGGGTATTATAAATTAAGTAAGTAACTGCGTGCTGACGGGGTTAAGGGATTCCAAAAGGGAGACCAGACATCTTGCAACCGTTGGCCATCTCTGGACTCTATGTTGGAGACCATACGCCGCTCCACCTGAAACAGCTGGATCATGGTTGCTCGCCAGTGTTGCAAAGATGGGGGTGACGCCTCCATCCAATGCAATAAAATAACTTCTTTCCCCAGCAAAATAGCCTTGCACAGAAAACAGCGTAAGCACTGGGGCGAGAACCCGACACTGAAAAAACAAAAGATGAGACCAGACATCAGGCACACCATAGGAAAGAAGATAGAAACATCTGTTTTTATTGGAACTTTCATGTGCCATACGTGGGATCACCTGATTTTGTCCTTTAGCTCTGTTTCTGTTTCCTGTATTCGTTGTGGTGAGGTGATCCTGAATACCAGGCTTGCTATGAGGCTAGGTTTGAAAATCACCCCACTGATATGTCCAAATTCTCATGATTATCTGAGAGAGACTGAGGGAGAAACCCAGTTTCTTCTCATTTTCAGACAAAGCAGTCCTCTGCCTCTCTGGAACTGTGTCCCATGGCTTGTGGCCTGTGAGGTGGCTTTGAAAGGGATGACTGCTTTTCCTTTTTCGGCATTTTATTTTTAAACACCACTGAAATTTCTGCCACATGAACACTCAGGCTGTGATTCCTGGTCAGGTCTACTCTCTCTAAGTTGGCCAGCTGGAGATGTCCTTCTGGAGGCAGCATTCAACTCCTTTGGGAGGGGGGAGGAAGAAAGACTCCCGGTCATTGCACTACAGTGACTCCTAATGGCCAAGTTTAGTGCTAACATTGCAAGGTTCTGAAAAGAGCTCTGATGTCTGACCCTGGTTTTCACTTTAATAAGTTGGAGGATTCATAAAATAGCTGGATAAGATCTCTGGCTGGCTGCAAACAAAGGTCCATTGTGCTGTAGCCAGTGAGGTCTGATTGTTATTGAACTGGAAGGCCAAAGAAGAAGGAGGAAGCTGTGGGTTGTAGCTTTGAAATTCATGGCAGTTGACACCCTACCTGTGGAACATCCAATTTTCACGAAGGAGATATCGCTCCCAGATTCATTCTCTTCTTCCTGTGTAGGGGTGCTGGGCAGACTGCAGCCTTTCAGAATTACTCCTAGGAAAGATAAAAGCACGAGGCACTAACTGAGTGAGAACTCTTTCCTGAGTGGGGGGTGCCAGGCGGGAAGGTTTCCTGCTGTAGATGAAAGTGATGTCAATGGAGTGTCTGTGTGTGACATCTCCATTACAGCTGCTTGTAAGATTAAGCTACACAGGCACCCTAGTCTAGAGTTTGCCTATCCCTGGAAAATGCTACTACTATGGTTTATTATTTCTATAGTGCTGACAGATTCTGGTAGAAATAGCTCACCCTGGTGCAGATTTACCAGTGTCCTTGGCTCCCAGTTTGGCACCTGTATTCATGGGGATGATGGTAGAAGGCAGCGAAAATATATCAGGAATGGAATTTGGGGCACTTAGGAGAAGCCTTATATAAATGGGCACCTGTTTAAAGGGTGGTGCTGACATTACAAGGCTCATGGCTATGTTATATGAAAGTTCTACTATGCTACTGACAGTATATCATATTTCTGTCATAGAAATGTTCTACTGTGCTATTTTAATGTGTTCATTAATACCATTATATCATATGATTGCTGTTACTATAATTTGCCTGTTAAGTTTATCAAGCTGTCACTTGATCATTTTGCTATAACATAGTCCACACCTTGGGCAACTCTTCATTAAGGCAGAGAGGTGATGCCTACATGCAATTCCAATAGTACCTTTGGAAGAATATTAGTTGGGCACAAGCCAAAACAATGTTAGGAGCCAAGGAAAATTATTTTTTTTCATAAGATCATAAGAATTGCCGCTGCTGGGTCAGACCAGTGGTCCATTGTGCCCAGCAGTCCGCTCCCACGGCGGCCCTTAGGTCAAAGACCAGTGCCCTAACGGAGACTAGCCTTTCCTGCATACGTTCTGATTCAGCAGGAACTTGTTTAACTTTGTCTTGAATCCCTGGAGGGTGTTTTCCCCTATAACAGCCTCCGGAAGAGCGTTCCAGTTTTCCACCACTCTCTGGGTGAAGAACAACTTCCTTACATTCGTACGGAATCTATTCCCTTTCAATTTTAGAGAGTGCCCTCTCGTTCTTCCTACCTTGGAGAGGGTGAACAACCTGTCTCTATCTACTAAGTCTATTCCCTTCATTATCTTGAATGTATCCATCATGTCCCCTCTCAGTCTCCTCTTTTCAAGGGAGAAGAGGTCCATTTTCTCTAATCTCTCATTGTACGGCAACTTCTCCAGCCCCTTAAAAATTTTAGTCGCTCTTCTCTGGACCCTTTCGAGTAGTATTGTATCCTCCTTCATGTATGGCGACCAGTGCTGGACGCATTATTCCAGGTGGGGGCGTACTATGGCCTGGTACAGCGGCATGATAGCCTTCTCTGATCTGTTCGTGATCCCCTTCTTAATCATTTCTAGCATTCTGTTCGCCCTTTTTGCCGCCACCGCACATTGTGCGGACAGCTTCATTGACTTGTCAACCAGTACTCCTAAGTCTCATTCCTGGGGGGTCTCTCCAAGTACTGCACTGGACATCGTGTATTCGTGTATAAGATTTTTGTTACCGACATGCATCACCTTACATTTAACCATGTTAAACCTCATTTGCCATGCCGCAGCCCATTTCTAGAGCGTGTTTATGTCATGTTGCAGGTCTTTGTAATCCTTCTGTGTCCTCCCTGGTCTATTTTATTTCTGATTTTGCTCTTTTTGAATATTAATTTGCTACTGTCTGTCCAGATTTTTCCTTTCCATGCCTAATTAATTCACTTGATTATAAGACTTTTCTTTTGACATGAACCAAGAATGAGAGAGGGAGGTGGCACATTTATAGACTGACTGATTTATTGAGGGATGAGCTTTCAAGGACCAGCGGCCGCTTTATCAGATGGAATGTAAAACAACAGGGGCCCTAATAGCAATATATCAAAATGAAATAAACTGCGATTGCACCCTCCATTTGCCAGCTCTTCACTACCTCTTATGGGGGGAGATACTGATTTACAGGTTAAAGGGTTTGAACACTGAAAAGTCTGAGAACTGGTTTAAAGCACATAGGTTAAAGTTTCCATTAATCTCCAATACAGCTTTAAAAATTGCCTCCTTCCCATACTCCTAAATATTCAACTGTATATCTATCTATCCATCTATATATGTATATTTATATATAACAGAAATATGTTTGAGAAGCCAGTGTCTGATGCCTGTGTCCTCTGTGGTTTCTGTGAGTGTATGCAAAAATAAAACTTAAGAAATGTATTGATTTCTTTTAATTTTGCAAACAAAGTATATATAAAATATAGGTTAAATTAAGATAGTCTCTTAAATGACTGAGGCGGACTTAGGATGATTCCCCTCACTAGTTACCAGAGAAAAGAGTCAAATTCTTCTGTCATCTCAGTACAAAAACATCATCAGTAGACACACTGTGAAATAAAACAAGACCCCATAAAACAGACTCCCAGAACACAGGCAGCAACAAAACCCTGTAAAAATAAACAAAATCCACTCAACCCTTTTGATGAAGAGGCTACACTGTAAATATTATACCAGGCCCTGGGACACCTTTAAATAATAATAACTTTACTTTTTCTATACCGCCACAATCTTACGACTTCTAGGCGGTTTACACTGAAGAGAGCTGGACAGTCAGCGAATTACAGAATACAAATAGTTAAATTACACATATTTCTCAAAGTTATCAGTATGGTGTTATTAGTTTTAAAATGGTATTACATTACATTACATTAGGGATTTCTATTCCGCCACTACCTTGAAGTTCAAGGCGGATCACAAAAGAATTATCAAGGATGTATTACAAGAAGAACTTACTAAAAAAAAAAAAAAAAAAGTTTGGACATTTTCAAAGAGAGTAAGAAATGTGTATGGTTATTTGTTTGGGTAGTTGGCTTTAGTGAGATTGAAACGTGCGGTGTTATTTCTTTTTTTCAGGGCTTTCTTGAAGAGTGTGGCATTTATTCAGCGCTGGCCGGTTAAGTTAATAGTGGAGAAAAATAAGCCTGCTGTTTACCTAGTCCAGTTTGCCCATTCAACTTAGCCTGTCAGTGCTGAATATTGCCAGTTATTGCGCAACATAACCGGTTAACTTTTTGGCGCCGACTGTGAATATGATTCGGTAGAGATACAGGATTGTTGCAATTGTCCGGGTCTCGCTGCGTCTGGGTAGGTAGATCCAATGTTTCAGCCATCATGCTCTACCTACCCAGACGCAACGAGACCCAGACAACTGCAACAATCATGACGCCAGTAGAGATACGATTCATATTCAGCCGAGATCATCAGTTATCTCATGCAGAATAATCACAGTTAGGTGCTAAAATGCTATTTAACCGGTCAGTGGCCGTTTCTGGCAGATTAAAAAGCTTTGAATAGTTTCAAGTTTCAAGTTTATTAAATTTTTACTATACCGACTATCAGCAAATATCTAGCCGGTTTACAAGTTAAAATAAGATAAAAAAAATAAAATTTATACAATATATAAAATAATTGAAAAGAAAAACAAGGGGGATTGTGAACATTTAGACTTTAACTGGACATACTGGAAAGTGATGGTAGGGAAAAGAAGTGGAAGGGGAAAAAAAAATACATAGTTAAAAAAAAAAAAAATTGGAAAGGGAAGGATGAAACATAAGGAATGGGATCGCTTCCTAAAAGCGGTTGTGATATTGAAAAATAAATTATATTTAGGAGCAGGAGAATGCATCTTGGAATAAGAAAGTTTTTAGTTTGGCCTTAAATTTATCAATTGATGTCTCGTGACGAATGTGGGATGGCAATGAGTTCCATAGAGTAGGAGCGACTACGGAAAAGTTAGTCTTTCTCGTATAGAAGAAATCTTTGATTGTGGGAATAGATAGTAGGTTTTGATCGGCTGATCTGAGGGTCCGTGATGAGCAGTAAGGGATGAGAAGTTTATCTAGAAAAGAAGGTTGGCGGAAGGATCTAATTTCACAGTGCAAGTCCACAGTGCAAGGCCAGCCGAATGGAGACTGTAGGAGCTGTGCCTAGTCCTGAGCACATGGTGGAAGAGTCCTGAGCACATGGCAGAACAGTGAGCGGAGAGTGTGCTAGCAGGAAGAAGCAGAGAGAGGAGCAGAGAAGGCGGTGCTAGCAGGGGAAGAGGCGAGAGCTAACTCCGCCCACCCCTGACGTCACCAGCCAAACTCCCCCCATAAAAGGGGACGAGCCAACAGCAGAGAGTTCACAGTACAAGGCCAGCCGAAGGGAGACTGCAGGAGCTGTGCCTAGTCCTGAGCACATGGTGGAAGAGTCCTGAGCACATGGCAGAACAGTGAGCGGAGAGTGTGCTAGCAGGAAGAAGCAGAGAAGGCGGTGCTAGCAGGGGAAGAGGCGAGAGCTAACTCCGCCCACCCCTGACGTCACCAGCCAAACTCCCCCCATAAAAGGGGACGAGCCAACAGCAGAGAGTCCACAGTGCAAGGCCAGCCGAAGGGAGACTGCAGGAGCTGTGCCTAGTCCTGAGCACATGGTGGAAGAGTCCTGAGCACATGGCAGAACAGTGAGCGGAGAGTGTGCTAGCAGGAAGAAGCAGAGAGAGGAGCAGAGAAGGCGGTGCTAGCAGGGGAAGAGGCGAGAGCTAACTCCGCCCACCCCTGACGTCACCAGCCAAACTCCCCCCATAAAAGGGGACGAGCCAACAGCAGAGAGTTCACAGTACAAGGCCAGCCGAAGGGAGACTGCAGGAGCTGTGCCTAGTCCTGAGCACATGGTGGAATAGCGGAGGGAAGGTGCCCAAGCATCCCAGCCTGCTCAAAATGAATCCCACTTTTCCACTGACCTTTCCCCAGGAGATAAGTGTGAAGCTTTAGGCACCTGCATCGACACGCGTAAAAGGGAGGAGAGGGAAATCCAGCAATAAGCACCAGTGACGGATCCTAGTTAACGCCTGAGATTTACCCTTGTCCATCCCAACTGTCTCTCTGATGCTGGGCCATTCATTGTATAAGAAGGTCACTTAGCACGTTAGCAGTCGTGTGATTCACAGTGGGCTAGCGCGTGACATTAGAACACTGAGCTGTTATCGCAGTATCCGCGTCCTATCTCTCTTGTGAGTCACAGGACTGAAGATGGTAGGAGTCGTCATTGGCACGATCTAGTTTTTGTGAAGAACGATGTGCTTGAAAGGGAATGGGACTTGTATAGCGCCTTTTTGTGCTTTCACATTCAAAACAGTGAGCCATGGAGGATTAAGTGACTTGTCCAGGATCATGAGGAGCAGCGCTGGGATTGATCCCACGCAGTGGCGCAGTAAGGGTTGAGGAGGCGCGGACCACCCCGGGTGCCATCTTGGTGGCAGTGCCTACTGGCAGGTTTAACATTTAGGACTAAATTCTATATATGGTGACTAAAACATCGACAACAAAAAAAAATGCTACTCTATAAGCTGCGCTTAAAATTATGCACTTATGCCACGCAAATACCTGCGCCTAAATCTAGGCGCAGATGCTCTTACTGTGCGGAATGCCCCTGATCCACCCATTTCTGTGCCTCTTTTTGACTCATGTCAAATTTAGGCATGGTTCCCATATGTACAGTTACGCCCAAAACTTGTAATTGATTCGAACTAGTGTTAATAATTTCTGGCTAAAATACTAATTGTTGGCTTTAATTAGTTCCATTAAATTGCACACAGAATTTGAGTACATGCAATTTTTAGCTCTTTTAATAGAATTAGGGGGTCCGTGTACCACCGAGTCCTGGAGAAAGCACCCGGGCCTCAGGGCTGAAGAACCCCAGGGTAGAATATAAGCACATGAGGGAAATGAAAGACTTTGTAGATAAACCTTCACTTTGACAAGAAAAGGAACAGAAAATGGGACGTGCACAAAAAAATTAGCACCACCTCGTCTTGTCATGAGAACAGTTTCCATTGTATAACCATGACTAGCTGTGTCTTGTCTAATGGGCACCTTCCAGACTTTTCCAGTGGGGGATGAGGAGTTTGCTGTCTGTATGATTAACCAGATTATAGTTTGAGTCTCTCTGCATGAGGTAAGAGGTGAGGTTATAGTCTCAGTGAAGAACAGCCCCCTGTTCTGCATTAATAGATGGGTTTCCCTATGTTTATGCTTGTGGGCTATGGTGGATAAGCTGAGGGCAGAGCTCACAGGGAGTAAGTGAAACTGGGCACTATATTGGGTAGGAGAAAGTCCTGACCATGACTGTTTCCTCTGATGAAAGAGGACAGTTGCTCTTGTCTTCAGTTGATGGTTACAGGGGAGCACAAGGTATACGGGAAATCTGGGTCTCCAACAGGGAGCCTCCGCGTGTGTGGGTCGCCGGACTAGATGGACCTAGGTCTGATCCGGTGAAAGCGTTTCTTATGTTCTTATATGAGACGCGGGTATGCAAGCTTTAATGCAGTATCAGAAGTTCACCTTTCGGGCCCCCACCTGAGAAGATCCAAGAGTTGCACGTACCTGCTTACACACCAGAACATGTGCTGTATATGGGCTGCTGTAGAAAGGCCCAGAGGTGCTGATGTTGCCTTTTCTAATCCGACACGTTTTTGGACGTCTCATGTTCTGTTCTAGAATTAGGCCTACGATGCTGTTTAATATTTAAAAATGTGATGCCCAATAGCCCAGTTATGAGTTTTTACTGGCAGTGGTGTTGCTCTTAGGCCTCCCTCAAAGATTTTGATAATTGGAGGCCTCAGTGCAAGGCTCTGGAGATGAATGATTTCTCCTTGGGAGGCATAACGGCCTATGTTCTTGATTTTGGAAAGTTTATTAACAGAGAGATGCAGCTGGGTTGAGAGAACACCACCAGTGTGTGGAGGGGAGGTTTTGCAGATGGGTTGGAGAGGGGGGGTGATGATAATGTTGGAGGAGCCTGGGAGAGTGATGGGAGGTCATGGGGTTGCTGTTTGGTTATCCAGCCCTTGTAATTTTGGATTTGCTCAGCTGCAATGTTCATTGATGGATTTATAACTGACACCAATGAAAAGAGCTTATTCCATGGTTTTGCTCTTACTGAGGATACAAGTATGGAAATTGTAAAGTAAACTACTTTGTCAGTCAGAAAAAGACTTAGATATATATCAAGAAAAACCTTTGAAAATTGGTAACATGCGGAGGGTCCCCTTTTGTAGGCTGGAAATTTTCCTTCTGCTTTGGGCTTCAGCTCACACCAGATCAGCTTGGTTGGGCTCCAATACCCTGTACCTGCTTTTCCTATAAGCTCCTAAAGAGCACAGTCATTGCAGTGAACATCCTTGCTCAGAGGCCACAGATCACCCTTCTCTGGAACCATGTACTGTACATATACTCATATATTCCAAATCTGGCCTGTAGGTCTTACAGTTCAGCAATTACAGAGACTCCCTCCCTCCCCCCACCAGCAATTATGAGTGATACCTTTGCTGTAACAAAGGTACAGCAAAGGTATCACTCATAATTGCTGGTGGGGGGAGGGAGGGAGTCTCTGTAATTGCTGAACTGTAAGACCTACAGGCCAGATTTGGAATATATGAGTATATGTACAGTACATGGTTCCAGAGAAGGGTGATCTGTGGCCTCTGAGCAAGGATGTTCACTGCAATGACTGTGCTCTTTAGGAGCTTATAGGAAAAGCAGGTACAGGGTATTGGAGCCCAACCAAGCTGATCTGGTGTGAGCTGAAGCCCAAAGCAGAAGGAAAATTTCCAGCCTACAAAAGGGGACCCTCCGCATGTTACCAATTTTCAAAGGTTTTTCTTGATATATATCTAAGTCTTTTTCTGACTGACAAAGTAGTTTACTTTATCCTCAGCTCAGATCATACTTGTATCCAGTGTTCCCTCTAAGCGGGCGGGTGTTGTGAGCAAACTTTTTTCACCGTGAGCCAAAAATATCGGGCGCCAGCAAGTTATGAGCCAACTCGCCCGATTCTCCTCTCGCCGCCCTGCCATCTGCCGTACGCCTCTTCCGATCGTGCGCTGTGACGAGAAACGTGTGCGCTGCGATGTAATATTTTGTGCGCCAGCGCACGCCAGCGCAGCTTAGCGGGAACACTGGTTCAAATGGTTTTATTTATTTCCCCAAATTTATTTTTGTTATACGCATTGAAAATATTTGATATTGCGTTTAAATCAAAATCTCAATAAACTTGAAACGAGTGCCCGTGAGATTGTGGGAGGGTTAAATACTCAAAACTTAGAAGTTTTTGCTACGCCAGCTTTCTGGTATCTTTACATACAGTGGCGTACCTAGCATATGTAACATCCGGGGCCCATCATTTTTTGGCACCCCCCCCATCTGTAAGAAAAACATGATTTTTAGTAACAAACCACACGTCACACATGAGTACCTAGGAAAAGGCAGCATCTTACATATTGCAGTGAGCAGTACATCAATACACCCATTGTAAAACTAAACAAGCCAGACCAGCACAGATCAATCCTACACCGTCAATCCTAACAGAAAACCATGTCTTTCGAACACACAGAACACAGAAAACACCTTCGCCTAGTAAGGAATATGTAATCACAAACTAACCCCTCCCTCTTTTACAAAACTGTAGTGTGGATTTTAGCTACGGAGGTAACAGCTCTGATGCTCATAAAATTCTGAGCATCAGAGCTGCTACCACCAAGGCTGGTGCTAAAAACGCTTCACAGTTTTGTAAAAGGGGGGATAAAATAAAAATACATAGACAAAGGTTAAATTGAACCAGCAAGAAGCTGGACTCTGCATACAATGCTTCACAGAAACAGTGACACATGTCTCCTAAAGCAATAAATAAATAGAAATTTTTTTCTACCTTTGTCTTCTGTGGTTTCTCCTTTCCTCATCTTCTTGTAACTCTCTTCCTTCCATCCACTGTCTGCCGTCTCTCTTCCCCTATATGGCATCTTCTCTCCTTCTATGCCCCTTCCAGAAACTGTATGCCTCCCCCTTCCATCTCTCCTTTCACCCCATTGGTCTGGCATCTCTCTCCTCGCCTTCCCTCTCCCACACCTCTCCTCATAGTCTGGTATCTCCCCTTCCCTGATTCTCTGGCATCTCTCTCCTTTCCTTTTCTTCCATCTTTCGCTCCCCCTCCATGCTCTCACATCTCCCCCTTTCTTTTCCCTTAGACTGGCATACCTTCCTCCTACGCTCCAAGCCCTGGCATCTCCTTTAATTCCCTCCCTCATCTTCCTTCTCCCTCCAGCTGGGTACCGCAACACTCTTCCCTGCAGCTCTGCACTTCCCCACAATTGCCATGCTTCGGTTCCTCTTCTTCCTTCCTTCCTCCCCCCCCCCCCCCGCGGGACCCTGCGGCACCATCAACTCTTACTCCCTCTAATGTCGGCCCTGCAGCTCCAGACTTCCTCGCACCTTCTCCCCTCCCCCTTTGGATCGCTATTATTTTAAATGTTATAGCCGCGGAGCTGTATCCATCAGTGGAGATGTCTAACCTCGGCCTGCCCCGGAACTCTTACTGCAGCAGACGCCCGTCTAGGCAGGAACAGGAAGTCACTGTTGCAGTAAGAGTTCCGGGGCAGGCCGAGGTTAGACATCTCCACTGATGGATACAGCTCCGCGGCTATAACATTTAAAATAATAGCGATCCAAAGGGGGAGGGGAGAAGGTGCGAGGAAGTCTGGAGCTGCAGGGCCGACATTAGAGGGAGTAAGAGTTGATGGTGCCGCAGGGTCCCGCGGGGGGAGGGGGGAGGAAGGAAGGAAGAAGAGGAACCGAAGCATGGCAATTGTGGGGAAGTGCAATCCCCCCAATGCGTCCCCTTACCTTACCGACGCGTGTGTGCGCTGTGAAGAGAAACTTTGCGCTGCGATGTAATATTTTGTGCGCGAGCGCAGGCCAACGCAGCTTAGCGGGAACACTGCTTGTATCCTCAGCCCTTACCTGTGCACCCTAATCCAGGCCTCAGAATCCAGTCTGAGTCCTCTGGATGGCTCAGCTGCTCATCTAGTGGACTGATCCAGTGACCCCCCTTCTTAAATAGTTTGATAGGAGTAGATTGTGGCTGATCCCTGATCACTTCCCTGGGCAGAGGTGGCCTTTGGGGGATGTGGAGGGATACATGTTCAGAGACTCATATGCATCAGTCAGGAGGGACTGAAAAGTGGGGCAAACAAGCAGAACCATGGGCAAAAACCACAGTTGCTTAACGATAGGGCTGGTCCTCCCTGGTGGGGGCTTTGGTAAGCCCTCATCTGCCCAAGACCTACAAGAGGTTCCAAGAACGCAAAGAAATGATCTTGTTTTATGTTTGTGTACTGATTTGTGCCTGTACTGGATATGCAGGATAAAAGTTTGGGGAGTTTAAAATATATATTAATTAATTAATTAATGAGCAGCAAACTTACAGGGAGAAAACCCCCCAATTCTAAGAGAGATGTGACGGACAGATACACAAATAATCCTGCTGAGTTGAGTGCCATTATATAAAGGTCCAACTCAAACACATTCTCTTGGGTGGGGTTTAGACTGTGAATTAAGCTATTATTGGGGTTTTATTGGTTGTAATAACTCTTGGTTTTGATGTTTATTATGGGCTCTTTTGTATAAGATGGTACATAGAGAAATGTTAATCGATAATTATGATCTCTGAGCTACAGAAGGACGCTCTTGCATACAGTCTGAATATTAACCTGGCTAAAGAGTGAAGTCCACTCTTGTCCAGTTGAAAATAGTGACCCCAGTGAGAGACTGCAAGGACCTGGGATGTTCACTGCAGGCAGAAAGAGGCTATGAGGACACAGCAGGTCAACACCATAGCTGTGAATGGGATGGATACGAAGCTCTGCTGAAGAATGTGCGTGAGCAGAAAGTGACTGGAGGGCTGTCTTAATCTCTTCGAGTCATTGCCTTTGCGAGAGAGAATTATTGTCACTGTTATTGACAGATAGGGTCAGTTATTCCGTTACGTGAACTCGGTGGTTAGCTAGAGTCAGTGGTTCTCAAACTTGTCTTTGGGGGAACACCAGCCACTTCCATTTTAGGCAGCTCTCTCTCGTGCATATCTTGAACATCCGACTGGCTTTGGTCCCCCAGGATAGGTATGAGAGCCACTGGCCTAAAGCACCAAACTTTCCTAACATGTGGGGGCAGGCCCTAGGCCTTACCTCCTCTGATGCCTCCACCTCTTGTCCTCTTTCTGGCTTCCCTGTGGCCCATATGACACTTTTGCCTTTCACCACCCATGTGGGCTGAAGAAAACAAGATCAGCTGGTCCTGCTACAACTAGTGCAACCTCTGGTCCTGCCCTAAACCGCTGTGGCTGCATAAGTTAGGATGCCACACAGTCCCCCACCTATGGCCTTCCAAACCTTGCTCCTCTTGCTGCCACTCCTGTGGGGTTAGAAAGAATGACTGTCATGATCTAGACCAGGGGTGGGCAACTCCGGTCCTCGAGGGCCGGAATCCAGTTGGGTTTCAGGATTTCCCCAATGAATATACAATGAAAGCAGTGCATTCAAATAGGGGAAATCCTGAAAACCCGACTGGATTCCGGCGCTCGAGGACCGCAGTTTCCCACCGCTGATCTAGACAATGCTAAATTAATATGAATGTGTGCTATTATACAATATACATTTTAGAAAGTTAACTCTATGTGTGTGTAGGGGGGAGGGGTGCCTAATAGTCTTACACCAGCCTTATTTCTAAACCAGGATTGACAGAGGTGGTGTACAGCCTTAACAGGCATCCTTAAAAATGACAATAAATCATTTTGGTCTGCCATCTTATTATTTTTAGGTGCTTTATGGAATATTCAATTAGTGGAATCTGTAAGGGGGTAATATTTGGGGTAAAGTTGCTGCTTGTGGGGTTTTTGGATTAGAAATAAATATTTTATTTCAGAAGGCATGCATGATTGGTCATAAGTGTATTCGACAATATTGATTACAGAAAGATCCTCCTAGTTTTTGGCATTGGAGGAACCAATTCCATCAGTTCATTTTATTTGAGGTCTGGGAGGTTCGTAAATTTCCTAGAAGAACTAGGTATTTCTTGAAAATTTGGAATCTATATATTCAAAATCTTTCCCATAGAGCTCGTATTATGATTCTTAATGCTTTATATTGAGGAATAAGAAACTTTCATTGCTTCTTAACACTTTGTAATATGTGGGAATTTGTTTGATGATAATAATAGTTGGAGTTTCTTGAATTGTATATTTATATAATTAATTTATTACATTGTTATATTTTAAAAATTTGGGGGGATGTGAAGGGGAGGGAAAGGGGGGTGGGAAAGGTATAGGGGGTATATATGGTATTATGAATAGGTAATATCTAATATAATAAAAGGCTACTCGCGCATGCGCACTCACATCTGCGTGTTCTGTTTTCTGTGCGCTGTAGGGCACTGCAGGTAGGAGTGCGCATGCGCCAGAATCCCCCCCCCCCCGAGGCGGATGTCAGCCGCCGCGGCTGTCGGCGGTGGATGTCGGCCGCGGCTGTCGGCCGCAGCAGCTGCAGGCTGCGGTGGACAAGAGCTACAGTAAATGTGAGGGTTCCGCCAAAAGAATTAAGTGCCAACTTCTAAGACCTCAAACCTGAGACTCACAGGATAAAACTAAAAAAAAGGGAGACACAATCCCACCACATGTTAGCTTGAATAGAAACCTCCAACACCTGCCCCAAAAATGCCAAACAACTTAGCCAGAGATTAATTCTACAAAAAGTATTATGTTTAGAAGAATGATAAGTGAAGTCCTTAAGATCTGGATGTAACACATGCTACAGAATGACCAATCCCTACTGATTCAAAAAACTGTGCAACTTAATCCGATCAGCCTGTCCATTACTTACCGCCTGGGCACATGCACACACACAGGGAAGTGGTGGGAGAGAAATGGTGCTGCATAGGGGGCAGGGAGAGAGACAGATAGATAGAAAGAAAAGAAGAAAGACACAGGGGCAGGGAGAGACACAGAAAGACAGACAGACAAAGGGGGCCAGGGAGAGAGACAGATAGATAGATAGAAGGAAAAAAGAAAGCCACCGGGGCAGGGAGAGACACAGAAAGACAGACAGACAAAGGGGGCCAGGGAGAGAGACAGGCAGCAGGAGGGAGAGAGAGACAGAAATAAAGACACACAGACATATATTCTAGCACCCGTTAATGTAACGGGCTAAAATACTAGTAGAAAATATATTTTTGAGAAATGATAAAATTATTTATGTAATATTAGAGCTTTGAATTTAATTGTAATGAGCATATATTGTATAACTGTATATTTGATTGATTTCTTCAATAAAATATTTCAACATAAAAATGACATAATGTATTGACAGTAGGATTAAACACATCGAAAACCAAGATATACATTCCCTACAAAAATAGCGAAGAAGCTTTGAGGGGGAAGGGGAAAGATGGGATGGTGGGTAATCTGTCTCGGAAGCATCAAGGGCCCATGGGATGTAGAATATTTGTTTGAAATTGTGTTTGGGGAGGGAGATGGATTTTGTTTAAATTTTCAATCATATGCTATGTTTACGATTTTGTATTTTTGACGTTTGTAATAAAAATGTTTGAAAGTAAAATAACAAACAAGCTAAATACAGATTTAAATCCAGAAACATAAGTATTTTACAAAATATAGCTGTAAACGTCCGTTTCCAACTGTTTTTAGAGTCATTTGGAAGAGTCAACCGGTGCAATTGTTTTCTTATCAGGTAGTTCAGACCTGGAAGCAGTGGCATAGCGATGGTGTGAGGTGCCCTTCCCTCGCCCTCTTCTCCACCGTGTGCGTACACCTCTTTTAACTTCCCCAGCCCCTCAGGCTCGCAGTGACATTTTGAACTCTTTTTAGTATATCTGCGAGCCGGAGGTGCGCGTTGTAGGCTTCTCCCCCCCCCTTCTTTCTATTTTGCTGATGGGGGGAGTGGGGGGAAGGGCAGTGGTTGTCGTAATGGACTCTTCAAGTTCATGTCTTTTGATTTTCAGTGATATTGACTTGGAATGTGCTGCTATGCCTTGGTTTGTACTATTTGTGTTTAATGATTAATTTCATTAAGAACAGGTTTGACTAAACAACGTGGGGGGACATAGTCCTGTCTGTGCCATGGGGGGTACTAAGAACACAAGTCCCTCATGGATTCTGTTCTAATACAAAGAGTTGAACATGAGAAGGAGGTGGGAGCCAAGGGACAGGGTCACTATACAAAAGATTGACGGCTTGCCTCTTGCTTTGTACTTTGACTTTTGTATCTGCCTATTATTGTTGATGATGTAAACCAATGATTGTGTACAGAGCCATGGTGAGACCTCATCTGGAGTACTGTGTGCAATTCTGGAGGCCACATTACCGTAAGGATGTGCTCAGAATTGAGTCGGTTCAGCGGATGGCCACCAGGATGGTCTCGGGGCTAAAGGGTCTCCCGTACGAGGAAAGACTGAGCAAATTGCAGCTCTACACTCTTGAAGAGCGTAGGGAGAGGGGAGACATGATTGAGACATTTAAGTACATCATGGGACGGGTCGAGGTGGAAGAGGATATCTTTCTTCTCAGGGGACCCTCGACCACAAGAGGACATCCGCTCAAACTCAGGGGAGGGAAGTTTCGTGGAGACGCAAGGAAGTACTTCTTCACGGAGAGAGTGATCGAGCATTGGAACAAGCTTCCAGTGCAGGTGGTCGAGGCACGCAGCATCCCAGACTTCAAGAACAAATGGGATACCCATGTGGGATCCCTACGGGGTCATGCCAAGGGATAGGGTCACTAGGACTTGAATGAGCGGGTCAGTAGAGTGGCAGTATAATTACAATTATACTTAAGGGGTCAGAAGACTTAAGAGGGTGGGTAAATAGTGTGGGCAGACTTGATGGGCTATATGGCCCTTATCTGCCGTCATCTTTCTATGTTTCTATGTTCTGCTGATGTCAGTGTGAGCAGCATCGCAACTTGCTGCCCGCGTCAGCATCGGCTTTCCTTCTGATGTCACATCCTAGGCGCGGGACCTGGAAGTGATGTCAGAGGGAGAGCTGACGTTGGCACAAGCAGCAACTCCAACCTGCTGATTGCACTGGCGTGAAGGCAGGGGTGGAGAGGAGGAGGGGGTGCCAGTGTCCTCACCAAGACTGTGCCCGGGGCAGACTGCCATCCCGCCCCTCCCTTACCACGCCACTGTGTGGAACAGTCTTCCTTTAGAAATAAGAAGCCTGAATTCGTAATGTTTTTGATCAATGTCGTCATTGATATTTTCTCTCTTTGTGCAATAATTTTCGAGTCGATGTGCTCCCCTTAATCCACTCTGAATCTGAATTGAAAACCAGTGGAATATAGTGAAATGCATAGCATAAACTCTATGATTTCCTTTTTAATAGTATATTAAATTGTATAATAAAATACATCTATTTCATTTGGAAGGAAAGAAGCAAGTCTAAAGCTTCTTCCCAAAGAGCAGATAACCGTTTTCTAACCTAATCTCTTGTGAACAAGGTTACGCCATGACAGAAAAAGTTCCTGTTTTTAAACTTAAGCAGCCAGTGGACATTAGGGTAATGTTTGTGACCTAGCTGTCACTCTGCCAGACAAACTAGGTAGTTGTCTAGAGTAAATTTTCCCTGTCCCGTCCCTGCAATTTTTGTCCCTATCCCTGTCCCTTCCCCATTCCTGTAAGCTCTGCCTTAACCACACAAGCCTCGGACACGTATGATTTTAAAGTGTTTGAGGCTTGTGCAGATGAGGATGGGGCAAGGGCAGGTAAAGAACTCGCTGGAACGGGACGGGAAAATGAGTTCACCTGGGGATGGGGAAAAATTTGTCCCCGTGTCATAAGAACATAAGAATTGCCGCTGCTGGGTCAGACCAGTGGTCCATCGTGCCCAGCAGTCCGCTCACGCGGTGGCCCTCTGGTCAAAGACCAGTGCCCTAACTGAGACTAGCCCTACCTGCGTACGTCCTGGTTTAGCAGGAACTTGTCTAACTTTGTCTTGAATCCCTGGAGGGTGTTTTCCGCTATGACAGCCTTCGGAAGAGCGTTCCAGTTTTCCACCACTCTCTGGGTGAAGAAGAACTTCCTTACGTTCGTACGGAATCTGTCCCATTTCAGCTTTAGAGAGTGCCCTCTCGTTCTCCCTACCTTGGAGACGGTGAACAATCTGTCTTTATCTGCGAAGTCTATTCTCTTCAGTATTTTGAATGTTTCGATCATGTCCCCTCTCAATATCCTCTGTTCAAAGGTGAAGAGGCCCAGTTTCTCTAATCTTTCGCTGTACGGCAACTCCTCCAGCCCCTTAACCATCTTAGTTGCTCTTCTCTGGACCAGTCTAGAGTGGCAATTTTCAAATAGCTCATTGACACAGGTAAATGCTTTTTGAAAATAGCCCACTGGCTGAGGTGAATGTTTTTTTGAAAATTGCCCTTGAGTGAATGCACACAAAAGAATTCAGTATTGAAAAGAGTTTTGTCCTATTATGGTTTTTTTCAGGATCATTTTAGGGAGAGGTGGTGTTGGAACGGTACGACTGTTGAATTTAAGAGGGAAGGATGCAAGGCTTAGGATTCGCCTAGGGTGCCTATACCTTTGGCACGGGCCCTGCATCTGTTCTAGCTGCCAGTCATGTCCTCACAAAGAGCAAATTGAGAGAAGGGGTAGCTCCATGTTTGCAAGGAGAGACTATGCACTCAGGAAATCTGCTTCCTAAGAGACTGGAAGTGGATGTTTTATACTAAGAAGGAAGGGCAGACTGGCTGAGCATAGACCCTCCCTGCACACATGCAACTTGCACATGCCCCACTGACCCTCTGGAAGCTGCTCAGCTGTCCTGAGTTTGCAACCGAGGGTGAGGCACCCTGTAGAAGGATTCAGTGTATTTTCTGCACAGTTTGTTCTGGTATCAATCATGTGGTTTGCCCTGAGGATCTTGCACTGACTCACACAGCCCGCTCTCTTAAAGGCACAGTGTCTACTTTGGTCAGCACCATTTTCTCCACTTCTGAGATGGTGGGACGGTGAGGGCAGGGGAAATTCAAAGCCCAGGATGTACATGGATATGCAGGTTTTGAAGACCACATTCTAAAGTGTTCAGTTCAAAAGGGAATTTGATGTCCTCAGGCCCATGAAATGTCTCTCTAAGTCCTCTGTTGGTGACCATTTATTGATTTTGCAGCTTATTTGCTCATCCAGAGAGAGGCTTCTCCCAGTAGGACATCAAAGTGCTGGAGAAGGAGAGAAGAAGGGTCACCTATAGAAGAAGCCAGAAAGAAAATGGGAAGCATAAAGACAGATTTGCTCAGTACTTGGCTGGGTGGGATAGGATCCATATAACAGGGGCCACCTTAACTTCATGATCTGAGGTACCAGATGTCTGGGTTTTGCCCTCTTTTTGAGGGCTCTGTTGGGCACCCAGATTTTGTCCAGATTTTTGGCAAGAGGGGGTGGGAACAACTGAACTGAAGAGTCAATATCTTCCTGGCCTGTTAAATATCTTCTTGGACCCTGTCCTCCCAGCACCTCTTTGCCGCCTTTTGCGGCTTGCCTAGGGCTCCCCTCTGCTCTCTCGGCCCCGACCTTAACTTAAGCACGTGCCCACCAAAGCCCCACAGCAGTAGCGACTCCCTCTGGGACCTGGTCTGAACCTGACCAGGCCCTTCACACTCAAGTTCTACCATGATCTGCTCTTCCCGGCCTAGTCCTGTATGCCCCATTACTGGAACGCATTACCAGTGTGCCAACTAGGCCTTCTCTTTTACTGCGCCATGTGTGGCCTACCGCACATGCACCATATTTCTCTCCCCTCCGGTGGCTGGCCCAGTAACAAAAATGAAGCAGTCAAGCACATTTGTGAGGCAAGATCTCCCTCGGCTGACTCCGTCTCATTAAATCATGTTTGTCTACATGTTCCACAATTTGCTAGCAAAGTTAATACAGAGTTAAGGGGTGAGGGGAGGGATGGCGCAAGTGTGGGGGGAGGCACGGGGGAGAGAAGCCAGTGCCCCCCCCCCCGACTTGGCGCCCGGGGTGGTCCACACACCTGTGCCACTGAGTGGATGAAAGTGGGAAGAGAGAGAGAAGAATATGCAGAATGGAAGGGAGTAGAGGACAGAGTTAGTAGGAGACTGGGAACTAAGAGAAAGGGGACTGAGAGAAAAGAGAGAGAAAGTAGACAGTCAAAAGAGGAACATTGAAAAATGAGGAGAGGGATGTAATAGTGGAAGAAATGAAGACAAGAGGCGAGAGAAAAATGACAAATGGACCCCAATACCTGACATGAAAGTTGAGAAGACAGAGGATGGGCCATTTGGCCTTTATTTTCCATCAGGTTTCTGTGTTTGTCATGGTTTCTTGTCTTTTATATTCATTTCCCCTGTCGTCACATGTTGTTTAGTTTTAACACTGATTTTTGTATATGTATGATGTTGAGTCATTTGATTATCCCAGGACAAGCAGGCAGCATATTCCCACACATGGGTGACGTCACCGACGGAGCCCCGCAGCGGCCAGCCTCGAAAGCAAACTTGCTTGAAGATCTCGATCTTTCGAGCACTGTACCGCGCATGCGCGCGTGCCTTCCCACCCGAACTAGGGGGCGCATCTCCTGAGAGGATCCTCAGTTCGTTTAATTCCGCGGAGACAAGAAGACACGTTTTTCTACATCTCTGCAGCATTGCCTTCTCTTCACCGCGGCTGTTTCTTTTCTTTCAGTTAAGTTCGGTCGCTGTGCTCTCCTATTTCTTTTTCGTTTTCTTTTCTTAAAAAAAAAATAAAATAAAATAAAAATAAAAAAGTTTCAATTGTTTCTTTGATTTCGTGTCCGGCCGGTGAGCCTTGGGCCTAGGCCCATTTGCTCCTTTCGTTCGACACGGACTTTATTTTTTCCATGTCCTGGCCTCTTACCGGGTTCAAACGTTGTCGCCAGTGTAATCGTGTGATTTCGGTCACCGATCCCCACTGCCGCTGTCTACAGTGCCTGGGTCCCACTCATTCCCCAGAAGATTGTCACCGTTGTTTCACTCTTACTCCACGGGCTTTTCGACGCCAGTGCACTCAATTCTTTCAACTTTTCGGAGACATGGAGCAACCTTCGGATTCTGCTTCGACCTCGGCGGTTGCCCCGGTCTCGAAGGCTTCGATTCCGACGACATCGACGACTACGGTCTCGAAGGCTTTGACCCAGGCTCCGGCTGGAGCTTCGGTCTCGAAGGCCTCGACCTTACCTGCTTCGGTTCCCTCGAAGACGGTGCCATCTGCGAAGTCTTCTATGGGGGGGTAAGTCTCCGGGTTCTCTTTCAGGTACCGTACCCAAGAAGCCACCAGACTCCTCTGCACGTCCATCTTCCAAGCGTACCTCCAAGATAAGGGAATACTCACCTTCGAGGTCGCCCTCTTCGGAGTGTACTGCTGCACCTACGAGGTCAGAATCTTCTGTCTCGGTGCCGATGCTGGAGGACATGCTGAAATCTATACTCACCACTCAGATTTCCTTCTTAGTGGCTCAATTGGTCCCGTCCTCGACCTTGCCTCGGACTGATCAGCCTGTCACACAACCAGAGCTTCCAGTATCTCGAGGCCGATCCAGGACACCGAAGAAAATTTCTTCGTCTGATTCTTCTCCAGACTCGCCTCCTCCGAAGCACCGGTCGAAGCATTCGAGACCTATTGCTCCCAAGCTTCGGAGGGAGTCTTCGGCATTGGATACCGAGACTTCTCTGCCTCATTCTTCGAAGCAGAAGCACAGATCTCGACACCATCGCGCATCGACTCGAAGTCCTTCTCGACCGAAGACTCCACCATCGAAGCCACCCCATCGAAACAGTTCACCACAGACCTTGACTCATTCTGTACCACGTACATCTGGTACTTCTCCATCCAGGAGCCTGAAGAGAAAACATTCTCTTACTCCACCTCACAGTGCAGCTTCTTCTGTGACTCTACGTCTAGACTCAGAACCACTTTCACCATATTCTAGAGAGGCTTCTCCCTCATACTCAGCTCTTCCTAAATCTCGCAGTGTATCTCCTGAGGAAGCGTCTGATTCCAAATCCATTTCTTTTGCCAAATTTATTTTTGATATGGGACAAGCTCTCAAACTGGATCTTCATTCAGATTCTAAATATACTCCTGAATATTTAGCAGATATGGAGCTTCCTCATCCACCGAAAGAGTCCCTCAGATTACCTATGACTCCTGTTCTGAAACAAACCTTTGTTCGTAATATGGAGACTCCTTATTCCATCACTGCCATTCCATCTAAATTGGAATCCCGTTATCGAACAGTTCCATGTAAAGGTTATGAAAAGTCTCAACTATCTCATCAATCCCTGGTAGTAGAATCCTCTTTAAAGAAAGCACATCCTTCCAAAATCTATGCTTCAGTTCCTCCAGGTAGAGAAGGTCGTACCATGGATAAGTTTGGTCGCCGTTTATACCAAAACTCTATGATGGCAAATAGAGTTCTTAATTACAGCTACATCTTTACGTCCTACTTCAACCATTTTCTGAAGATTTTACCATCTTTTTACCCGGATATCTCTACCACTCGTCTTTCAGAATTTAAACTCATCCTTAAGACTCTTTCTCAATTACGACTCTTCATGTTACAAGCCTCATATGATACATTTGAACTCTCGTCTCGAGTATCGGCCTTTGCTGTAGCCATGCGTCGTTTAGCATGGTTACGTATTGTGGACATGGATCCCAACCTTCAAGATAGATTGGCAAATCTACCTTGTCAGGGAAATGAATTATTTGATGACTCTATTGAGGCAGCTACCAAGCGTCTTTCAGAACATGAACGCTCTTTTGCTTCCCTCATTCGACCAAAACCTAAACCTGCACCAACTAGAGGTTTCAAACAGACTCCACGTCGTTATCCTCAGAAAACGACTCCTGCTTTTTCAAGACCTCCTCCTCGTCGTCCTCCTCAACAACAGCGACAACAAAAATCTCAGACTCCTGCTGCCACCAAGCCTGCTCAGTCTTTTTGACAATCTCGACATGAGCATTCAAATTTCTCTGTTTCCAAATTCTCCCCTCCCCATAGGGGGTCGCCTTTCCACATTTTATCACCAGTGGGAGCTCATTACATCAGATCTCTGGGTGCTTACCATCCTACGAGAGGGATACTCTCTTCGGCTCCTTCAGGTGCCTCCAGATCGCCATCCAAGAGAGTGTCCTTCCAATCAGTCGCATCTTCCCCTTCTTCTCCAAGAAGCTCAAGCTCTGCTTCTCCTACGAGCTGTGGAGGAAGTTCCTCTTTCCCAAAGGAACTTGGGATTCTACTCCCGTTATTTTCTAGTTCCCAAAAAGATGGGGGATTTGCGACCGATCCTGGATCTCAGAGCTCTCAACAGAGCTCTCAAAGAGAAATTTCGAATGCTCACACTGCCAACTTTATATTCCTTAATGGACCAAGGGGATTGGATGTGTTCCCTCGATACTCATATCCCTATTCATCCAGCATTTCGCAAGTACCTCAGATTCCAAGTAGGAAGCCTTCATCTGCAGTACCGAGTTCTCCCCTTCGGATTGGCTTCTTCTCCCAGGGTTTTCACAAAATGTCTCGTGGTCGTGGCTGCAGCTCTTTGCAACCAGGGTCTCCAAGTATTTCCATACCTAGACGACTGGCTCATCAAGGCTCCCTCTTTTTCAGGGGTTATTGCAGCAACCCAACAGACTATTCTTTTTCTATAAAGTTTGGGATTTCACATCAACTTTCCCAAATCTCAGTTGACTCCTTCTCAGTCTCTCCAATTCATAGGAGCAACTCTGGACACTATCAATCTGAGAGCATACCTTCCACAAACACGTCAGGCCGCCCTGCTTCAGATTTCTCAACAACTCTTCCAACTTTCAACTGTTCCAGCACGAAAGATGTTGGTTCTGCTCGGTCACATGGCTTCTACAGTTCATGTGATTCCTTTTGCCAGACTTCATCTTCGTATTCCTCAATGGACACTGGCATCCCAATGGCAGCAATCAGTGGATCCACCAACTCGACTGATTTCCATAACTCCTTCATTGTGGAAGTCTCTCCGTTGGTGGATGCTCTCTTTAAATCTTTCCAGAGGCTTGCTGTTCCACCCTCTTCCTCATCAGAAAGTCCTCACAACCGACTCATCAATGTACGCATGGGGAGCTCATGTGGACGGTCTTCGCACTCAGGGTCTCTGGACTCAAGCAGACCGTCGGTGTCATATCAATCTATTGGAACTCAGAGCGATATTCTATGCTCTCAAAGCTTTTCAACATCTCCTTCACGACATGGTGATTCTTGTACGTACCGACAACCAGGTAGCCATGTATTATGTCAACAAACAGGGAGGGACAGGCTCTCACTCCCTCTGTCAAGAAGCTCTGAAATTGTGGCATTGGGCAATTCTTCACAACATCATCCTCAGAGCTGTTTATATTCAGGGTCAACACAATTATTTGGCGGACAAATTGAGTCGTCTTCTACAGCCTCACGAATGGACACTCAATTCTCCTACTCTTCGCCAAATCTTTGCCCGTTGGGGAACTCCACAGATAGATCTGTTTGCGTCACCTCTCAACTTCAAACTGCCTCAATTTTGCTCCCGCATCTATGCCCCTCAACGTCTCGAAGCGGATGCGTTTCTACTGGACTGGAGGAATCAGTTCCTTTATGCTTTTCCTCCGTTTCCTCTGATTCTCAAGACTCTAGTCAAACTGAAGTCAGAACATGCCACCATGATTCTGATAGCTCCTCGATGGCCCAGACAACCTTGTTTCTCCCTTCTACTTCATCTCAGCACCAGGGAGCCTCTTCTTCTACCAGTATTTCCCTCTCTACTCACGCAGAGTCAAGGATCCTTGCTTCATCCCAATCTGCAGTCTCTACATTTAACAGCTTGGTACCTTTCTGCATAACAGACTTTTCTCAATTCTCTCCGTCTGTTCAAGATATCTTACTTGCTTCAAGAAAACCATCAACTAGACAATGTTATGGCCAGAAGTGGACTAGATTCTCTGCTTGGTGTTCTACACGTCACTTGCCACCCAGATCTTCCTCCTTGACATCCGTTCTGGACTACTTACTCCATTTATCACAATCTGGACTTCAAACTACATCTATTCGAGTCCATCTTAGTGCTATAGCTGCTTTTCATCAGCCTTTGGATGGAAAACCCCTTTCTGCACATCCTATCGTTTCTCGCTTTATGAAAGGACTTCTCAATCTCCATCCACCGCTTAAACCACCTCCAGTGGTTTGGGATCTCAATGTTGTTTTAGCTCAACTTATGAAACCTCCTTTTGAACCGCTTGACAAAGCCCACCTCAAGTATCTCACTTGGAAAGCTGTGTTTTTGATTGCTCTCACTTCTGCTCGAAGAGTCAGTGAGCTACAAGCTTTAGTTGCAGATCCACCCTTCACAGTTTTTCACCATGACAAGGTGGTCCTCCGTACTCATCCTAAATTCTTACCTAAAGTTGTTTCAGAATTTCACATCAATCAGTCTATTGTTCTACCTGTGTTTTTTCCAAAGCCTCATTCTCATCCTGGAGAAGCTGCTCTTCATACCTTGGACTGTAAACGTGCTTTGGCTTTCTACCTCCAACGCACTCAACTTCACAGAACATCTCCTCAACTTTTCATCTCATTTGATCCAAACAAGTTGGGACGTCCTATATCAAAACGCACAATCTCCAACTGGATGGCTGCTTGTATTTCTTTCTGCTACACTCAGGCTGGTCTTCCTCTGCAAGGTCGAGTGACGGGCCACAAAGTTAGAGCTATGGCGGAATCTTTAGCTTTCCTTCGATCAACTCCTATTGAGGAAATCTGCAAAGCTGCCACTTGGTCCTCGGTTCATACTTTCACCTCTCATTATTGTCTGGATTCCTTATCCAGGAGGGATGGCCACTTTGGCCAATCTGTTTTGCAAAATCTTTTTTTGTAAATTGCCAACTTCCCTCCATCCCTTTTTACTTAGCTTGGAGGTCACTCATGTGTGGGAATATGCTGCCTGCTTGTCCTGGGATAAAGCACAGTTACTTACCGTAACAGTTGTTATCCAGGGACAGCAGGCAGATATTCCCACAACCCTCCCACCTCCCCTGGTTGGCTTCTTGGCTAGGTATCTGAACTGAGGATCCTCTCAGGAGATGCGCCCCCTAGTTCGGGCGGGAAGGCACGCGCGCATGCGCGGTACAGTGCTCGAAAGATCGAGATCTTCAAGCAAGTTTGCTTTCGAGGCTGTCCGCTGCGGGGCTCCGTCGGTGACGTCACCCATGTGTGGGAATATCTGCCTGCTTTCCCTAGATAACAACTGTTACGGTAAGTAACTGTGCTTTATTGTACATCGCTCAGAAGTCTGATTGAGTGGTATAAGAAATTTTAAATAAACTTGAAACTTGTTTCTATAACCATAAAGCTCTATGACCTCACAATGCAAGTGTGAAGAGCTTTAGCCAATGGGAGAGGAGGAGATAGTGGATGCTGCGGATGGGCCATTTGGCCTTTATCTGCCATCATGTTTCTATGACCTTAAATCTCTATGACCTCACAATGCAGATGTAAGGAGCCTTAGCCTATAGGAAGAGGAGATGCAAATGTTAAGAGCCTTAGCCAATGGGAGAGGAGGAGATAGTGGATGCTGCGGATGGGCCATTTGCCCTTTATCTGCCATCATGTTTCTATGACCTTAAATCTCTATGACCTCACAATGCAGATGTAAAGATCCTTAGCCTATAGGAAGAGGAGATGCAAATGTTAAGAGCCTTAGCCAATGGGAGAGGAGGAGATAGTGGATGCTGCGGATGGGCCATTTGGCCTTTATCTGCCATCATGTTTCTATGACCTTAAATCTCTATGACCTCACAATGCAGATGTAAAGAGCCTTAGCCTATAGGAAGAGGAGATGCAAATGTTAAGAGCCTTAGCCAATAGGGAGAGGAGGAGATAGTGGATGCTGCGGATGGGCCATTCGGCCTTTATCTGTCGTTCATGTTTCTAAGTCCTTGGCATTGGTGCTAAAAATAATTCTTGACAGTGTAGCTAATACAAACTGTGGCTTTCTGCATATAAAGTTACTTTTCACCCACTTTCTTAATGTCTTGGTAACCTTATGATTCTGACAGGCTGTTGGTTCTAATGGGTCTGAAAAGCTGTCACTCACATTCTACCCCTGTCCATGAGAGCTGACCATTTTTTTTATTATTTTTTTTTTTTTTACACCATTCTCTCTGATTGCAGCTGGCACTAACCCCAAGGATGACCAGAAGCCAAGTATCCACTACAAGGCTGATAATGGAGTGCGGGATAATGTCTTCTTCCCTAGCGGTCGTCCACCACACTTGGAGGAGCTCCACATCGAAGCACAACAAGGCCTCAAGTCTTTGCAGCACCAAGGTAACTGTGGCCTCCGATGCCCCACACAGAAGGCTCTTCCAACTGAGTTAAGCCATATTTCTAAGTACAGTATCTACTATTCTGGAAAGCTTTAAAAATGTGGCTATTTGAGAGAAGCTATAGTCTGGACATAGATCTGTACTAGCTACTGCTTTCTGCACTATATTCTCTTGTTTTAGAATTGTACACTGCCTTAGATTCTTGGCCTTGTTGAGTGCTACGTAGAGTCAATAAATCAAAAGCTTGAGCTATTCGTAGTGGGCCTCTGAGCTCCTTGTTCACTGCTAGGTTTTGGCTTCCCCAGGTCTGAGTTCTTGGACATAGGTGGGATTTTTTTTTGCTCTAAATTATCTGAGGGTCTTGGTTGTCTTAAATGACATCAGGAACCATTCAGCCTCCATTGTAAGTATGGGCATTGCAGGGCACCGGCCTACAGGGACACTCTGACTTGGTAAAATGAGAAGAATACGGAGTAACAGAAACTCAGCTGCAGTTCTGCCACATGGGCTGAACTTGGTCTTTCAGCCCTGCAATAGGAGAGAGCCTAAAATTCAGCTTTTTCCCATAAAACATCCACAGACATGAAATGAAGATGTAACTTGTAATTCAGAGCTTTGACAGCTGTTGGATTCTCTTGCATGCAGCCACAAGGACCTGCAGCTCTGTGCTTTACTGATGCTCCCAAATCATAGACGTGCCTGAGATGGGCAATGTAGTCCTCAGCCTCCCCCCCCCCCCCTTTCCCATTTCTAGTAAAAAAAGAAAAAGCTCAGGTGCAAGAAAATCACAAAAATCACATTCATTCCAGGTCAGCATTTCTCTTTCCATACACTGATCCTAAACATGTTATGTTGTATAATTTCAAGAACTACTTCAGACACATACGCTGTTCAGAAACTGCTGGAGTTCCATTTGGGGTTGGAAAATGGTGGCTGCCACTGTGGTGACCCCTGCTGGTCATTGTTTACCATGACAGCCTGTAGCTCTGCCAATGTGCTCTCCGGCATTCTCTCCAGGGAAGGGAGGATTGAAAATGTAAGACAATTTTATTTCCGTGTTTGGGTGTATAGAAATGATTCCATGTTACTACCTCTACAGCTGGAAGCTATTCATATACATTAAAGAAATAAAAATGGACAATTGTCTTAGTACAGAATGGAGAAGTGTGTGCTTCATTTTTGATCCATGTTTTAAGTGCACTAAAACGTCTTCTCTCTTATCACATTGGCAAAATGTAGTAAACTCCTTGAAAGCAAAAGGCAGTGCTGCAGGTCAGCTGCTCAACCACTGCCTCTCACGGCTCTTTCTTGTCTTGCAGAAAAGCAAAAGCAGAGCAGACATCAGCCAGACCAGCCAGACGACAACGACAGCCTACAGGTAAGTGTGTATGAGCCACAGGGCTTATGATTGGTAAATAGGTGCTTATCCATAAGAAAACCCTGGGAGAGGGAGGGAGGGAATTTCAAAACATAAAATCTGATCCATATACTAGGCATTAGCCCCTTTGAAAATCTGCTTATAAACAATGGGGATTAGGACTGAACATATTTAGCTAACATGTGTGTATGGGGGAGAATTGGCATCTGAAGAAGCTAAAACATTCTTCTCTGTCTCCCTCCCTACAGTCCTCTAATATGTTCTTGGCGGACAGTGACTGCTTCCGTAGCAGAACCCAGTCATGTACCACAGACACTGCCTCAGAGGATGCGCTCTCAGTCCGATCAGAGATGATCCAGCGGATAGGTATCGGCTTGCAGCAGAGTAATGAATAGGAGGGAGAGGGTGCGAAGCATTTATAGAGACCAAAGCCTCACATCCATAGAAGCAGGTCTCCAGCTAGGAAAGGATGGGGGGTTTTGTGATGTCAAGAATGGACAGTGACTATGTACTCCCCAATGCTGTAAATGTGGAAAATAAGATTTGATCCAAGTCTTGTCTTCATGGAAGCGAAATTCATTAGAAAGAAAGACCTTTATAACTTTAGCAAATTTTCAAGTAAAACCTCCTAAAGTTTGCATGAATACAACTCTCCCTTTGTACTTTGCACGTGCTGGGTCTCAGGAATACTGTTCTATTTGTATATATCCCTCACTTCCTAAAATGTACTCTTTGAACAGGAAAAATAGTCACTGAGTGAAAGTAGGAACTCCATTTAGCAAGTCCATGCAGGCTCATTTTCAAGCCCTTTGATCTTGCCAGATCACTTTGAAAACTTCTCTCTTTCTTCTCAATCTCTGTCCCTGCTTTAGGGAAGTGACCCATTTACTGCTCAGTAGTGTAACAATGCAATACAGAAACATGGTTCTGTTTATTTCTGGGAATAAGTATAAATCTTTGGTTCTGAAACAGGCTCCACCTTCAGACCTCATGATGCCTCCATACTTTCAGAGAAGCCAGGCAAGAAGAGAAAGGAGAGGAGGAGAACTGTGGCTGGAGTCCCTCAGCACATTCAGAAGGAGCTGGGTAAGACACAGGGTCTGGCCTTAGTAAGAAGCAAAGCTAGTTTTAAGAATGGGGGAATGGGGGTTTATGAGCAGAGCTGGTCGAGAGGGATACTGAACAGAACAGGGGATGGGGGAGTGGGAGGGAGAGGCAGTGTCAGCATTATGAAGTTGACCTGGACAAACATCAGACCCTGGACACTAACAGTTCTCCACCTCTTCCTTTCTTCCAGGATTATCTAAGAACCAAGCCTCCCGCCTAGGTGTCATGGATGTGTTTCCAAGAGAAGGGGGACTGAAGGATGACTTGGCACTTGAGGAGGGGGCATCTAAGTCGGCCCTCCTGCTGAAGAGTAATGGGAACCTGAATCCAGAGGTGGTTTACATCCCAACCATCAATGGGGCTACGCAGTCAGTTGGGACTCCCAAGGAAGAGGGAGCTTATGTTGCTCTTCAGACCCTGGAGGTCAGCACAGAGAAAAAAGATATAGACTCAGACAGCAGACTCCAGAGGCACATTGAGAAGGTGTACTATGACGACACATTCCTAGGCAGAAAGCTCAGCTTAAAGTTATCTCCGCTCACTAGGCCAAAATCATTGGCAGTGCCTGGCATGACCACCAATCCTGGCCAGAGTGAACTATTGAGCCCTGTGATGTCCATCTCTCCTCAAGGTACATATATGTCAAAGATTATTCCCAATGCAATCTTGCCACCACTGGTAGACGTCATTGCTCTGAGCAGAAACAGTGTTAGGACATTGAGTCGGTGTAGCTTGTCTACAGCAAGCCCAGCTTCATTGCGCCACTGCTACAGTCATCAGCATTCCTCTTCCAGTGAGACCTGGAGTCACTCGCAATCCACAGAAACCATTGTGTCTAACACATCCACTATATCCTCTCAGGGAGGGTCTGGAGCCATCGTCCTCAGCCAAAAAGGGCCCAAGGATAGCAGGGTCTCTGAACCTCCAGCAGACAAGGTCAGCCTCTCCAGAGTTAATGATAGTGCTATCCAGAACACTCTAGGGCATCCAGCTGTGCCTTCAGAGATGAAGGGGAGGGCGTCTCCTGCCTGCAGTGTCAGCAGCACAATGGACAGCTCCGATACGATGAGTATCACTAGTGATCGGTCCTCCATCCGCAGTGTTTCATTGCGTAAATCCAAGAAGCCTCCAGCTCCTCCCAGGAGAAGCTATTCACTACAGCAGCAGCAGGAGCTGGGGTTACCTCCCCGGCCGGAGAAGCATAAGTCCAATACTACTGCCGGTGGGAAAGGTGGTGACCCTTGGGTTCGACGGCAGGAGAAACATAGCCCTGTTGAGGGTGAAGAGGTTTTCTTGCCAGCCTCACTAAATGAAAAGAGCCAAGGGCATTCTGCTGGTGTCCAAACTCTGGGGAACAACCAAAGGACAAGCAGCCCTATCTCTGTTTTTTTCAAGCAAGGAAATGAGATAGCTGCGAAGGATGGGCAACTTCCTTCTGGTGCTGTCTCAGTACAGACAGACAACTCTCCAGGCAGGTCAGAGCGCACAATGTCGCCCTCCAGTGGCTACTCCAGCCAAAGCGGAACCCCTACTCTCCCAACCAAAGGACTGATCAAGTACCCTTCCTCTCCACTCAACAGGAAATCTCAACCCGTAAAGCCAGCAAGGTTAGGGTCTCTAAAGTCTACTGATGTTTCTGTGTCCTCCTCGCTGACATCCTTATCATCCTCTACCTCTGATTCAGCTCCTCAGGAAGCAGCGACAACCACAACCAAAGCACAGGCCATCTCCCCAGCCCCTCTAGGAAGCAGCTCCACAGGCACTTCCTCTAAGGCAGAGCTGTTAGCACGGTTTGTAATTCCTCCCCATCCAAAGGTGCCAGCTCCTCTTTTTCCTCCACCTTCCAAACCTAGGTATAAAATTTTTGCTCTTCCTGCCTCAGCTGCTTCCATCTGTGTTAATCCTGCCCTTAGTGTTCCAGTTCCCGCCTCTGCTGCCAGTTCTACTGTACAAGCTCTTGCCACCTCCATTTTGCACCATCCTACTTGCAGCAAAGCTGTTGAAGAGCCTTCTGCCCTTATAAGAGTTAGGAACTCCCCTCCGCCATCTCCTCCCCCCCTCTTACCATCCTCCCCCACCACTGAAAAACAAAGACTCTCCCACCAATGATTTGGTCTCTTCTTCTGTTGTCTCGACAGCCGCATCAGACCATTTCTGGCCACTACCACCACCGCCACCACCTCTGGCCCTCTGTGAGCCTGACCTATCTATGGCCAACTTCCCACCCCCAGATGATGTTGATTTCTCAGCACTTCCCCCGCCTCCCCCCCTACAGTCAGGATTCACTATGCCACTTCTTCCAGCTGCAATGCCATTACAGGCTACTGGGACATCCAGTTCAGCAGCAGCGGCTCACAGTAGGAGCAGCAACTCCTTGTCTTTCTCTGCCAAAGTGTCATCCAGAATTCATCAAGAGAAACCATTAAACCCGTCATCTGTACAAGCTGAAATGGATCAGGCAGCACAACCAGCACCCTTGCTGGCACCGCCTTCCAGCCCTGAGACTGTCACCCCAAAACCTCTTCCCAGGGCCATAGTGCTACCACTAGCCACTGAAGCTTCTCCAATTGAGCCAACCACCACAACACCTTCACTCACTTCTGAGGAGCCAGATGCTTCGGCTGTCCACGTAGCTGTGTCTTCCCCAGCAAATGTTCAGCTACAACAAAGCTTTCAAAAGAAGGAAAATATTCCTGGCACAAACTCTAAAACAGAGGCTGTATCTCAAGGCAAAAGGAACCCTGTGCAGAAGGAGGATGCCAACTTACCCCTCGTCACCCCATCACTGCTACAGATGGTGCGACTACGCTCTGTCCACTTGGAAACCAACAGGCAGCCAACAGACCAAACCAGACCCATGGAAAATGGTGACATGAAATTGGGTCATTCTGCCCCCCAGAAACCCATCCGGAAGTCACTGTCACTGAGATCCCCTCCTCCCAAAGACACTGTGCCTTCTGCTCCACTTTCTGATGCGGTGAGCCTGAAAGCATCCACCTTCTCTCCCAAGGAGACACAAGGGCCTCCAGTAACTCCGGCAGAAAAGGTCTCAGAGGCCTCACTGACTGTTTCAGGCCGCACGGTGTCCAGTTCAGAGTCTGTTGAGATTAAAGATGGCCAGATTTCTCCTATTCATAAATCTCCTGCCTCTACCGCCAGTTTTATCTTTGCTAAGAACCCCAAAAAGATTGTTATTGAATCTTCATCCCCTGAAGCACATGCCGACTTAAAGAAGAACTTAGTGGCTGAGCTGATGTCTTATTCTGGTCCTCGTACGATTCCAGTAATAAAAGAGCAGGCAGGTGCCAATGCTAGTGCGGGCAAACCACAAGTGCAAAGAAAACCGAGCAAGGTTCCACCTCCTGTAGCCCGGAAGCCTTCACGGACGCCTTCCAGTCCACAGCCAGACCTCTTTGTGCCTGATGCTAAAACCAAACCTTCATCCCAGGAAGACACCGGGACTCCCCAGGGCTCTTCTGCATACACAGACACTCTGGCTGAGAACGGTAGAGCGGTGCAACTGGCAGGCCAGGGGCCCCTTCCCCAGTCTCACCCTGCACAAGGTAAGACCAGTAGAATAGGAAACAAGTAACGTGGAAGCTCATGGATTTAAACTCTATTAAATGAATGCTTGCAGTGCTTTCCCGAGCAAGGAGTTTCTCTTGCTTTTTCCCCCACCTAGCTGAGTGATAAGTGAAGATTGTGTGACTTTGGTGATTCGATTGGTCTATGAAGGTGAATGTGATGTCCTGCCCACAGGAATATCCCTTTGCTTCCCTCATTCGGATGGAAGTGAAGCCAAGCCAAGCAGTGCACGATCATTCTCAGCTAGAGATTTGGTAACTAATGGGATCTTCTGTCTCCCTCACAGAGATGCAGGTGGAAGATGCAGGGCCCTGAGGTGCAACACTCCTGTATCTCTTGGCTAAACTGATAACTCAGGGAGCCCTGAGCAGCTCCAAGAAGAGCAAAGACTTACTTCAAGGAGTGACGCAGCCTTAGCCTCTCTTGTGGCCACAACTTTTATGCAGCTTTGGTGTTTTGGGTTTCACTTTCTTATGAAGGTTTTTTTTTTCTTTTTTTTTTTTTTAACTTTAAAACAGAATGGTTAGAGCTGCCAGCTGTTCTTTGGTTCCTGCTCTGTGCTGGCAGGCTCACAGGAGGCCCTCTGCTGGTGAAACAAGATTTTTACAGTTAAGGCCATGCTTTGTTCTCCAGCAGAGAAAGCTGCAAGGTTTGTCATGCTGGAAGGCCAATACAATGTTCTGTTTGTTTTAGTTTTGTTTCAGTATTGTAAAATGTTTGGGAGATAAGCCTATAATCACACAGCAGAAACTTTTTTCTTTTTCTTTTAAACAATCTAAGCACTTTTAAAAGAAACCTTTGCTTTCTCCTCCATCTTTTAAAGCTACTGTGTTTCTCCTGGTAGGCAGACTGATGTATTCAGTTGCAGCTGGTAATATGCTTGGGAGGCAGCTACAGAGCTAAAAAAGGGCCATCGATGGCTCACTATTACTCCTTAGACATCGGCCCACATCCATGCTGCTTCTGGAGGGTAAGCTAATTACGAGTTACACTGAGCACCTTTAAGTGTCAAAGCCCGATCCTCTACGGCCAAGCTCAAGGCCTTGCTGTGAGTGTTCACATAGGCAGCACACACCTGCTGCTCCTGCCGGTAGCTTATGGGCATGTCAAGTAGAGCACTTAGGCAAATCAGCGTGGTGTGCTGCTTACCAGAGCTGATCCAGTGACCAAATTAAAGCCTTACTCGTTTTATAGCGTTATTTAAACACTGGATGGTTGTCATGATAATGAAAAAAACGGTTTATCTTTGCTAAGTTGAAAAGCAAATGGAAGTGTAAAAAACTGTACTTGTAATTAAAGCTGGTATCACCTCATTTCTTCTGCAGGTCTAATTATTACTTTCAGTTGTATATTTGTATTTCCTTTTATAAAACTAAGCAACATAATTACAAGCAAGCAAAGCCTGATTTATATCCACTCCTGTTTGTGAAACATTACAGAAGCCTGTCCAGGACAAGGGTGGGGAAACTGCAGAACAGCAGGGGTGGGGTCTAGGCCTGGCACCAGTACTGGAGAAAGAAACCAACCCCAAAATAAGGCAGGGGGTTGGGTGGAGGCAGCATCATCCAACCCCCCCCCCCTTGCAACAGCTAAACAGTTGCCTCAAGCAATAAGATCTGAGCCATACAAGGTCAACTTTCTGCTCCCTGACTTCACAGAGAAGTGCATTCACAGCCAGCAATACACTGTACTTTTTAAGCATCACGCCACCTTTATTTCATAAGGCAAAGCCAAGGGAGGGCTAGTCTGTGCAACAGTGGAAAGATCCTGGCATGTTGAGGTAGTTCTACTGAGAGGCCCGTCCTCAGACTTCAGCGACAGATCATGTCCTAGAATTCCATGACAGGGGAGTACAGATGAGGTGGGCAGCTCAGCCGATGGTGCCACCTTTCAGTGTTCTACAGGAGACCACGCCCAATTTTGTCATCAAGTTGTTCCTTCTCCACTGAGCTTGGAAATCCTCCGAGATCTTGAACTCAGCCTAGGGTGAGAAAGGACTCATCAGAGAATGCAGCCACCCCAATCCCTCTTTAGCTACAAGGAACAGCAACTAATGTACCTTACCTGTAGCTTTTCAAACACTTTTTCTTTGGGTTTCAGTTCACCATCTGGCTCTTTGTCTTCGTGTCCTTCCACAAATACTCGATCCCCAGCACAAGAGCCTGCAGGAGGATCCAAGGGCTCCACCTGGCGGATTTCTCCATCACTAAAGAAGGAAGGAAGGAATTCTATAGAAAAGCTTTCAACTGCTCTCAATCACAACTCATTGTAAAAAACATATTTCAAATGTATAATAGGATCAAATGTAAAAAAAAAACAAAAACCCAACAACAACAACTTAACCCTCCACAAGCAAAGAATGTTGTACCAGGGCTGGCTTTAACCATTAGAGCAGGTGAGGCTCTAGCTCAGGGCTCCAGCGATTAAGAAAGCCAAAATATCCAGCCTCTGACCCACCTGAGCTACAGGTTATGCCTTTTCTCTCTCCCCCCATAGGTCTGGCATTGATCCCTCACCTTTGTCACCCCCCCCCCCCCCCGCAGTCCAGCAGCATCTTCCCTCGACTGCGTCCTGCCTCCTGTGTTGCAATTTCTTGTGGGCAGGACGCGGCTGAAGGAAGACCCAGCGGCCTATCATGCTGCTGCTAGTGACCAATGCAAACTTTACAGGACTAGGGGGGAGGTAGGAGGGGGAGGGGGGCACCACCTCCAAAGCAAGTTGACTTGGAGCATCAGTAGCCTTTGCACCAGTCCTATGTGCTACACTGCTGCTAGGTCCAGTAGAGCAATAAGTCCATCAAACCAAATGAAAGGATTTATTGACACCCCCCAGTTCAAAGTGAGCCAACTGGCCAGGCCTCAGCGGTACTTACAGGCAGGCACAGAGCAGCATGGCCTTGGACTCGATGCCTCTCATCTTTCGGGCTTTCAGATTGCAGAGCAGGACCACCATGCGATCCTGAAGCTCCTCTGCTGCCATGTACTGCACGAGACCACTGACCACGGTGAGCGGTTGCGCTTCTCCCGCATCAATCTTCCCCACAAAGAGGCTGTCCGCACTTGGATGCTGCCAAGCAGAAAAGAATTGAGGAACCATTTGAGCTGTGATGCGATACAGGTTTCCTAAGGGCATTTGTGCAGATCACAAGGAGCACCATTCCGGAAGAAAAAGGGCTTCGCTGGAAGCTCAGAACGTTCACTCCCATGGATATGCACCATTGGCCCTGCTTCAGCCAAAAGGGGACTGAAGGCAATTTCAGTGAATAAGGAGAGCGAGAGACCTGCGTCAAAGAACTGTGCCTCCCAGCAATACACATTCAATTCAACACCTGGTGCTGAAAACTTATCCAAATCCCAATCTGATGAAGATAACCATCTAATAGGAAGAAAATGGCTACCTTCTCCACGCTGATCACTCTGCCCACACGCAGATCCAGCCGTGAGGGTGATGGCTCAGCATCAGAAGGTCCATCTTCCACCTTGGCAGGGCCCTTGGCAGCAGTTTCTGAAAATGAGAGAGTACGTCCATTCAGTAGAACAGCGAGGGACGTCTGCACCCAGCCCTCTCCCAAACCTCTTCAAATTTTCACCAGCAACAAGTGGCATCTCTCACCTGTTGCTCATGCCAGCCTCATACTTCCTTCTGATGTCACTTCCTGGTCCACGCGAACAGGAAGAGACATCAGAGGGAGGGAAGAGGCCGGCACTAGCAGCAGGTAAGAGATGCTTCTCATGGCCACAAAAGATTTCAAGAGGTATGGGGGGGAGGTGTCGGAGCCCCCACTAAGGCAGCACCCCTTCCCTTTATTACACCAGTGCGTTCATTCTTCAATTGCCTATGGCAAGTTAGAGGATTCATGCTTGCATGCACCCTGTAACTGGGGGGACTGGATTTAGCTCACACCTTTCTCCTTACTTCAAGGTGACCTAAATTCAGGTATAGAAGGTTTTCTACAACCCTAACAAAATCTAGGCAAGAAGGCCACCTCTGCAGCAATCTAAGCTTTTTGGCGTCACCTACTGGTGACCTGAAAGAACTGCTGCTTCTCAACAAGACTCTCAGGCATTCTACAATGCTTTTTTTCTATTAAGTACCAGGACCTACTGTTGACGGCTTATTTTCTTAAGTGGAGAAAGGTGAGGTGGTTGTGAGGCCATGTAACTGAAAAAAGGTTGCTATGACCACCAGGGCCTGAAGAATGCCCAGTTGGAAGGGGATTGCGGTAGTGGCTCTGTATAGCCTCAAAAGGAAGAGGCTGAGCTCAGGAAAGGGATAGAAGGAGGATGAGAATTTTGTGTGCACCCAATTACCAAGCTCTGCTCATAACCTCAGGCCCTGCTCACGCACTGGCACTTTTCCTTCTAGGAGAAAAAAAAAGCCCAAAAGATTGAGGCAGAGAAATGGGGAGGTGCCCAGTGCATTACTCTGTTTGGTCGGCTCTGGGTAAGCAACAGCAGCAAGTTTCTTCATCTCGGGAGTGCTGAACTTCTCACGGATAGGATCCAGCAGTTGATTCAATGCGTGTTCAACAGATGCCTTTAGGTCCCCTGGGTGCACAACCTGCCAAAGAGGGGTGGAGGAAACTTCAAAAACTGTTTGCGCTCTTTAGTGCCGCACACTAGAGCCGTCATTTACCTGAACTGCAAAGTCCTTGTCCAGTGCTTCATAAGTTGTGTAAACCGTGTTCTTTCCCCATTTTTCATCTCTCAGGATCACAAACTCTGCAAAACAACAGAGCCCCAGAATTTAAAAATTCTCTCACACCTATCACTTAACATGTAATTAAACTCTGCAATTCATTGCCAGAGAATGTGGTGAAAGCAGTTGGCTTAGCAGGGTTTAAAAAAGGTTTGGCTAATTTCTTAAAAGAAAAGTCCATAAGCTATTATTACAGTGGGGAAATTCCACTGCTTATTTCTAGGATAAGAAGCATTAAATCTGTGTTTTACTATTTTGGCTCTTGCCAGGTATTTGGGACCTGGGCTGGCCACTGTTAGAAACAAGATATTGGGCTTGATGGACCTTCAGTCTGACCCAGTATGGTAACTCTTATGTTATATTATCCTAAGAACCCTCCCTCTCTTGATTTGATTTATTAAACTTAACCTGTCTCCTGCAAGAGCATCAAAACAGTTTATGTAAACAGAATAATATAACCTAAAATGCATTAATTTATATCACATCTAGAACAGATAAAAGAAGGTCCAAGCTCAGTGACCCTCATTCCCCACAGATCTTAGAAAAGAACCACAACTGTTTGCTTCTTTTTAACCCCAAGTAACTAACTTCTTTAAAAAAAAAGAAAAAAAAATTATATTCAGCATATTCTACAATTCTATGGTATTACAAATTATTCAGGTACTCAAGCATTATTCCCTAACTGTCCCGTTGGGCTCCCACTCTTATCTAATGTACCTGGGGCAATGGGGATTAAGTGACTTGCCCAGGGTCACAAGGAGCAGTGCAGGATTCGAACCCACAACCTCAGGGTGTCAAAGCTGGAACTCTAACCACTACACCACCCACTTCTCTCAGGTCGGATGGCAATCAGTTTCACTGGAGACCCTAAGAATGACGGGCAAATCAAGACATAAGAGGCTCTCGACAGCTCTGATCTTTCAGTGAAGGACTTTGGGCTGGCACAGCTCTGCTCACCTGACCTCAGTGGGAACAGTACATATTTGACAAAGGACAGCAAGCCATTATTCTCCACGTTGCCTGGTTCACAGAAAGCCTTCTTCAACTTTTTCTTGACCTCTTCCTTTTTATCCAAGAGATCAATCTTAGACTCCTATAACGGGAAATCAAAACTCTCAGAGGAGGCAGACCCAAAAGCTCCAACATTTCAGTTTGTTCTCCATGACTGACCTCTTCAGAAGAGCTCATCTTGCCCCCGGTCAGGCCTGGCACCATAGGATTCATCAGGTGGATGCGTTTGACGTAACCTAAAGTTGGTAGGTACTAGGTAAAAAGAGAGAAGAAGGATGTGCTGTGAGAAGCCAGCCCTAGGCTCAAGTGCGCTTCTCACAAGAGCAAAGCAAACCATGTTACTCTCCCTACCCTGAACGCTGGCTAAAGCAACAGATAAACCAAATTCATTCTGGCAAGTTACCTTTTCTGCAAAAGTGAAAATTTTTCTTTGGTCAACTCCTCCAAACTGAGCATCCACTTTCAGGTATTCTTCATCCAAGGCCTAAACAAGCGAGACAAATGTTCTGTAAGTGGATTAACATGGGTGCCTCAGACTAACGCAGGAAGTCTGGCCATCTCCCTGAGGGAGGGTGGGGAAAATTTTATTTACATCTTGCTATAACACAAATGGCACTATAAGGTCAAACTGCTTAGCTGGAAATTGAAATCAAAGAGAAGAAAAACTAAAAGAAATAGAATAGGGGGACAAGTTGGAGTCTCTTTTAAGGAGTGGGAAAAGCCAATCAGATAATGAAGGTTGAAGTCTATCGGCTAGCAGTTCCATCATTGAGGTCTGATATGGCGGAGGGCAGCATTCAAGCAGAACAGGAGGTGGCAAAGGCGCAGTTGATAACTCCTCCCTCTCAATCAAGGCCCCCATCACCCCTCTCTGTAAGTCGCCTAAAGCCACAAACACTGGCAGAGGGAGGGAGGAAGACCTTTTATACCAGGGTAAGAATCGTAAATTTAATACAGTGGGAAAATGATAGAAGCACGTAGTGCTGTGGAGCAAGTCAGCTCAGGCCGAACACTGCCGTTAAAGGCATTTAAGAGCAGTAAGTGGAAGGGCCAGAGTAGCCTACCCAGAGAAAACCAAATGGCAGAGTTCTTTGAATCAATGTTGGCTTATGGCCAGATGCAGCACCTAAGATTTTCCTTTGATGAAACATCTATGGAGTGTAGCTTCATGTTTTGGCTTAGGCTTGCCCTCATTTCTACACCTAGCAGAGCCAGAGCGTAACTGCTGTACTCTGCTTAGAACCTGCTGTGATAATGCAGTGTTTTAAATAAAGTCATGCTCTGGGCTGTCACACAGCAACAGCAGTAGTTCTGGGAAATTGTCCATTGCCTTTCTTTGGACACCACCTTGACTGGATTCCTTCAAAAAGGCGGTAATGATATCAATTAATGAACCAAAGAAAGAGACTGCAGTACTCTAGGTAACAGAGACCCTACTACTCTCCACCCCCACCCCCTCCCCTGCAGATACCTGCAGTCCTGGGTAGAAGAGGCCACTCAGCAGTGGGTGCTCCACCTGCTTCACCACCTCCGCACCAGCCTTTTTGGCATCATGCTGTGTGACTACAGAGGACAGTCTGTAAACATCCAGTGTGTACTGCCTGCGAGACAGAGAAAGGATAGCACATAAGTCTTCTGCACACGCTCAGTTCCATGTTAATCCTGAAACACAGCTAAGGCTTTACACCGATTCTAACTTCTTTGTGTACATCTGTGATAGCCTAAGACAGAGGTTCTCAACCCAGTCCTTGGCTACATCCAGCCAGTCAGGTTTTCAGGATATCCTCAATGAATATGCATGAGACTGATCTGCCTCCACTGAATGCCAATCTATTGCATGCTGACTCACTGTGCCGATAATGACAACCCAAGTGGCTAGGTGTGTCCCAAGGATCGGATTCAAACCTTAAAGAACATAATGAAAAACCATGCCAAGTGAGCCCAGCATGGCCATATGGGTTACGAGGACATGGCAGATTAAAGAAGGTAGATCCTAAGTCCATCTGGCTAATGATTTTTGTCCAAGCTTTTTTTGAACCCTGCTCTGTTGGGCACGTTGACCATGTTCTATCAGGGTATGAAAAAAAACAAAACATCTTACAATATTGATTCTTGTTTCAGTGATATTTGAAAGGTTAGTGCAGTCTTCTGGATCGTTGATTCTCACTCCCATCCATCAAAACATGAAACAGTCTCCCAACCACCGTTAGGACTCAACTGAACTATCTCTGCTTTTGGAAAAAAAACTCAAAACCTACGTATATGACAGATCTTGTCAACCTGTAACATAAGCACTGCAGGCCTTCTCTCAAGAAAGCCATCTCAGACACAGTATATACACCATGAAAGACCTCCCAAAATTGCAACTTACCACTACGAAACTGAAAACATTTGTAATCAAAATGTCACAGTCATTGTACATCACCATATATTATATGGGCCCCTTTATTTGTAAATTGCCTTAAACATATTCTGGATAAGTGCGATACAGAAATTCAGATTAGATTCCTTCCAGCTCAGCATTGTCTCTGGACTCTGTTCTTGTCTTTGCCATCTTTATCTGATGGTTTGAAAAATACTTACTTTTGTTACTTGTTTAATGATTGATTCATTTTTCACTGGATTTATTAGCCACTTTTATGAAGTGATTCACCAAAGGCAGAGTACAGCAGTTAACAAATCTCTGTAAAATGGAAAATGTAATAGAACAAATTGACAACCTAAAGAATAACAAATCACCTGGACTGGATGGTATACCTCTCAGAGTATGGCAGAACTAAAAAAAATAAAAAATGAAACTGTAGATTTATTATTAGTAATTTGTCTTTAAAATCAAGCATGGTACCATAAGACTGGAAGGTGGCCAGTGTAATGTCAATTTAAAAAAAAAAATTCCAGAGGTGACTTGGGAAACTGTAAACTAGTAAGACTCATGTCAGTGCCAGGCAAAATAACATAGTCAATGACAGCAGATAAAGGCCTGAAAGGTCCATCCAGTATGCCCATTAGTTACGAACATAAATTCACAATTAAATTGTCTTTTTCTTTAATATCTCTAGTCCACCCAGTACTGTCTTTTGGTTCTAACTACTGGAGTGCCAAAGCTCATGCCAGCCTATCCAACCATCTTGCTGTTTGCAGGATACAGACTGTAAAAGTCTGCCCAGCACTGTCCTCATGTTCCAAATTACTGGAGTTCCCGTCAAAGCTCATTCTAAACCAAATTGGCAAAAGCGGGGCACAGATGGTGCAAGTCTGCCTAGTACTGGTCCTTCATTTTCTAATTAGAAATCCATTGTGTTCATCCCACACTTTTCTGAATTCCATCACCGTTTTCATCTCCACATCTCAAGAAAGCATTCCAGGCATCAACCACCCTCTCCATGAAAAAAATAATTTCTTAAAATTACTCTTAAGTCTGCCACCCCACAACCTCAATTTATACCCTCTAGTTTTACCATTTTCCATTCTCTGGAAAAAAACTGAACACAATACTCCAAGTGGGGTTTCACCAACGACCTGTAGAGGGGCATCAACATCTCCTTTCTTCTACTGGTTACGCCTCTCTCTATACAGCCCAGCATCCTTCTGGCTACAGCCACCGCCTTGTCAGATCCTCAGACACTATCACCCCAAGGTCCCTCTCCCCATCCATGCACATCAGCCTCTCTCCTCCCAGCAACTACAGCTCCCTCAAATTTCTACTCCCCAAATGTATCACTCTGTACTTCATGAAGGGCATAGAGAAAGTGGAGAGGAACAGATTCTTCAAACTTTCAAAAACTACAAGAATGAGAGGGCATTCGGAAAAATATAAGAGGGGACAGATTCAGAACCAATGCTAGGAAGTTCTTCTTCACCCAAAGGGTGGTGGACACCTGGAATGAGCTTCCAGAGGGTGTGATAGGACAGAGTACGGCATTGGGGTTCAAGAAAGGATTGGATGATTTCCTGAAGGAAAAGGGGATAGAAGGGTATAGATAGAAGATTACTATACAGGTCCTGGACCTGATGGGCCGCCATGTGAGCGGACTGCTGGGCATGATGGACCTCTGGACTGACCCAGCAGAGGCACTGCTTATGTTCTTGTGTTGTTATGAACTGAATTTTAGTTGCCAGACATTAGATCATTTTTCTAACTTTTGCAGATCTTTTTTCATGTTTTCCACTCCCTCTGTGGTGTCCACTCTATTACAAATCTTGATATCATCCGCAAAAAGGCAAACTTTACCTTCTAACCCTTCGGCAATGTCGCTCACAAACATATTGAACAGAATCGGCCCCAGCACTGATCCTTGAGGCACTCCACTACTCATCTTTCCTTCCTCTGAGTGAATTCCATTAACCACCACCCTCTGACAACTGTCCATCAACCAGTTCACCACTTTGGGCCCTAACTTCAGCCTGTCAAGTTTATTCAAGAGCTTCCTATGAGAAACCGTGTCAAAGGCTTTGCTGAAATCTAGGTAAATTACATCTAGCGTGCATCCTCGATCCAAGTCTCTGGTCACCCCCAGTCAAAGAATTCAATCAGATTTGTTTGGCACGATTTACGTACCTTTAGTAAAGCCATGTTGCCTTGGATCTTGCAACCCATATCATTCTCTGCTCCTGAATAAATTAGAAAGTCACGGGACAAGACACAGCGTGTTATTGTGGATACAGCAGAGTTCATCAATACTGTCAATGGAGGAGGGTAAATAATGGGATTGCTCAGAGATTTGTGCTGAGACCACTGCTTTTTAACATATTTAGAAATGATCTAGAAATAGGAATAAGTGAGGTAATCAAATTTGCCAATAACAAAGTTATTCAAAGTTGTTAAATCACAAGAATATTGTGAAGAATTGAAAGAGGACCTTATGAGACTGGGAGGCACGGCATCCAAATAGCAGATGACGTTTAATGTAAACAAGTGCAAAATAAAGCATGTGGGAAAGAGGGATCCGAACTATAGCTAAGTGATGCAAGGTTCCACATTAAGAGTCACTTCTCAAAGAAAGCAGAGGTGTTATCGTTAATCAGTTGAAACGCTCTGCTCAGCTAAGAAAGCAAGTAGCATGTTAGGAATTATTCGGAAAGAAATAGAAAATAAAAATGAGATGATTATCATGCCTTTGTATCACTCCGTGGTGTGCAATTCTGCTCACTGCATCTCAAAAAAGATAGAGAAGGGGATGGGAGGCCATGGCTCTTCAGCTGAGGGAAGATATTACTGAGTGAATGGAAAAGGTAGCTAGGAAGAACTTGTTTATTCTTTCCAAACATACTAGGACTAGTGAGGCCACAATGAGTACATTAATTAAACTCTGCTCCCTGACAATGTGGTAAAAGTGATTATCATAGCAGAGTTTAAAAAAAAGGAGTTGGACAAGTTCCTAAAGAAAGGTCCATAAACCATTAAGCTGGACTTGAGAAAATCCACTGCTTATCTCTAGGATAAGCAGCATAAAATCTGTTTTACTCTCGGGATATTTCCAATAGTGGCTGATCTGGCAAAAGGTTACTAGGTTTAATAAACTAATTTAAAAAAAATAAAACCACTGCAAAAATAGTAAAAATGACCAAATGTAATCAATAAGTTAAACTTGGAGGTGGAAAATTGAACCCTAGTAATAGAACTAACATGAAACCGTATCAAATATTTAGACAGCACTGTAAAACAATCATGTAACAGAAATACGATAAAAGACAGCAGAATACCAATTATACAATAGACAGCATAGAACAACAGAGTTAGTACAAATGAAACACCTTAACATGTATGCATTAGAGCAGTGCCTCGTAAACTATTTCCAGCCGCAGCACACTAAACAGGTGGCCTGGAAGCATGCAGACGTCAACATCTGTGCATGCGCAAAGGCCCGGCAGTGGAGGGGTCAACAGGAGAGGCGCCGGTGCCAGCTGATGTTTACAGGACGTGCCTCTCTCCGCAAGTCAGTTGGCACCTCCTCCTCCCCGGCGTCTCACGCACACTTCGCATCTCACCGCGGCACACAGTTTGCGATTCATTGCTAATGCAGATCAGGCATCTATTATCCCTCAAGTACAACCAGAAATTTTAGCAGCGTATATTAAAGCTGCAGTTTCTTATGTGCACACAGCAGTCTTGCCTTTGTACCAGCCAGAAACTCTTCAGCCTGCTGTTATTACTGTACTTTTGCTGCTCTGGCAATCTGAAAGCACAATCCAGAACAAACACTGGGACTGAACCATCCCTCTTCAGTATTCATTATACAACTTCAGAAAAGAAAGCTGCAGTATCAGGGAGGCAGTGCTGAGGGTTGGGGGGGAGTTAGAGTCCTCCAGAGCTGCAGCTTATTCTGAACGGTCACTTTGTCTACACATCTCAGCTAATGAATTTGTGCTCGTCTCCCAGTCTTCAAGATTCGAGAATTGCCACTCTAGTTCCTGCTTGCAGGGGGGTCATTTAAATCAGCAACCGAGGTCTTCCTTGGAAAGTTCTTGCTGTATGCTAAACCTCAAACCTCTAGTCTTGGCCTCTGAAGCTGGCACATCTCCTGCGCTTGTGATTGATACTTTACCAAGCAGATGGAGTGAGTGAATGGGCTTGACCTTTCCAACGAGTCACTGGTTATGCTTTAGGACACCAGATAGAAACATCAGAGACCTTGGGAGAGCAACCACCACCATCTGCACTCATTTCAAATTTTTATTCTAGGAACAGCCTTTCAGCTCTAGAGTTATAAGCCTCAGTTTTCGCATTCGTAAGCCAACATCAAAGCAGAGGTTGCTCTCAGCTCTGAAAAATACTGCATTTCAAACAGGAAAGGTTAGAGATGTTTGCAGCACCCACCTGCTGAGCTGGAAGTCTGTACCCTTTATGAATCGCAGCTTGTCCAGAGGCACCCCAATACTCTCCAGCATGGCTTTGATCACATGTTCATAGTAGGAAGTGCGCAGCTCCAGCAGCTCCCAGGGAGCCTTCATGTTATCCAGGTAAGCATGAAGGTCAGCAAACAAGATGGTCACCTGCAGAGTATTGATAAAGAAAAACAGGGAAAGAATTCAAAGAAAACCCAGCTGTTACACTGCAGGAAATGACAACATGAAGAGTCGCCTAGGGGAAGAGAGGGGGGACAAACCCAGTGTCAGAACAGTCTTAGCTATGAGATAGTGAAGGGAAGGCCGGAGCCCGACTGGGAAGCGTTACTTTGTAACAAAGCACAAAAAGATAAGAGGACCCAGCGCTGCAGTTCAAATACAGAAATAATATAAAGCCAGTCGTTGAGTCAAAGTTCACAAAGATACCCAAAGCAACTTATAATCAGTGATCCACTTAGAAATTAAATATTATACAATGGGGTGTAAACATCTGCCTCGAAAGCCATACTTTAAAACCACACAGCACCTATAGAGAGAACCCAAATAACACTGACAAGTTTCCACTCGTGCAAAACTAAAACTATTTATAAGCACCCGTGAAAAGCAAGTGTCCAATTGACATTTTTTCAGGCATTATGTGGACTAATATTTTAAATGCTTTCCACGGGTTCTAAGGTTGCTTTGAATAAACTACTGGTTTTATATTGCTGCTCTGTGTTTGGACTTTATTATTATGAACCCAGTTTTCAGTGCTTTTCTGTTATGCAAAAGTCCGGCTTCTGCTGACGAAGGTGAGAAGCCGATTGGATGCTTTGAAGACATGCAGAAGATGTTTCTCACATTAGCACAATGCACTTCAATACTAAGAACTAGGGCTGCAATTTGATTAAAATTTGTAATCATGATATCTAGAATATTGTATACAGTTCTGGAGACCACACGTTCAAAAAGATATAAAAAGGATGGAGTGGGTCCAGAAACCAAGAATAAAAAATAAAAACATCTTTAGCCTGAAAATAATGAAATAGGCTATGGAATGGAGGATGGGGATCAATGATTGGGGATATGACACCCACCTCGCAGCCAGCTTTCAGGAAGTCCGCAATTTTCACCATTGGCACAAAGTAAGCTACATGGGGCTTGCCAGTGGTGGCAGTACCCAGTAAATCTTCAACTCCCGCTGCTGAATGATCTCCTGCACTTTCTGATCCCCAAGAACCTCCTGTGTGAAGAGAAAAAGGTGATTCATGTTAAAGATTTGTAGGTTTTCCCTAATGCATATAATGAAGGTAACAGACATGCATCTCTCATGCATATTCATTAGGAATAAATTTCCTTTCAAAACTTTGGAAACGTTATATTGACGATATTTTCGCTGTATGAATAGGACCATCTACAGATCTCCATACTTTTTTTTGCGTGGTTAAACTCATCTGACAGTAATTTACAGTTCACCATGAATACAGATTTAAGACAGGTGTCATTTTTAGACATTCAAATTTGCCTACAACAAGGCCGGTTTTCCACCACCATCTTCCGAAAGTCCACTGATAGAAATAACCTATTAGAATATAGCAGTTTCCATCCTAGGCATTTAAGAAATAATATCCCAGTGGGGCAATTTTTACGTCTCCGTAGACTCTGCACTACGGTCCAAGATTATATCCAAAAAGCCAGTGAAATGAAACTCAAATTTCAACAACGGGGGTATCCACCTTCAGTGGTTCAGAAGGCATATAAGAGAGCGCTATATGCCAATAGATCTCTACTATTGACTTCATCCCCCAAAGAAGATGAGGACACTTTGGGTGACAGGTCATTGGTGAGGCCCCACTTGGAGTATTGTGTTCAGTTTTGGAGACCGTATCTGGCGAAAGACGTAAGAAGACTTGAGGCGGTCCAGAGGAGGGCGATGAAAATGATAGGAGGCTTGCGCCAGAAGACGTATGAGGAGAGACTGGAAGCCCTGAATATGTATACCCTAGAGGAAAGGAGAGACAGGGGAGATATGATTCAGACGTTCAAATACTTAAAGGGTATTAACGTAGAACAAAATCTTTCCAGAGAAAGGAAAATGGTAAAACCAGAGGACATAATTTGAGGTTGAGGGGTGGTAGATTCAGGGGCAATGTTAGGAAATTCTATTTTACGGAGAGGGTGGTGGATGCCTGGAATGCGCTCCCGAGAGAGGTGGTGGAGAGTAAAACTGTGACTGAGTTCAAAGAAGCGTGGGATGAACACAGAAGATTTAGAATCAGAAAATAATATTAAATATTGAACTAAGGCCAGTTACTGGGCAGACTTGCACGGTCTGTGTCGGTGTATGGCCGTTTGGTGGAGGATGGGCAGGGGAGGGCTTCAATGGCTGGGAGGGTGTAGATGGGCTGGAGTAAGTCTTAACAGAGATTTCAGCAGTTGGAACCCAAGCATAGTACCGGGTAAAGCTTTGGATTCTTGCCCAGAAATAGCTAAGAAGAAAAAAAAAAAATTTAAATTGAATCAGGTTGGGCAGACTGGATGGACCATTCGGGTCTTTATCTGCCGTCATCTACTATGTTACTATGTTACTTTAGTATGTGTCCTCCCTTATTCAGTTCGGGCATTTGACATCAAACGTATTAAGAAGCACTGGGGGATCATGCAATACCATGAGGCATTTGAACATGTACCTAGGTTTGCGTTTTCTAAACAGCGCAATCTCAAACAACAGCTGGTTCATTCTCAGTTTGTCAAACAACCCCCTGTAAGGACACCGGGGCAACACACTCCTTGTGGGCATTGCAAAATATGCAAACATTGTGTCACTTTGCAGCAAATGTGCACACATTCTAAGTATCTCAATCATATCAAATGTCCCACTACTGACTGTGATTCCCGACAAGTCGTTTACATCATTCAATGCCCGTGTCAGTTATTCTATGTGGGGTGTACCACTCGAAGTATTAAAATCCGCATAGGTGAACATATCAGCAGGATCTGCACGGGAGTGAAAGAGGCCCCCTTAGTCCAACACTGGCTAGACCATTAGCATGCAGTTACGGACCTTACTTTTTCCATACTTAATGTTATTACTCCTACCAGTGGAGGAGACGTTGCCCACATGCTTTGGAAACAAATTGATTTTTATTCTCAACACTCTACATCCACATGGACTGAATAGTGAGATGGAGTGGGCAGCTTTCTTGTGACCCTATTATTATAATATTCACAATATCGCTATTGCTTTAATACATCCTAGCATTGTAGATCATCACAACAACTTTTTCAATTTTGACTTTTGAATACATTTTTATGGAACAACATTGTAAATGCAATTTGATCTCTGATTTAGACTATTGCATCAGCCATTTGGTGACGTGACGTCAGCCACGTTTTCACGTTCAACACAATGAATCCCTCCCCCTTTCTGTATTTAAAATGGGAAGGCGCTGCTGTGTTCTTTCTGGCAGTTTTGAAAAATTTTGTGAAGTGATAGCGTCTTCCAGCAGCGGTATGTATTTTGTGAAGTTCCTCCCTTAGTATAGCCTTACAAGCTATTGCAAGTTTAGTCGTAGTGTGGGTAGTGGCATTTTTTTCTCTCACACCCGACTTTGTGATATATTTTGTTTTGCAGGAGTGTTTATACATCACCAACTCCAATATTATTGAAAGTTTTAAAGGACTTTTACTACATTTATGATTGGGTCTCCTGAGGAAGAAAACGAAATGGGGCCACGTTGGGACCCCAAACTCTTCATAAAGCTAAGTTATCATCTTATAACTCATCCATTCCAAGTGATATTAATTTGACAAAGTATATTAAGAAAGAAAGAAAACCATGATGTTTTGAAGCACTTGAAAGACTGTGACACATCTTTATTACTTTTTTGTATCCCGATTTGAAGTGTGATCTTTATTGAAACAGTTGCAATGAATGGAAAGTAAACTCTGTATCAACCCTAGGAGGGTGTATTCCTTCCTTGTAGAGTTTCACATCTCTGAGCAACTTTAAAAATTTTGATCATACTCCACAGACAGGTTACCATTTTGAAGTGAGGTCAGTTCATATATCTCTGGCTATTCATTAGGAATAGCCTGAAAATGTGAAATTTTAGTGGACTGAGAGGAAACATCAAGTAATTTCAACCAAAGGAAGAGGCAATAAAGAGGTGGATTATAGCCTGAATTGGGATCCTCTAGACCAGGGGCATCCTACCTCGGCCGTCGCCAGGTTAGGTTTTCAGGATTTCCCCAATGAATATGCATAAAACAGTATATAAAGAGATTTCATACAAATTGAAGTAGGCTGCTGTCTAGGCCTACCTCGAGATAGAGACCTCACACTCTATATACTGGCATCAATCAATAAGTATATTTATTAACAAATCAGTAACAGCTTACAAGAATAAATCATTCAGTATATAGAGTAACAGAATGTGATCTTCAGGCCTGAGGATCCTTTGATGTCTGTTCTGTTTACTTCCGCTTACAGGCCTGTTTTTATACATTTCTTGTTGGTTAACACCAGGTTGGTCTATATCACATGATACATCTTTATTGGTTCTTTTCTTACACGTCATTACATAAGTAGATTTATTTATTGGTTTATACCTTTGTGTCACGCTATACGTCTGTTCAGTTTACCGTAAGGCCTATCCTTTTCCCGCAAATGCCCCTTTGATTTACCATATAAGCAATTCCGAGCCCCACCCCACCTCTGCCTCATTATCACAAGACACATCTTACTAAATTATATTCTTGAGAATTCTATTTCTGACCATGAGCTGTGTTCATCTTTTCACAATATCCTGCCAGATGTGAGGCTCTGCTGCTATGCAAAAGAGTTAAGTCTTGCTTGATTGTTTCTTCTCAAGAATTAAGTTTCGCTTAGCCCAGCAGCTAACTCAGCAGGCTATTTCCCAATCAGTATATGACAGTTTATGACAGCTGGCAAATGTATTAAGAAATGTCTTTAGATTGTTAATACTGATTTATTAGAGCAGGGGGATAAAAAGGGGTTTGTTTTTTTCTTCTTTGAAGTCTGGTTCCTTCACCTTTAGTATTATCCAAAGGACTTATTATGCTTCACCTGCATCATGCCAGGACTTTGTAAGTGTAGTTTCCTTTATACCAGAGTTTCCGTGATTTTCCTCTTCCTCTCAAAATTCATTGGGAAAATCCTGAAAACCTGACCGGATTGTGCCCTCGAGGACTGACATTGGACAACTCTGCTCTCAACTCTTCAGGGCTTGGACTGGCACTATCAGGATGGTATCTTCCATGTGCATGGCTGATTTTAGCCTGCTTGCTTATAGAGAACAGGCTCCAAGGGAGGAATCAAAGCCCAACCCAGGCTTACAGGCCTTTGGAAATGTCATCCCTGGAGGACTTCCCCCAGCTTTGAGCTGATTACATCCCTCACTTAGCCCTTTCTGACACAGATAAAAGTATCCACAATGATAAAAATGCTTGAAAACTGGCCTTAAGGTTTGACTCAGCATATTTAGGAAGAAAAGATGATTCTAAGCTGTAGATCGTCCAGAAGTAGTGTTGCGCCTCAGAGATTTTATAATGAGATGAAGCCCAGCACTGGGAGTGCATTACTAGCTTACCTGCAGGTTACGGGTAATGAGAGAGTATTTTTCGGCAGGACTCAGCATCTCCCCCATGTCTGCTGCCGAACACGAAGGTTTCTATAAGTAAATTTAAAATAAATAATGTTCAAGAGAAAAAACATTAAAGGACTGCACACTGTAAATCTAAACAAATTACTCCCAGGACTAAAAGCTACCTTGATCTGATAATCAGCACACAGACCCTCTCACCCCATCCCTTCCACTATGTATGGGACATATCCTCCCTCTTCACTCTCCCATGTGTGAGAGACATAGACGACCTCACCCTGATCCCTTTCACTATACATCAGGCACATAATTCTTCTCTCCCCTATGTACGAGACACACAGACCCTTTCATCCTATCCCTTCCATTGTATATGAGGGAAGAGATTTTAGATTTCTTTCATACCTTTTTCAGCAGTACCACAAGGTGAATTATATTCTTAGTAGATATCTTCCTTTACCCAGAGTTTGCTCTTAAGGCAAGAGAGGCTTAACTGATTTATCCCAAGCAATGATTCCCCGATTCTCAGCAAACTTTTCTAATCATGCCAGTTACAACACAGAAACATGACGGCAGATAAAGGCCAAAGGGCCCATCCGTAGTAACCATTATCTCTTTCTTTCTCTGAGAGATCCCACGTGCCTGTCCCAATCTCTGCCTCCATCACCTCTTCTGGGAGACTGTTCCATGCATCTACCACCCTTTCTGTAAAAAAGTATTTCCTCAGATTACTCCGGAACCTATCACCTCTTAACTTCATCCTATGCCCTCTCATTGCAGTTTCCTTTCAAATAAAAGAGACTCGACTCATGCGCATTTACGCCATGTAGGTATTTAAACATCTCTATCATATCTTCCCTCTCCCTCCAAAGTATACAGATTGAAATCTTTACGTCTGTCTCCATATGCCTTATCACAAAGACCACACACCATTTTAGTAGCCTTCCTCTGGACCGACTCCAACCTTTTTATATCATTTTGAAGAAGCAATCTCCAGAATTGTACACAATATTCTAAATGAGTCTTATACAGGAGCATCAATACCTCCTTTTTCCTACTGGCCATACCTCTCCCTATGCAACCTAGCATCCTTCTAGCTTTTGCCGTCACCTTTTCAAACTGTTTGGCCACCTTAAGATCATCTTATACAATCACACCCAAGTCACACTCTTCCCTTGTGCACATAAGTTCTTCACAACCTAAACTGTACCGTTCCCTTGGGTTTTTGCAGCCCAAATACCTAGGGCCTCACAACCCAATCTCTTCCACTATGCCCTCCTTCACAGACCCTCTTACTACAATCCTCTTTCCCCTCCCCAATAAAACATGCTGACTCACCCCAATCCTTTGTGGTATGGAGTAAATATGACACACACTGATCCTCTCAAATTAATCCTTCTGAGCAGCTGTGGGGCACATACACTCCCTCCCTAATGAAAGTCAGAGACTCACTCCAATCCTTCCCAGTAGATATGGGGTACACACACAGCCACCCTCTTCCTCCCCGATATGAGACACTTAGACCCTCTACTCCCATCCTTCCCAATGGATATGGAACACATACCCCCTTTTTCCCCTCCCTTCCTCCCTGATATGAAACATTCAGACTTGCTCACCCATTCTTCCTTAGCAGTAGAAATGGGGTAGATGACCCCCTTCCTTCCAACTAGGAGGCGCCCAGATCCTCTCACCCCATTCCTCCCCAGCAGTGGATCTGGGGCACATGACCCTCTTCTCCCTTCCTCCCAACTAGGAAACACCTAGATCCTCTCACCCCATTCCTCCCCACCAGTGGAACTGGGGCACATGACCCTATTCCCCCTTCCTCCCAACTAGGAAACACCCAGATCCTCTCATCCCATTCCTCCACAGCAGTGGATCTGGAGCACATGACCTCTTCCTTCCAACTAGCAGGCACCCAGATCCTTTCACCCCATTCCTCCCCAGCAGTGGACTTGGGGCACATGACCCCGATCCTTCCAACTAGGAAACACCCAGATCCTCTCACCCCATTCCTTCCCCACAGTGGACCTGGGGCACATATCCTCCTTCCTTCCAACTAGGAGGCACCCAGATCCTCTCACCCCATTCCTCCCCCGCAGTGGACCTGGGACACATGACCCCTCTTCCTTCCAACTAGGAGGCATCCAGATCCTCTCACCCCATTCCTTCCCCGCAGTGGACCTGGGGCACATGACCCCCTTCCCCCCAACTAGGAAACACCCAGATCCTTTCACCCCATTCCTTCCCCGCAATGGACCTGGGGCACATGACCCTCTTCCCCCTTCCTCCCAACTAGGAAACACCCAGATCCTCTCACCCCATTCCTTCCTCGCAGTGGACCTGGGGGCACATGACCCTCTTCCCCCTTCCTCCCAACTAGGAAACACCCAGATCCTCTCACCCCATTCCTTCCCCGCAGTGGACCTGGGGCACATGATCCTGTTCCTTCCAACTAGGAGGCACCCAGATCCTCTCACTCCATTCCTCCCCAGCAGTGGGTCTGGGGCACATGACCCTCTTCCCCCTTCCTCCCAACTAGGAAACACCCAGATCCTCTCACCCCATTCCTCCCCAGCAGTAGACCTGGGGCACATGACCCTCTTCCCTCATCCCCATAGCGACCCCCATTAACAGAGCCACAGGACCAGCCCACCTCCGTGTCTCCGGCTCTGCTCCACAATCCGTCCTGTCGCCGCCCCTTTCTCTTGTCACACACGCAGCTTCCTCTTGCATCAGTTCTTTGCCGATCACTTCGGCAGTCGGCTAGTTGGTCTGAAGCCCATTGAAAGAATAACGAAACCGAACAGCAGCCAGGGCTAGCAGTTGATAGCAGAACGTATGACGTCACAGGCGGATTCTTGGCCCTACGCTTGTTCGCGCTAGGTGGAGGGGCTTAGGTTTATCCGCAAAATGTGGCGTGAACGCCAGGAACGGCTTCGTTAAGATTTGCTGGGCGGCTCGAGCGTGCTCTGCGGCTGCTGACCAATGACAGGAGGAGGAGGAGGAGGTGAGTTCGGGGGCCTCGCGCGCCCTGAGCGCTCCGCCTCCTGACTGGGCGCGAGTCTCGGATCTGCCTGTACAGAGGCGAGGGGACGTGAAGGCTGCTGGGAGGGGCGGGCTCAGTGAAATGGGCGGGAGTGCGAGGCTCGTGGCTCTCCCCCTCCTCTTGGCACAGGAAGGGGAAGTGGCGGTTGCCCGGTGAATGGGTTGACTTTTTAACGGTTTTCTCTTCGTCGTCCTGCAGGAGAGCTTCTGGCGGTACGTTGGGCTTCGGGGGGTGGTCGCCAGTTGCGAGACGCATCCAAAATTCATGATCCCCGAACCCTGACAAATGGTTCGCTTTATTTGCCTTCGTTGCTAGAATATATTGACTTTGGCCGCGCTTTTGCTTTTTCCTTCATTAGCCTCGCTGGGTCCATCAAGCCCGTGTTCATGTTAAAAAAAATGTTCTCAATAAAAATACAAAGATGGAAGAGCAACTGTGTAAAAAAAAAAAAAAAAAAAAAAAGCGCTTAGCGGGTCAACTCTTTATCGAGATTAAAAATGCAAGTATAAGGGCCCGAGACAAACTTTACAGAACTGAGGCGAAAGGTTCTTCTTGTTAAGCCATTTTGCTTCTGCAAAGCCGTCTCAATGAAAACTTCTTCCTGCCCATCATCTCTGTAGCGCTGTTTCTCGGCCAGGGAGGATTCGGAGTGATTTGCAAGCTACTGTCATTGAGTAAAGGGTGAAAGGATCATTGAGTCCAATGTCCTGTGTAAATTGCTCTTTCCACAGAAAATAAAACTTCTCAGGAGGGACACAATTTCGATGGTTCTGAGTCCAATGTTACCTGACTAACAAGTTCATCAGGTTACATAGAAAAGGGCCGGCTGCCTCTCAAAAACCCTCTCTCTCTCCCTCCCTCCCTCTCTTTTAAGCATAACTCTGTAGCAACCCCACCTGCCGATCCCATCGACTTTTGAAGTCGAGCACGCTACTGGCCTCAACCACCTGTCGTGGAAGACCATTCCATAATTCAAAATGCAGCAGCTCAATTACTTTTAGAACAGGGATCTCAAAGTCCCTCCTCGAGGGCCGCAATCCAGTTGGGTTTTCAGAATTTCCTCAATGAATATGCATGAGATCTATGTGCATGCACTGCTTTCAATGCATATTCATTGGGGAAATCCTGAAAACCCGACTGGATTGCGGCCCTCAAGGAGGGACTTTGAGATCCCTGTTTTAGAAGGTACTCCGCTTCTGGTGAAGCTACATTGGCTGCCAGTGGAAGCAAGAGTTCACTTCAAGGTTGTGATGTTTGTATATGGCCTGGCACCAGACTACCTTCAAAGTCATATTTCACCTTACTATCCCACCAGACAGCTATGTTTCTTTTCAGAAATTAGACTTCATGTACTCTCAAGTGTATGTAAGAAATCTAGGACAGGAGAGATCTTTGACAGTTCATAGTCCAGTATTGTGGAACAGCTTGCTTTGGGATATTCGAGCTACCTCCTCTTTATTGAAGCAGTTAAAAATATTTATACTCTCAGTACTTAATTATCTTAGACTTATGTGTTATATTTCATATTAAGTGTTTACAATTATAGAATTACAAGTGACTGAACTCTTATAATTCAGAGGCTTGTCTCTTATCTTATCTGTAAACCATCTTGAGCTTTATCGGTTAGGCAAAATATAAATTAACCCAGGACAAACAGGCAGCATATTCTCAACAGTTGGGTGACGTCAACGACTGAGCCCCGCAACGGACAGCCTCGCAAGCAGACTTGCTTGAAGATTTTTGTAAGAGCTTATGAGTATTGCACCGCGCATGCGCGAGTGCCTTCCCGCCCGAGTCAGGACGTGTGTCTCCTGTGAGGTACCTCAGTTAAATGTTTTCCGCAGAGCCAAAAAGTCCTCTTCACTGCAGCTACTTTGTTGCCTTCTCGCACCACGGCTTTGTTGTTTTTCTCAGTCACTGTGCCCGAGTGTCTCTTTTCTCCTTTTAAAAAAAAGGTTTTTTATTGTTTCTTTTTGACCGACGGCCTAGGCTTGGCAGCTGAACCTCCTTCTTTCATCGGCTTTTCTTTTTCCTATGTCCCAGCCTCTTACGGGTTTCAAAAAGTGTAGCCAGTGCGGCAAGGTACTTTCACTCACCGACTCTCATCGTTGGTGCACGCTTGCCTGGGTCCCAAACATTGCCCTGACACTTGTTTGTGCTGTTCTACCCTTCAACCTCGAGCCCTTCGCATACACCGTGCTAAAATTCTTCAACTATTTGGCATGATGGAACAGTCTGCTGAAAGGGTCTCGACCTCATTCTCACCCTGGAGAAGTGGCACACCATACTTTGGACTGTAAGCGTGCCTTGGCTTTCTACTTGCAACGCACTCAACCTCGCAGAACGGCCCCACAACTTTTCATCTCCTTCGATCCAAATAAGTTGGGGCATTCTGTCTCGAAGCAAACCATATCTAATTGGATGGCTGCTTGCATCTCTGCTATGCTCAGGCTGGAATCCCTCTGCAGGGTCGAGTCATGGGCCACAGAGTTAGAGCCATGGTGGCATCTGTAGCTTTCCTCAGATCAACTCCTATTGAGGAAATCTGCAAGGCTGCCACTTGGTCCTCGGTTCACTTTCACCTCATTACTGTCTGGATACTTTCTCCAGAAGGGATGGCCATTTTGGCCAGTCTGTTTTACAAAATCTCTTTTCTTAACTTGCCAACTCTCCCTCTTTCCCATTATGCTTAGCTTGGAGATCACCCACCTGTTGAGAATATGCTGCCTGCTTGTCCTGGGATAAAGCACAGTTACTTACCATAACAGTTGTTATCCAGGGACAGCAGGCAGATATTCTCACAACCCACCCTCCTCCCCTGGTTGGCTTCTTAGCTAGTTATCTGAACTGAGGTACCTCTTTTTTTTCCCTCCCCCCAAATTCTTTATTCATTTTTTCATCTTACATCAAGTACACAATACTACATCATTTAAAACTTTTACACATCACTTGAATTTCTTTCTATTGTCATTGTAAACTGAACTGAACTGAGATACCTCACAGGAGACGTGCGCCCTGACTCAGGCGGGAAGGCACTCGCGTATGTGCGGTGCAGCACTTGTAAGCTCTTAAAAGATCTTCAAGCAAGTCTGCTTGCGAGGCTGTCCGCTGCAGGGCTCCGTCGGTGACGTCACCCACCTATTGAGAATATCTGCCTGTTGTCCCTGGATAACAACTGTTACGGTAAGTAACTGTGCTTTCCTTGAAAGCTGTTCTTACTCCATCCAATTTAGCTTGCTTTTCTAACATTGGAAAGGATGGTTATTCTGGACTCTCACCTTTTGGTCTGCATACAAGTAGAGCAGAAGAATTGATAGGTGAGTTAGAATTCATGTGTGCATGATTTAGGAAGTGTTTTCATCTGATATAGTAAATTCTTCATTTTCTCCAAAGCACAGTTCCAGAGTTACTAAAGGAAGCAGTAGCGAGTTTAGTCTGAAAAAGGAAGGGTAGACTTTCAAATGTGCCATCATTACCTAAAATAGTTGAAAAAGTGGTATCCAACCTTAGTGCATTTTTAGATACAAATGATTTGCTAGATCTGGTTTGGTGGGATTAAGAAGAAGCTGGAATAATCTACTAGCTATTTTGGATAAAAAATAATTTTTGGAGAGAGAAGGTTAAAAAGGTGGTATTAATCTAAGCACTACAAAGTTTATTTTATTAGACACCTGTGTGGAACACTATCAAAGGATGCTCTCCTGTGACTGGTTCCAGCTTGGCTGTGTTTGGATAATTGGAGCCTTCTGAACACTGCATCACTAAATTGAGAATATTTTTGAGCTGTTATCACTGTGAATTGGCAGTTCACAGCAGACTTTGTTGGTGATCAAAGTTCCATCACAATGGGATGAGAGTAAAGAGAAAATGTATATACAGCTGTTATCATGTGCTCATAATGTGAGAGTACTCTGTATGGTATTTCTGCTTATAGTTGCATTTCTGCTTTTCAGGGAGGTAAGACCCTTTTGTGATTTCATCTGTGCTGGAAGAAGTGCAGAGAAGATGGAGGGGAACGAAATCCGAAGTAAGCTGAGGGGTAAGCGAAGGATGAGATCTACCTTGGCCAGTGCTCAGTGTCCAGACCGGAAGAGTTGCTGTGATAGAGAGGTTCTGTGCAGTGTTCCAGATGATATTAAAATCCGGATTGTTAACGAGAGAGCCTCAGAAACCAAGAGATTGTTGAATGAGTCATTGGAAGAAGAACAGGTATTGCATGGGGCTTTTAAGAAGCCTCGCTTAATGTACCCTTATTGCAGTACACCCTGCCCAGCACTGAAAGAGGCCTTCTCGTCACCTGACTCTGCTTGCTTCCCAGGATCTTCTAGTTGTTTTGATGAAACACAGACTAGGAAGCTGGTTCTGCCCAGTGATCCTTTAGCCTCTTTCAGTCCTGCTTCAAAACCAGACCAGAATGAGCTGGATGACTCATTACTGGAAGCATCTGATGGCGATGCAGATTCGCCTTTGCATTTGACTGAGGAACAGATGCAGAAATTGTTGGAAGATGACTGGTCAGCTGCTGGGATGGAGAGAGAACCACTGTACAGTGAACACAGCTCTCCAGAAGAGAGTGAAGAGCTTGAGCATTTTAACTCACAGCTTTTCACAAGATCTGTTTTGGAAGGACCCTCTCTCACCCAGTCTACTTTATTCTCTGCTTCTAGCATCTTGCTCACTCTTGATGAAACAGAGTGTGAAAGGAGCATATCACTGGACCAAAACTGCTTGGAGTGTAACGAAATTAATAATATACCGTTTGATTGTGACATTGAGGATATTTTAGCTCTTAGCCCCATTGATAGATCTTCCATAGAGCAAGAAAACGATGACTATGTGCTATTGGAAAACACAGAGGTGCAAGATGGTTGCTTAAGAGGTGCTACTGATCTTTTAGAGAAGCAGAAGTTAATGCCATTCTCCAATCAGAATGGGGAGGAAGAGCTGGGGGAATATGCTGCAGAACCAGAGGAGTACCCTCTGTGTTTGGAGGAGTGTATTGCAGCTCCAGGAGGGCAAGCTCTGTGCAATCATTCCTTTCCTAATCCTCCAGCTGACAGGGAGCTTGGCAAGTCTCAGGATGGCACTGCCATGGCCTCTGAGGCACACTCATTCAAATCCATTAACATTCCAGCAAAAGAGGGCCCTGATAGAGCTGGTGAGAGTGTTTCATCTGCTCCAAATGCTAGCTTGCAGAAGCCGAAGCTGTTAAAGAGAGTAGCTCTTCCACAAGATAATGTCACGGTAAGAAATTGTCCTGTTCTGACTTCAGCTGAAAGCAATTTGTATTTAATGTGGGTAGTGAAGGGAGCCAAGGTGCTGCTGCATGGTATTTCTGAATCCAGCTTTGTAAGACTTCGTGGCATAGACTGGGGACTGGTACTGAATGGTTTCAGATGAGCTGCTGCCTGGAATATTTGGCCTCCTAAACCACAAGCTGTGATCAAGCTAGGTTTGACTAAGGCTGAGGAGAAAGGGGGGTGGTTACAAAACAGCAGTTGTAGTCAAAACAAAACAGTACGAATGCAAAGGTCTGTAAGATGTACCTTTTATCCCAGGACAAGCAGGCAGCATATTCTTGACTGATGGGTGACGGCACCGACGGAGCCCCGGTACGGACAATTTTAGAGTGATTGCACTCTAAGAACTTAGAAAGTTCTAGCTAGCTGCACCGCGCGTGTGCAAGTGCCTTCCCGCCCGACAGAGGCGCGCGGTCCCCAGTTTCTTAGTTTCCGCGGAGCTAAGAAGACGCGTGTTTTCCAACAGCTGTTGGCAATCCTTTTTTCGCCTTCCCGCTCGCAAATTTTTTTTCGTGAAACTCTTCACGTTCCTTTTTATTTCCTTGTTAATTAAAAAAAAAAAAACAACAAGTCAATTTTTTTTGACTTTTTTCGGTCGGCCCCGGCAGGGCCTGTTGGCACCATCGAAGCCTCGGGCTTTGATTTTGCTACTGCTGTTTTTCCCTTCATGCCCCCTTCACCGGGTTTTAAAAAGTGTCAGCGGTGTGCACGCCCTATTTCATTATCCGACCCACACAAGTGGTGTCTTCAGTGCTTGTGTCCGGACCATAGGGCTGCGACGTGCACCCGCTGTGCTTCTCTTCAAAAGAGAACTTTGAAGAATCGCCAGATTCAGCAGCAGCTTCTTTTTGGTGCTGCTATGGAAGTTCCACCGGCATCGACAACTTCCTCCAAATCGGCCCCGGCGCTTTCGACACCACAAGATACATCTTCGGTGTCGCACCCCACAGGTAAGCCGGCTAAGAAGCCATCCCCTACAGTTCTCGGCCCACCAGTCGAACATGCAGTGAGCCAAGTCCTGCAGACTGCGCACCGGCCACGTAAACGCTCCGCTCCTATAGAAGTTACTGCCTCTTCATCGGCATCGACTTCGCCTGAGCGTCAAGCTGCACCGCAGGTACCGAGCAAGAAAAAAGCAGTACCGTTGCCATCGGGACCATCACTGGATGAGCGTATAGCATCCATTCTCCAGGTCCAGCTTAAGGAGCAATTACAACACCTGCTCCCGGCTCTTCTGACTCCGAACCTTCCAGTGTCGGTACCCACTGAGCCTACGGTACCGATCGTCGACCAACCTATTTTGTCGGCATCGATGTTATCGGCACCGTTTAAATCTGCCTCTTCCATGTCTATGCCTATTTTGTCGGCAGAACCGAAGTCTCTACTTCGAGCGGTTCACTCAGTCTCGGAACCGGTACCGCTGTCTGACACCCGTACCGCTTTACATTCACCAGGTACGGTGTCGATGCGTTCCGGCAAATCGGTACGTAAAACCAGACATACCGAATCCTCTACTCCTCTATCTCAGGGTCGCCTTCCATCGGTACGTGACCCTGATTTATGGAATGATTCCGAAGACCCCCTCGGTACCGACGATGATTTTTCTTCGGATGAGGCTGATCCATCCGTGCAGGATCCTACTAGTAAGCCAGAGCACACTTCCTTCACTAAGTTTCTTAAGGAGATGTCAGACACCCTTTCAATCCCATTAGAGTCTGATTCTAAAAAGTCCAAGGCATTCCTTGATGCTTTGGACTTTGACCAACCTCCCAAAGAATTTTTGAAATTACTCCTTCATGATATCTTAAGGGAAACTTTTTTAAAAAATTTGGAAACTCCTCTCACCATCCCAGGAGCTCCAAGAAAACTGGAATCACTTTATAAAGTTATTCCCATTCCAGGGTTTGACAAGCCTCAGCTGCCACATGAGTCTTTGCTGGTGGAGTCAACCCTGAAGAAACCTGCAGGCTCCAGTGTGTATGCTTCTGTCCCTCCTGGCAGAGAGGGCAAGGCTATGGACAAATTTGCTAAACGACTTTACCAGAATGCTATGTTGGCCAACTGTTCAGGTAACTATGCATTTCACTTCTCTTTTTACCTGAAACATCTTATTCAGCAAATGGCCGCTTTTCAAAAATATATTCCAGACCGCAAGCTCTACATTGCTTTTCAGCAATGTACTGCCAGCTCAGGCTCTGTTCCAGCTCAGGAAGTTCATGGTCCGTTCCATCTATGACACATTTGAACTTACATCCCGAGCGACTGCAATGCCTGTAGCCATGAGACGATTAGTATGGCTTCGCATCTCAGACCTTGATGTCAACCACCAGGACCGCCTTGCCAATGCGCCTTGCCTGGGTGACGAACTGTTTGGATAATCTCTGGATACCACCACCCAGAAACTTTCGGCTCATGAGACGAGGTGGGATACTTTATTGAAAACCAAAAGAAGCCCCCTCCTGTTCGTCCTTTTAGACAGCAGACGTCGTATCAGCGTAGCTTCTCAGCTAGGCCGATTCAGCCTCCTCCTCCCCAGCCTCGGAGACAGCGGCAACAGCAACATCAACAGACTCGCCAACAACAGCAGCCTACCATAAAGCCTGTTGCTCAGCCTAAACCAACTCAGCCCTTTTGACTCCCTTCTCCAGGGCATAACCAATCTTCCTCCCTCATGTCCTCTTCCGCAACCTATTGGAGGTCGCCTCCAATTTTTTCTGGGTCGATGGGAAGTAATTACCACTGATCAATGGGTGCTCTCTATCATCGCCCACGGCTACTCCCTCAATTTTCAGACTCCTCCTCCGTTAGGCCTTCCAAAAGAGTCTGCTTTCAACAGGTCTCAATCCCTCCTTCTCACTCAAGAGGTTCAATCCCTCCTTCTTCTCAATGCCATTGAAGAGGTTCCTCCAGATCAGCGAGGTCAAGGATTTTACTCCCAGTACTTTCTAGTTCCCAAAAAGACCGGAGACCTCAGATCTATATTAGATCTCAGAGATCTCAACAAATGTTTGATCAAGGAGAAGTTCAAAATGCTCTCTCTTGCCACACTATACCCTCTTCTCACTCAGGGCGATTGGCTATGCTCCCTCGATCTCAAAGAGGCCTACACACATATTCCTGTCCATCTGGCGTCCAGACAATATCTGCGCTTTCTCTTCAATCAAACTCATTACCAGTACAAGGTGCTACCCTTCGGTCTGGCCTCCTCTCCCAGGGTGTTCACCAAGTGTCTGATTGTGGTAGCCGCCTATCTCCGCTCTCACAATTTTCAAGTCTTCCCTTATCTGGACGACTGGCTCATTCCCCTCAGGCAGTTCTTCTGGCCACCAACCAGACCATTTGATATCTTCAACTGTTGGGTTTCGAAATCAATCTTCCCAAGTCGCACCTCATTCCAATCCAGCGACTTCAATTCATTGGCGCCATTTTGGACACTGTTCTCATGAGGGCGTTTCTTCAATCCAACCGCCTTCAGACCATCCTTCATCTTTGTCTACAGGTGTTTCAACAGATTACCATCTCTGCAAATCAAATGATGGTGCTCTTGGGGCATATGGCATCGACGGTGCATGTCACCCCCCTCGCACGTCTTCACCTGGGCACTCCTCAATGGACCCTGGCAACCCAGTGGTCACAAGCGACAGATCCTTGCTTACAACATATATCTGTGACATCGTCTCTTCGACAGTCGCTACTCTGGTGGTTGACATCTTCAAATCTATCCAGAGGTCTACTGTTCCATCTACCTCATCATCATCTAGTCCAGTGTTTTTCAACCTTTTTTGGGCAAAGGCACACTTGTTTCATGAAAAAAATCACGAGGCACACCACCATTAGAAAATGTTAAAAAATTTAACTCTGTGCCTATATTGACTATATATAAAGTAATTCTCTTGAATAGGAATCAAATAAACACAAAGAAAGTATTTTATAATTACTTTATTATGAAATATTAAGTAAACAGAATAGTGAAAAATTATAAAATACTTTATTCAGTGCGAAACCTGGGCCTGTTTGGCTGAACACAAAGCTGATATTCTGGCTGGAATAGAAGAAAGACACACACGTAGCTCTTCGTCAACAGCCGTTCCCTTCACCGCCCCGTCACCGCCATCCCTTTCACCGCCCCGTCACCGTCCCCGCTGCATCCATATAAGCCTTAGTACTGTAATATTTAGCTTATTCCTTTCTTATAAATCAAAGTTCCTGCTGCTGAACTAGAGAAAGAGATGTTCAGCTGGCAGGGCTTTGTTTATAAATTTTTATCAACACAACTAATATACTATTTTATCCTAAAGCAAAAAATAAATAAATAACTATAATTTCTTTAGCACTCTCCAGACCAGTAGAGGTTAACTTTACGAATGGGGTATATATCTAATCATGACCAGCAGGTGGAGACTGAAAACAAAACTGTGGGACAGTATATCCTATCCCCTCTTCTCTATTTCCCTCAGTCTTCTTTCAGTCTCCAGCAGGTGTTGATGTGATCTGTACCCATCTCCCTTGGTAGGGCTGTTGGAATTTGTTTAGGGGGTCTATAGTCCCTGTTTTTAGCCGGACGGAGCTTGGGCGGACCCTGTTTGGGGGTTCGTCCGACCTCGGGGGTGTCAAACCCGGCGGGTCTCGAGCGGGGTCCCTCCCCCCACTTCCTCCACCTCCCCACATTTTTTTAGAGGAGCCTCAGCAGTAAGCCTTGCCCCCTAAATCAAGCAAGGCATATTGCTTAGAGAGCCTGTGGAGTCTGTTCTGTGAAAAAAAAAAAAAAAAATCCTGAGGTAGTGCTGGTCTGGAGGGTTGTTTCCCTTTAAGAAAACTGTATTTTACTGTATTTTTTCAACTAACCGGCACTTTTTTATAGCTAGGTCGCGTATGGAGCAATGAGCACTTCTAAGGGGAAAAAGTGCTCATTGTGCTCCAGACGCGAGGCACTCGCGGCCGGCCTGTGCAAGCGGTGTTCAGGCCGGTGCGGTGGAGGAGCTCCGTCGGCAGCGGCTGCAGGCGCCCAGAGCTCCCCGCCGATGGTGCCTCGCGAGTCGGCAGGGAGCAGTGGTGAAGCCCAGTCTTCACCATCCGCCCACGGAGGGATTCCCCGGGCCGCCGACGGTCGGGTTTTTGGGGATTCCCTCTCAGCTGATTTTTTGACAGCTGATGCCGGCTTGCCTGCTTTAGCGGCTGAGACTGTTCAGGTCTCTCAGCCGCTGCAGGCTATGGAGGGAGCTGTTTTGGCGGGAAAGACGCCATCTTCTCACTCTGGCCCCTCCATCTTGTTTTCCACCTCAGGTGACCTTCCCCCCTGTTTTGGAAAAGCAGGGGCAGGTTTCTGCTGGGTCCCCTGCGGTGGCAGGGAGTCCCTTGGGACCCTCGGGGGGGTTTTCCCCTGATTTATTTTTTTCTTTGTGCCGAGCCTATTTTCAGGCGGCTGGGGGTCCCGGTTGCGCGCAGGGGGTTTCGGGGGGTGGGGGTTCCTCCGCGCTCCCTGCGGCTTTGCCTCTCTCGTCGGTTGTGGCGTCCCCCCCTCCGCCGCCCTCGTCCAAGCGCCCGCGGGTGTCGTGGGACGAGGATTTATGGTTGGAGGAGCGTGTCGGTCTGGATGAGGACCTGGACTTTTCGGAGGAGTTCCAGGACCCTCTTGAGGGGACGGCCGCTGGCGGCGGGTTGTCGGGTTTCCCGTCTTCCGTCGACGAGGCGTCGGTGGTGCGCCTTTTTCAGAGAGATGAGCTACCGGACCTGATTCAACAGGTTTCTTCGGTGTTGCGTTTTGAAGATGCGCCGCCGGAGACTCCGCGGGTGGGGGACCCTCTGCTTCAGGGGATCCGTTCCGTTTCCCGCTCTTTTCCTATGCATCAGGATATTCGGGATATTATCCTGGAACAGTGGAAAACGCCGGAGGCGCCGTTTCGTTTGGCGCGTAGCATGGCTCGTTTGTATCCCATCCCAGAGGGGGATCGGGCTACTTTAGTATCGCCAGTCGTAGACGCGGTGGTCTCGGCGATTTCTAAGCGGCATACCGTGCCTGTTGAGGGCGGGTCTGCCTTGCGGGACTCTGAGGAGCGCAAATTGGAGAATATCCTTAAGCTCAATTTTCAGGTCTCGGCTTTTGGGGTCCAGGCGGCTATCTGTGGGGGGCTGGTTGCTCGTGCCGTTTTTCGGTGGGCTGAGCGCGTCCTGGATCGGGAGTCTGATGACTGGTCTCTGGTGGATCAGGAGGTGGCAAAGATTGAGATGGCGGCCTCGTTCCTCTCTGATGCTCTTTATGACTTAGTGCGGATCTCGGCTAAGTCTATGGCCTTTGGAGTGGCCGCGCGGCGTATTTTGTGGCTGCACGCTTGGGCGGCGGATGCTGCGTCCAAAGCTAAACTTACTAAATTTCCCTTTCGGGGGTCTTTTTTGTTCGGGGAGGAATTGGATAAGTTGATTCAGACTCTGACGGACTCTAAGGTTCCCCGTCTGCCTGAGGACCGTGCCCGTCCTGCGTCTCGGGGTGGCGCGGCCCGGGGTCGTTTGCGGGAATTTAGCAAGTATCGCCCTGGGCGTGGGGCTGCTTCTTTCCCGGCTCCGGGTTTTTCCAGGGGTCGGTTCTTCCAGCGCATGCAGCCCTTTCGGGGGGCCCGTCGGGGGGCAGGGAATCCCTCCGCCGGCTCCCCCGCTTCCCGTCCTGCGCAATGACTCCTTGCCGACGCCCCCTTTGGTTCCGGTGGGGGCCCGGCTGTGCGAATTTTTCCCCCAGTGGGCCGAGATCACGTCCGATCAGTGGGTCCTGGAGGTGGTGCGGGACGGTTATGCTCTGGAGTTCGCCCGCTCTCTGCCGGACCTTTTCCTCGCTTCTCCATGTCAGTCTCCAGGGAAGACGCAGGCTTTTCGCCAGACCCTGCAGCGCTTGCTGGATGTCAAGGCAGTGGTGCCGGTGCCCCCTCCGGAGTGGGGCACCGGCAGGTACTCCATTTACTTTGTAGTGCCCAAGAAGGAGGGGACCTTTCGGCCCATCCTGGATTTGAAAGGGGTCAACAGGGCTCTCAGGATTCCTTCTTTCCGCATGGAAACTCTGCGATCGGTCATTCTGGCGGTTCAGCCGGGGGAGTTCCTCACTTCTCTCGATCTGACGGAGGCCTACTTGCATGTTCCCTTTCGGGACTCTCATCAGCGCTTCCTGCGCTTTGCAATCTTGGGGCGGCACTATCAGTTCTGTGCGCTTCCCTTTGGTCTGGCCACAGCTCCCCGGACGTTCACCAAGGTGATGGTGGTCGTCGCGGCAGCCTTGCGGTCGGAGGGCATCCTGGTTCACCCCTACCTAGACGACTGGTTGATTCGGGCAAAGTCGTTGCAGGAGAGCTCCCGGGTACAGCTCGGGTGGTGGAGTTTCTCCGGTCGCTGGGCTGGGTGGTCAACCTTTCCAAGAGTCGGTTGGTCCCGGCTCAGCGCCTGGAGTACCTTGGGGTTCTGTTCGACACCTCCTTGGGGAAGGTCTTCCTTCCAGAGGCCCGGGTGAGCAAGTTGCAATCGCAGATTCGTCTGCTTTTGGCGTCCCGGTGTCCTCGGGCGCGAGATTTCCTCCAGGTCTTGGGGTCGATGGCGGCATCCCTGGACGTGGTGAGGTGGGCGCGGGCCCACATGCGTCCTCTTCAGTATGCTCTGCTCCGGAGGTGGTCTCCCCAGAGGCAAGATTTGGATGTTCCGGTGCCCCTGCGGGGGTTGGCGCGCTGCAGTCTGCGCTGGTGGCTCCGGACCCCTCACCTGGTTCAGGGGGTGGGTCTGGATCTCCCGCAGTGGACGGTGCTCCTGACGGATGCGAGTCTCCTGGGTTGGGGGGCTCAGTGTTTGGGTCACTCAGCTCAGGGCACCTGGTCCACGGAGGAGGCCGCCTGGTCGATCAACGTGTTGGAGACCAGAGCGGTCCGTCTGGCGCTGTTGGCTTTCCATTCCCTTTTGCTGGGCAAGTCGGTCAGAGTGCTGTCGGACAATGCCACGGCGGTGGCTTATGTCAATCGTCAGGGGGGCACCAAGAGCACTCAGGTGGCGCAGGAGGCGGCTCTGCTCATGGTTTGGGCGGAGTCCCATCTGCTGTACCTCTCGGCTTCTCATATAGCCGGGGTAGAAAATGTTCAGGCAGACTTCCTCAGTCGTCACTTCCTAGATCCAGGAGAGTGGTGTCTCGGCGCCGGGGCGTTTCAGTTGATAGTGCAGGCTTGGGGGCAGCCCCTGATGGACCTGATGGCCACGGGTGGCAACGCCAAAGTGCCCCGCTTCTTCAGTCGTCGCAGGGACGGTCTGGCCGAGGGTCTGGATGCTCTGGTCCAGCCGTGGCCAACGGAGGGGCTGTTGTATGTGTTCCCTCCTTGGCCGCTGGTGGGCAGAGTGCTTCTTCGCATTGTTCACCATCCGGGTTTGGTGGTGCTGGTGGCTCCGGATTGGCCTCGACGTCCGTGGTATGCGGATCTGGTGAGGCACCTGGTGGCGGATCCTCTTCCTCTGCCTCTCTCGGCCGACCTTCTGATGCAGGGTCCCATTCCTATGTTCGACCCGTCTCCCTTCTGTCTTACGTTTCTGTCTTACGGCGTGGCTCTTGAAAGGGGTCGCCTTAGCAAGAAGGGATATTCAGACAAGGTGATCTCTACACTGTTGGGGTCCCGGAGGCTTTCTACCTCTCGGGCTTATGTGCGGGTTTGGCGTCTCTTTGAGGAATGGTGTCGGGCGTGGGGAGTGACCTCTTTTCGCGCTTCTCTGCCTAACATTCTAGAGTTCTTGCAGGATGGCCTGGATAGAGGCCTGGCTTGGTCTTCTCTCCGGGTTCATCTTGCGGCCCTGTCGGCCTTTCGAGGGTTGGTGTCAGGTCAGCGTTTATCGGCTCTTCCTGATGTGATTCGGTTTTTGCGGGCGGCCAAGTTGCTTAGGCCTCCCCTACGGCCCTCGGTTCCCTCTTGGGATCTTAATCTGGTTCTCTCTGTTTTGGTGCGCCCGCCTTTCGAGCCCTTGGACGACTGTTCTTTGAAGGACCTTACTTTGAAGGCGGTCTTTTTGGTGGCCATTACTTCTGCTAGGCGTGTTTCTGAGCTGCAGGCTTTCTCTTGTAGGGCTCCCTTCTTGGAGTTTTCTAGGGAGCGGGTCGTCTTGCGGCCTGTTCCTTCCTTTCTGCCGAAGGTTGTTTCTCCTTTTCATGTCAATCAATCGGTGGTTCTCCCGGTCTTGGGTGGTCGGTAGGGCTCTTCTGAGCAACGGCAGCTGCGCAAGTTGGATGTCGGTCGGGTCCTTCGCTCTTAAGTGCAGCGGACCCAGGAATTCCGGAAGTCCGATCATCTCTTTGTCCTCCTGGCGGGTCCTCGTCGGGGAGCTGGCGCTTCTAAGGCTAGTATTGCGCGCTGGATCAAGGAGACGATTGCTTCCGCTTATCTTCTGAAACAGCAGCCGGTTCCGGAGTTTCTCAAGGCTCATTCCAATCGGGGTCAGGCGGCTTCTTGGGCTGAGTCGTCGCTCGTGCCTCCAGTGGATATTTGTAAGGCTGCGGTTTGGTCCTCCTTGCATTCCTTTGTTCGTCATTATCGGGTTGATGTGCAGGCGCGTCGGGACGCGGTGTTCGGTGAGCGTGTACTGGTATCGGCCCTTCGGGGGTCCCGCCCGTGAGAGGGACTGCTTTGGTACGTCCCATTCGTAAAGTTAACCTCTACTGGTCTGGAGAGTGCTAAAGAAGGAGAAATTAGGTTCTTACCTGCTAATTTACTTTCTTTTAGCTTCTCCAGACCAGTAGAGGTCCCCACCCTGTCTGTTGTTATTGTTGTTCGGGCTATTGCGCGGGCAGTTTTTTGTGTTTTGCTGCGGGTTCTAGTATTTTTCTAGGGCCGGGGAGATTTGAAGAACAGCGGCTGTGGCTCGGCTGGCTTAGCTGGCGAGCTGTGGGGACATTTTCCTTCGGGTATTTCTCCTCTGCATTTTCCAACAGCATTTTTTGGGTATGTTAATTGTTACTCCTGTTCGGAGTATTGTTTTCTTTCTGTTTTCCAGTTCTTGGTTCTGCTTGGCTATTCGGCAGACTGAGGGAAATAGAGAAGAGGGGATAGGATATACTGTCCCACAGTTTTGTTTTCAGTCTCCACCCGCTGGTCATGATTAGATATATACCCCATTCGTAAAGTTAACCTCTACTGGTCTGGAGAAGCTAAAAGAAAGTAAATTAGCAGGTAAGAACCTAATTTCTCCTTTTTTTTCTACCTTTGTTGTCTGGTTTCTGCTTTCCACATCTTCTCATTCAATTCCTTCCATCCACTGTGTGTCTTCTCTCTACGTCTTCCATTTGCTGTTACTGTGCCTCTCCCTTCACCCCCCCCCCAATTGGTCTAGCACCCATCTTCTTCCCTCCGCTCCCCCATAGTCTGGCATCTGTCTTCTTCCCACTCTGTCTTCCACATTTCCCTTCGGGGTCTGTTCCTCTCCACCCTCCTTCAATGTCTGTCCTATTCCTTTCTACCACCACCCTTCCCTCCCTCCTTTACCATCTGTTCCTTTCTACTACCCTTCAGCTCCTCTCACGTGGCTTATCTATCTACCTTCCTCCCTCTTATTTTCATGGCACATTACAATGTAATTTGTGCAAGCCACTGGAGCCTGCGAGCTCGGTCCCTGTCCCATCCCCACAAACCATCTCGCTTCTGTGCTCCTATTTTCTCCATTTCTAATATCTCCCCTATGTATCTGTCATTGCCCCCCTCTGTGTCCATATACCATCCCCATGGCATGTCCCCTTTATGTCTCTGTCCCTATGCCCCATGCACATAATTTCCCCTCTTTCTGTTACCTTCCTGTGTCCAGATTTCCCCTATCTTCCTCTTCCATACCAGTGTGTCTCTTCTTTTCAACCCCATCTAGCTTTTTTCCCTCTTTCTCCCCCCCCCCCCTGCTTCTAGCATCTGGCTCACCTGCCTGTCCTTCCCTTTCTTTCCTGCTGTGGGTTTTTCTTTCCGTCTTCATCCCCTTGGCCCAGAATCCTTTTCCCTTTCACTCCCTCCTTCCAATTTGAGCCGGGAACACGAGCGATTGCACGGTCCCCGCAGCCACCACTCGCCTGCCCAATCGATCCTACTGTTTAGCCAGCTCTCTCCCTTCGCCTCACCTTAGTTTGTAGGTTTTGTTTTTCGGCGACATGCATGCTTTCCCAAAGAGCCGCGCACGCGCGGCTGCTCAGTGTTCAATCTTCTGCTCTGCTGCAACTTCCTGTTTCCGGTTGCGTCAGAGCAGAAGATCGAAACTGAACAACAGCGGGGACCGGGGGAGTCTCATGGGAGCGCGTGCGGGACCCGGCCTGAGGCCTAATCAGTGTCTGCACCGTACGGCACACCAGGCAACATCTCGCGGCACACTAGTGTGCCGCGGAACAGCGGTTGAAAAACACTGATCTAGTCATCAGCACAGATGCATCCCCCTATGCCTGGGGAGCTCACTTGAACGAATTCCAAACTCAGGGTCTTTGGACTGCCCAGGAAAAGAAACATCACATCAATTTCCTGGAACTCCGAGCGATGTTTTACGCCCTCAAGGCATTCCAACATCTCCTCTTTCCTCAAGTACAACTTCTTTGCACAGACAATCAAGTTGCAATGTACTACATCAACAAACAAGGTGGGACGGGCTCTCGCCTGTTGTGTCAGGAAGCTCAACGGATTTGGTCTTGGGCGACAACTCGTCATTTATTCCTGAAAGCTGTCTACATTCAAGGGGAGCAGAATTTCTTAGCAGACAATCTCAGCAGAATTCTCCAACCCCACGAATGAACTCTTGATCCCATGACTCTCCAGTCCATTTTCGCTCTATGGGGCACTCCTCAGGTGGACCTTTTTGCAGCCCCTCACAATCATCAACTGCCCCAATTTTGCTCCAGACTCTACTCCCTTCACCGTCTGGCACCCGATGCATTTCTTCTGGATTGGACCAATCTCTTCCTCTATGCATTTCCTCCTCTCCCTCTCATGCTGCGGACATTGTTCAAGCTCAGGAGGGAACAAGCCACCATGATTCTCATCGCTCCACGGTGGCCCAGGCAACACTGGTTCTCCCTTCTGCTTCAACTCAGTTCCAGGGAGCCCATACTTCTTCCACTGTTTCCTTCTCTGCTTACTCAGCATCAGCAATCTCTCCTACATCCCAACTTACAGTCTCTGCACCTGACAGCTTGGTATCTCTCGGTCTAACTTCAGCTCACTCACTTCTATCCCAGCCTGTCCGTTCTATCATTGATGCTTCCAGGAAACCGGCCACCCTTCATTGTTATCAACAGAAGTGGACTCGGTTTTCTTCCTGGTGCCTCTTGCATCACCATAATCCCATGTCTTTAGCAGTGGGACTGGTGTTGGACTATCTTCTATTTTTGTCTGACTCTGGTCTCAAATCTACTTCTGTCAGAGTCCATCTCAGTGCCATTGCTGCCTTTCATGAGCCAATTCATGGGAAACCCCTCTCTGCTCATCTTTTGGTTTCCAGGTTCATGCGGTGCCTTTTCAATGTGAAACCACCTCTCAAGCCCCCTCCTATAGTCTGGGATCTCAATGTAGTTCTTTCCGCCTTAATGAAGTCTCCTTTTGAACCTTTGGCCACAGCACATTTCAAATTTCTTACTTGGAAAGTGGTCTTCCTTATTGCTCTCACCTCTGCCAGGAGGGTCAGTGAGTTACATGCACTAGTTGCCGACCCACCTTTCACTATTTTTCACCATGACAAGGTGGTTCTGCGTACCCATCCAAAGTTTCTTCCTAAGGTTGTATCTGACTTTCACCTTAACCAGTCCATTGTCCTCCCTGTTTTTTTTCCGAAGCCTCATTCTCATCCAGGTGAACAGGCTTTGCATACTTTGGACTGTAAACGTGCTTTGGCTTACTATCTCGAACGCACTAAGCCTCACAGATAATCTCCTCAACTTTTTTTCTCTTTTGACCCTAACAAGCTGGGTCATCCTGTTTCTAAACGCACTTTATCCAATTGGCTTGCGGCTTGCGTTTCATTCTATTACGCTCAATCGGGACTGTCACGGGCCACAAAGTTAGAGCTATGGCAGCGTCTGTAGCTTTCCTCCGCTCCACTTCCATTGAGGAAATCTGCAAGGCTCCTACTTGGTCCTCAGTTCATACTTTTACATCTCATTATTGTCTGGATGCATTCTCCAGACGGGATGGACACTTCGGCCAATCTGTTTTACAAAATTTATTTTCCTAATGGCCAACCTTCCCTCCATCCCTCTTTTTTTGTTAGCTTGGAGGTCACCCATCAGTCAAGAATATGCTGCCTGCTTGTCCTGGGATAAAGCACAGTTACTTCGTAACAGGTGTTATCCAGGGACAGCAGGCAGATATTCTTGCGTCCCTCCCATCTCCCCGGGTTGGCTTCTTAGCTGGCTTATCCTAATTGGGGACCGCGCGCCTCCGTCGGGCGGGAAGGCACTCGCGCACGCGCGGTGCGGCCTAGCTAGAACTTTCTAAGTTCTTAGAGTTCAATCACTCTAAAATTGTCCGTACCGGGGCTCCGTCGGTGCCGTCACCCATCAGTCAAGAATATCTGCCTGCTGTCCCTGGATAACACCTGTTACGGTAAGTAACTGTGCTTTACCCGCAAGAAGAATGGGCAGTTTCATATCATCCTTTTACCCCTGTAAGAAGCTTGGTATGTGTCTATTTACAAAACAAAGTTTCTTATTTAAAAATATGATGTCCAGGATTGTTCTTTGAAGGATGGAATTGAGAAGTTCCTCATTGAATGCAATTCTCAAAACGCTAGGGCCCTGATTCTCTAAAAGTGCGTCCCGATTTTAGGCAGCTGTAGACGTCCTACAGCTGTCTAATCAGCCAATCGGGATGCACGTTTTTTTTAAAAAAATGCTCTCCAGGCAGGCCTGAAGGCGCCTCCGGGAGCCTAGGGAGACTCGCAAGATGCCTAAGCTCGTCTAAGGGCCTTAGGCGGGCCTTAGGCTGAACCTAGGCGGCCCTACGCGTCTCCCTAGTAGATGAGAAGCTTAAAAATGTAGGCCAGCAAAATGCTGGTCTACATTGTAAGTAGACGCGGCCGCTATACTTATTGCGGCAAGGGATCTCTCTGCCGCTATAAGTATAGCGGGCCGTGGCCCCTGACCGATCACTGGCAGGAGGGTGCCCAAACCCTCCTGCCCGAAGACGCACCCCCCTCCCCGACACTACCGACCGCCCCCCCTCCGACACTACCGACCGCCCCCCCCCCCCCCCCGACATTACCGATCCCCCCCCCAACAATATCGGTCGCTGGCAGGAGGGTGCCCAATCCTTCCTGCCCGAAGACGCACCCCCCCCCCCCCCCCCGGCGCTAACAACCCCACCAAACCTGTTCTTACAGATGAGTCTTCCACGTCGAGCAAGCAGGCACGCCTCGTCGAAATGAGGCGGGCCCGGCCCATCCCGCCGAAGCCTAAGGCCTGATTGGCCCAGGCTCTAGAAGCCTAGATCAAACAGGCCTTAGGCATAGCGGGTCCGCCCATCCCCACTTAATCTAAGGCCTGATTGGCCAATCAGACCTTAGACTTAGTAGGGATGGGCGGACCCGCTATGCCTAAGGCCTGATTGGTCCAGGCTTCTAGAGCCTGGGCCAATCAGGCCTTAGGCTTCGGCGGGATGGGGCGGGCCCGCCTCATTTCGATGAGGCGTGCCTGCTTGCTCGACGTGCAAGACCCATCTGTAAGAACAGATTTGGTGGAGTGGGGGTTGTTAGTGCCGGGGGGGGTACATCTTCAAGCAGGAGGGATTGGGCACCCTCCTGCCAGCGACCGATATTGTCGGGGGGGGATCGGTAATGTCAAGGGGGGGGGCGGTCGGTAGTGTCGGGGAGGGGGGTGCGTCTTCGGGCAGGAGGGTTTGGGCACCCTCCTGCCAGTGATCGGTCAGGGGGCCACGGCCCGCTATACTTATAGCGGCAGAGAGATCCCTTGCCGCGATAAGTGTAGCGGGCCGTGTCTAATCTAACCCGATTCTCTAACCCGCGTCTGTAACATGGACGCCGGTTACAGAATCGGAGTTTAGTTTAGGCCGATTCTGAATAGGATGCCTCTCCCAGGCGTCCTATACAGAATCAGGGCCTAGGTGTCTTGCGGGCCTCGCCTTCAATATAGGCGGCCTGCCTGGGGAGCATTTTTTTTTTAAAAACGTGCATCCCGATTGGCTGATTAGACAGCTGTAGGATGCCTACAGCTGCCTAAAATCGGGTCGCACTTTTAGAGAATCAGGGCCTAGGTGTCTAAAAAGGTGGTGAGGACTTGCAGTTTTGCCTAGGACGGGAGTTCCCAAACATGACTAGCTAGACAGGTTTTCAGGATATCCACAGTGAATATGTACGAGACTGTCTCCTTAGTATGCAAATCCATGCAACGCCCATGTTGAAAAGTTTTCACTAGCTACCAATAAGCTTCAGAGGTCTTACGTTTTGGTATTCTGAAGCACCGTGGGGTTTAGAATAGTTAGTACAGGTTTACCAAACAAAACATAACATTAAGATCAGAGTCGGCTATGAAACTAGTTATGGAAAAAACAGAGTTCTCATGTGCAGTTCCGGTGTTCTGAAATACTTTGGAGTGTTACGATTAGGTACTGTGAGGTCTACTTTTAAGAAGTTTTTGAAGATGTATTTGTTTGCTAGAACATTTTTTTCAGTGCAGTACAATGATGGGAGGGATGTGGTATAGTAACTGAATAGACAAAATCAGGGAGGTTATAAGGATGTATATTTTTGTATTGAGTTGTGATGGCTTTTATGTGGAATAGAAATTTTAAAATATCTCCTGCATATTCATTGTGGATATCCTGAAAACTTGACTGGTTTTGGAATCATTCACCTAGGCTCTGGGTTCTACTTTAGGCTTGTGTGTAATTCAAGTGGTACAGAATCTTTGCAGGTACCCCCTTACTGTGGCCTTGTCCTTTCTAGAATTCTGGGTTCCAGACAGCATCAATTAGGTCTGAGCCAAGAGTTGATAGAACTTGTACTTGTCACCGTACAGATGATTGCTGAAGACTTTTTGTCAGGGGGTAACAGTTGTTTGAAACGTACAGTTCATTAGGAATAGGGACTAGAAAGTGAGCCCCGAGTACTCTATTGCTATTGTGCCAGTTGAGTGAAATGTGATGTGAAGGCAGGTTGAGTGTCGATAAATACATCATTGGGTTGTAGATGATTTTGTGTTTCCTTGATGTTGCAAATGCAGCTTGGTAAAGAGAGCACGCTGAGTGTCCTTAGCATTACAGAGCCCAACAGCCATGGCAAGCAGAGGGATGAACCAGACATTTAGTTTTGAAGCAGTGAAGTGCAGGAAGGGGGAGGGGGTTTCTCTCTTGCCTTGAGCTAATGTCTTTTTCTTATCTTCAGTTGAAGGAAGTCATTTCCCCTAAAGATGACCGGGGAGAGAACCTGCAGGGGAAGAAGCCAGGCAAAGCTGCTCTTTCAAAAGCTGAAGAAAGGTAGAGATGTTGTCCTTGGAAAGCTGCTGTTGTGTCTACTGTCTCGCGGAGTTGTGCAGTGAAGGAAGCCAGAGGGCTGTGAACAGGGTTAAAGATTGCTACGTTGAAAATGCTCCAAGTCTAGTTTGCTTCTTTTTAGCTTATTTATCTGACCTGAAGGTGTAGCAGTTGTGATTTGAATAAGGGTGCAGTGTTGCTTTCTGTACAATTTTTTTTGCCTTTCTGAAAAGGCTGTTGATGATGATGCTTTTTCTGCTTTTTGCACAGGCACTTAAGGATTCCTCCTGCAGAGCTGGAGAAAAAGAAGCAAGACTATGTGCAGTGTGTCTTAAAGCATCATAAACAAATTAACGCGACACATCAAGGTAACCTGCTATCTGTATCTTTTCTCTCTGACCCGGTATCGTAATCCAAACCACATCTGTGTGTCTAGATGACTGTCTGTCTTGTTTTGATTTTTTTCCAGACCTGAAATACTTCTGCTATTTTTGAGACAGGGCTCACTTTCTGCCCTTCAAATCTTTTTTGATTCTGTTTCCCTCCTGTGCCGTGTTTTTCGTGCCTGTTGAGTGTCTGGAAGAGACATTGCTTTTGCTCTGCTGGGTGAGGAATGACCATAACCTGGTGGTTTTTTTTTTTTTGGTTTTTTTTAACTTTTAGATGCATATAAAGAGTGCCTCACGTTGATGGACCAGGTTGCCAATAAGGGCTGGCTACACCCATTAAACCTTACCCTGAGGTATGGCATGTTGCAGTGACTTCTTCTAGCTATTTGCTTGTTACAAATACCACGTATAAAGCCAAGACCCTTGTTTATTTCCTAGCCCCACACAAATATAACTTGTGCATTACATAAGCACATAAGGATTGCCATATTGGGACAGACCGAAGATCCATCAAGCCCAATATCCTGTGACCAACCCAGGTCCCAAGTACTTAGCTAGATCCCAAGTAATAAAACAGCAACCCTAATAGAACCCACCAGGCCAGTGATTCTGGCATTGATGTGGTGCATAGTGGCATTAGTGACACACTTCTCAGCTTATACTCGGGGTTGCTATGTACACAAGGTCAAATTTCTTCAGGAATGTTTGTTGCTGAAATGAGAACACAGGAGAAACATATCAAGCCTCAAACATAAAAGATGCCAAGCTGAGATCACTGTTAGAGAATGGCACGGTCCCCGTGAGCTCGGATCCTGTCCCTGCAAACCATCTGATCCCATCCACACAAGCCTCGAATAGTTTTGTTTTTTTTAATAATATATTTATTGAATTTTCCAAAGAAACACAATGCAAAATAATACATACAAGAAAAACAGACAAATAGCATAATCAAATGCAACCCCCCCCCCCACCCACGATCCCTTCCTCATCCCCCCAATCCTCCCCCACACCCCAAGCCAAGAAAGACTAATACAGTCTTAAGTAGAGTGCTGTCTCCATCGGACATACGGTTCCCATATTTTAGAGTAGTTTACCAAGGTGTTATGCCGTAAGGCCATTAATTTAGACATCAATTGCAGGTAGTCCAAATGAGAATAAACTGTGAGAAGGTTCGGCATCACAGGGATGCACCAACATTGCGCCAAAGCAAGGCGGGCCGCAGTGAACACACAGGCTGCCAATTTCTGTTCAAGGAGTAAAGCCAGGAACTCCCACATTAAATAAACAACATTCCAGCAAAACGCAGCAAGGTTTATGAAGAATCTTAATCAAAGAACAACCCACATGCTGCCAATATAAGCGTACTTCTGGACAGGACCACCAAATATGGAGAAAGTCCCCTTTTGCTCCACAATTGCGCCAACAGCGATCCGTTCCCCCAGGAAAAATAGAGGAAAGTTGCACAGACATATAATACCACCTATAGTACATTTTATAACTATACATAATTGACGGATAAGGTCAGTTTAAATAATCTCCTGTAGATAACTTCTCAAGGAGGCAAGCTACGCCCTCCTGGCAGATCACACTCCCAACGAGCTCGATAGGGATCAAAGGGGGCTTCCCGCTTCAACAAAGCTATATACAACCGGGAAACACTACCTCGCCCAGCCCCGGCCCGACAAGGCTGCTCCAACTAAGTATCCCCTAAGAAAAGGTCCCAGAAAGCCCACCGAGATAGGAAAAATATGCAAACGTGTATAAAGAAAGGAATCCCTTTCCTCCAACCCAAATTCCTCCTGCAACACCTGAAAGGGACGCATAGACATATCCTCCCAAAGCTGCCCCAATGTACGGAAGCCAGCCGTGAGGCATGTATGTCGACTAGCAGTGTCTCTGCCTGGTGAACCAGCTGGCAAGGCCACAATTGCCATCTGAGTAAAAAACAAATGCTCCGGGAACATCTGTCTACGAAGTACATACCAACACCGCAGAACCACCTGCAAAAACGGGTTAGCGCAAACGTGCAGTCGGGACCCAAGGCAACATCCAAAGAGAAACTGTGGGAAGAAAACACTGTTCAATATGAATCCAGAGGCGATTTTCATAAGTGACCCACATGACCACTTCTTGTAGGAGGGCAGCCTGATAATAGAGAAAGTTGGGAATACCCATCCCCCCATCCAATTTAGATCTATAGAGAATCGTCTGACGTACCTGGGGGGGTTTCTTTCGCCAGATAAATGCAAAAACCTCACGCGACAAAAGACGAAAAAAAATTGCAGGTAACGCTATGGGTAGGACCAGAAATGCATATAACAATTGGAGTAAGAGCACCATTTTGACAGCCGAAATGCGGCCTATCCAACTAAGCTGTAATCCCTCCCAGCGCTCAAGTTTTGCAAACAAAGCATGAAGGCAGGCTGGAAAGTTATATTTATACAAGTGGGTATGGTCAGAAGTCAAGTTCACTCCCAAATAGATAATATAATGGGAGGCCCAGGTAAAAGAAAATACAGCCTGTAAACGCTGGATCGCACCTGCCGCTAGAGTGATATTTAAGATTTCAGATTTAGCTATATTAACTTTAAAACCAGAAAGTGGCCCAAACCGTTCTAATTCACGGATCACAACAGGTAAAGACAACTCTGGGTTACGCAAAAGAAGCAAAATATCATCAGCATAAAGTAATATTTTATATTGCTGGGCACCCAATTGAATCCCCTCCTGGTTTCGGACCTGACTCGCCAATGGCTCCATCGAGAGCGCAAAGAGCAAGGGAGAAAGGACACAACCTTGACGCGTCCCACACGCTAATGGGATAGCAGACAATAAAGTACCATTTAGTTTGAATAGGGAATTGGGGGCATCATATAACAATTGAAGCCAATCAAAAAATCACTGGCCAGTACCCATTTTGTGTAAAACTTGAAATAGGTGCCTCCGGTTTACCTGATCAAACGCCTTTTCCGCGTCAAGAGAAAGAACTAAAGCCGGAGAGCCCTCACGGTGTACATGCCACATAAGATGCAAAGCTGTTTTAATATTATCAAAAGGCTGTCTCCGGGATATAAACCCAGCCTGATTAGAATGTACTAATTGAGGCATATAGGCATGCAATCTTAGAGCCAAGACTTCAGTAAAAATTTTGTAGTCAACGTAATGTAATAAGATTGGTCTATAAGCTGCACAGGGAAGTGGGATCTTTTCCCGGTTTATGAATAAGAGTAACCGCCGCTGTATGCCAAGTTTGAGGGAGGGGATGAGTAGCAGCCTCGAATAGTTTTATGCTGAACTTATTTTCTTAAAGTATAAAAAGAAACAATATTCTGTACAATTGTCATTTTATAAATCAAAGTTCTGGCTGCTGAACTAGAGAAAAAGATGTTCAGTTGACAGGGCTTTGTTTATAAATTTTTATCAACACAACTAATATACTACTTGATCCTAAAGCAAAAAAGAAAATAAATAGAAATTTTTTTTCTACATTTGTTGTCTGGTTTCTGCTTTCCTCATCTTCTCCTCATTCAATTCCTTCCATTCACTGTCTGCCTTCTCTTTGCCTCTTCCATTTGCTCTGTTACTGTGCCTATCCCTTCCATCTCTCCTGCTCTCACCCCCCCCATTTGGTCTGGCACCCATCTTCTTCCCTCTGCTCCCCCCCATAGTATGGCATCTGTCATCTTCCCTTCCAGCGTCTTCTCCCCACTCTTTCTCCCCCATCTCCCTTCCAGCGTCTGTTCCTTTCCACTCCCATCCCCTTACCTTCGTGGCATGTTTTAATTTTTTTTTTTTTTTAATCTTTATTTAATTGATACACTTCATAAGGTGGTTTTTTTTTTATAATTCTTTATTCATTTTCATATTTTACATGAAGTGTACAAAATATTGAGTTACAACTAATGAATACACAATATCACTTTTATATCTATTACATAATATTCTGAACAAATTTTTTTATCCCGTCTCCCACCCCCCACCCTTCAAGTACTTTCCAATCACCTTATACCTATTGTATACCATATTATAACATGTTATGTAAAATTATTTTCACTACCCCCCTCCATGTGTGCCATAAAGAAGACAAGAAAAGAAGAAGATAAATCCTACTATTCATTCAGTACAATACTTTGTCAATGGCCCCCATATTTTTATAAATTTAGGATATGTATTGCTATTACTCTTTCCATTTTGAATATATGACAAATTGTATTCCACCAAAATGTATAATTAAGGTTACTATGATTCTTCCAGTTATTGGTTAAGAACATAAGAAGTTGCCTCCGCTGAGGCAGACCAGAGGTCCATCTCGCCCAGCGGTCCGCTCCCGCGGCGGCCCATCAGGCCCATTGCCTGAGCAATGGTCCCAGACTATCCCTATAACCTACCGCTACTCTTATCTGTACCCCTCAATTCCTTTATCCTCTAGGAACCTATCCAAACCTTCTTTGAAGCCTTGTAACGTGCTCCGGCCTATCACAGCCTCCGGAAGCGCGTTCCATGTGTCCACCACCCTCTGGGTGAAAAAGAACTTTCTGGCATTTGTTTTAAACCTGTCTCCTTTTAATTTTTCCGAGTGCCCCCTTGTACTTGTGGTTCCCCGTAATCTGAAAAATCTGTCCCTGTCTACTTTTTCTATACCCTTCAGGATCTTGAAGGTTTCTATCATGTCTCCTCTAAGTCTCCGCTTTTCCAGGGAGAACAGCCCCAGCTTTTTCAGTCTGTCAGTATATGAGAGGTTTTCCATACCTCTTATCAGTTTAGTTGCTCTTCTCTGGACTCCCTCAAGTACCGCCATGTCCTTTTTGAGGTACGGCGACCAATACTGGACACAGTACTCCAGATGCAGTCGCACCATTGCACGATACAGTGGCAGGATGACCTCCTTTGTCCTGGTCGTGATACCCTTCTTAATGATACCCAACATTTTGTTTGCTTTTCTTGAGGCTGTGGCGCACTGTGCCGACGCCTTCAAAGACGTGTCCACCATCACTCCCAGGTCTCTTTCAAGGTTACTTACCCCTAGCAGTGATCCTCCCATTTTGTAGCTGAACATCGGGTTCTTTTTCCCTACATGCATGACCTTGCATTTCCCTACGTTAAAGTTCATTTGCCATTTTTTGGCCCATTCTTCTAGCGTCGTTAGGTCTCTTTGCAGATCTTCGCAGTCTTCCATGGTTTCAACCGTGCGGTAGAGTTTGGTGTCATCCGCAAATTTAATAACTTCGCAATTTGTTCCCGCCTCCAGGTCATTAATAAATATATTGAACAGGAGCGGTCCCAGCACCGACCCCTGTGGAACTCCGCTCGTGACCCCATGCCAGTCTGAGTAATGGCCCTTCACTCCAACCCTCTGTTTCCTGTCTGCCAGCCAGTTTTTGATCCATCGGTAGACCTCCCCTTGCACCCCGTGTCTCCACAGCTTTTTAAGCAGTCTTTCGTGCGGTACCTTGTCAAAGGCTTTTTGAAAGTCAAGGTAAATGATGTCAATGGATTCCCCTTTATCCACCTGTCTGTTTACCCCCTCAAAGAAGTACAATAAGTTTGTGAGGCATGACCTACCCTTGCAGAAGCCGTGCTGGCTCGACTTTAGCTGTCCATTGTTTTCTATGTGTTCACAGATACTGTCCTTAATCAGTGCTTCCATCATTTTTCCCGGGACCGAGGTCAAGCTCATCGGCCTTTAGTTCCCCGGGTCCCCCCTTGAACCCTTATTGAAGATGGGTGTGACATTTGCAATTTTCCAATCCTCCGGGATCTCTCCAGTTTTTAAGGATAGGTTACATATTTGGCGAAGTGGCTCTGCTATTACGTTCCTTAGTTCCTTGAGTACCCTTGGGTGAATGCCGTCCGGACCTGGCGATTTGTCGCTCTTTAGTCTGTCTATCTGCCTGAGGATATCCTCTTGGCTTACCTCTAGTTGGACCAGCTTTTCATCCCGATCCCCATTTACGATGTCCTCCGGTTCCGGAATATTGGATGTGTCCTCCCTCGTGAAGACTGACGTGAAGAACTTATTTAACCTGTCTGCTATCTCTTTTTCCTCTTTTACCACTCCTTTTTTGTCTCCATCATCCAATGGCCCCACTTCTTCCCTTGCCGGTTGCTTCCCCTTCACATATCTGAAGAACGATTTGAAGTTTGTTGCTTCCCCCGCCAGTCTCTCCTCATATTCTCTTTTAGCTTTTCTAACCACACGGTGACACTCCCTTTGGTGTTCTTTGTGCTCCTTTTGGTCCTTTTTCCATTTTTTGAACGATGCTTTCTTGTCACTTATCGCCTTTTTCACTGCAGTTGTTATCCACGCTGGGTTTTTTGTTCGGTTTTTTTTGCACCCCTTCCTGAATCTGGGGATGTACAGGTTCTGTGCCTCTTGCACCGTGCCCTTGAGTAGGGACCAGGCTTTTTCTACAGACTCCATCTTCTTTGCGCTACCGTTGAGTTTCTTTCCCACCAATTTCCTCATGCCATCATAATTCCCTTTTTTGAAGTTGAGTGCTGTCGCTGTGGATCTTTTCACCTTTGATGGTCCAATTTCCAGCTTGCACTGGATCATGTTGTGATCGCTGTTTCCTAGGGGTTCTAACACCGCCACCTCCTTTGCAGGTCCCCCTAGCCCATTGAGGATTAGGTCGAGAGTTGCATCCCCCCGTGTTGGTTCCATGACCAGCTGTTCCATGAAACAGTCCCTCGTGGTTTCCAGGAATTTGGTCTCCCTTGTGCAGTTTGAGTGTCCAATACTCCAGTCTATCCCAGGGTAGTTGAAGTCTCCCATCACCATCACGCTTCCGCTTTTGCATATCTGCCTCAGCTCAGCCTCCAGGTCCTGGTCGAATGCTTCCGGTTGTCCAGGTGGGCGATAGTACAGGCCCAATTTTATGTCTGCCTCCATAGTGATTCCAAGTCGTCCGCCCTTACTGTTGTTTCTATCTTGGTTGAAGGTATGGAGTCCTTTATATAAAGCGCTATTCTTTAGCACTCTCCAGACCAGTAGAGGTTAATCTTTACGAATGGGTATATATACAATCATGACCAGCAGGTGGAGACTGAAAACAAAACTGTGGGACAGTATATAATATACTCCCTTCTCTATTTACATCAGTCTTCTTTCAGTCTCCAGCAGGTGTTGAGTGATCTGTACCCATCTCCCTTGGTAGGGCTGTTGGAATTTGTTTAGGGGGTTTCTAGTCCCTGTTTTTGGCCGGACAGAGCTTGGGCGGGCCCTGTTTGGGGGTCCGTCCGACCTCGGGGGTGTCAAACCTGGCGGATCTCGAGCGGGGTCCCTCCCCCCACTTCCTCCACCTCCCCACATTTTTTTAGAAGGGCCTCAGCAGTAAGCCTTGCCCCCTAAATCAAGCAAGGCATATTGCTTCGAGAGCCTGTGGAGTCTGTTCTGTAAAAAAAAAAAAAAATCCTGAGGTAGTGCTGGCCTGGAGGGTTGTTTCCCTTTAAGAAAACTGTATTTTACTGTATTTTTTCATCTAACCGGCCCTTTTTTTCTAGCTAGGTCGCGTATGGAGCAATTGTGCCCTTCTCCGGGGGAGTGGGACACAATTAGGTCCAGCCGCGAGGCACTCGCGGCCGGCCTGAACTCGGCGGTTTGGGTCGGTGAGGTGGTGGAGCTCTGTCGGCAGCGGCTGCAGGCGCCCAGAGCTCCCCGCCGATGGTGCTTCGCGAGTCGACTGGGAGCAGTGGGGAAGCCCGGTCTTCCCCAACCGCCCACGGAGGGATTCGCCGAAGGATTCCCTCTCAGCTGATTTTTTGACAGCTGATGCCGACTTGCCTGTTTTAGCGGCTGGGACTGTTCTGCCTTCTCAGCCGCTACAGGCCATGGAGGGAGCATTTTTGGCAGGAACTTCGCCATTTTCTCTGTCTGGCCCCTCCATTTTGTCTGCAACCTCAGGTGACCTTCCCCCTGTATTGCAAACACAGGGGCAGATTTCAGCAGGGACCCCTGCTGGGGCAGGGAGTCCCTGGGGACCCCCAGGGGTTTTTTGTCCCCAATTTAATTTCTTTCTTTGTGCAGACAATTGGGGGTCCCACGTGCACCTGGGGGGTTTCAGGGGTGGTTTTCCCTCCGCGCCCCCTATGGTTTGCCTCCCTCTTTTCGTTTGGCATCCCCTCTTCCTCCTCCCTCATCCAAGCACCCGCGGGGGGGCTTGGATTGCGAATTGGTGGTCGGAGGAGCGTGTTGGCATGGTTGAGGACCTGGCTGCTTTGGCGGGCTTCCAGGATCCTCTAGAGGGGACGCCCGCTGGCAGCGGGGCGGCGGTTTTCCCGTCTTCCAGAGCAGATGCGTCCGTGGTGCGCTTTTTATTCAGAGGGATGAGCTTTTAGACCTGATGTAGCAGGTCTCCTTGGTGCTGCATTTTCGAAGTTGCGCCACCGGAGACCCTGCGTATGGGGGCCCCTCTGCTTCAGGAGGTCTGTCCTGTTTCCCGCTCTTTTCCTGTGCATCAGGATTTTCGGGATTTTGTGTTGGCGCAGTGGCCTACGGGCGCCGTTTCGTTTGGTGTGCGCCTTGGCTCATGGGTATCCCATCCCGGAGGGGGATAGGGCTACCTTAATTACGCCAATGGGGGACGCGGTGGTCTCGGCACTTCCTAAGCGGCATACCGTGCCTGTTATGGATGGATCTGCTCTTAGGGTCTCTGAGGAGCGTACGTTAGAGACACTTCTTAAGTATAATTTTGATGTCTCTGCCTTGGGGGTCCCGGCAGCTATTGGTGTGGGGCTGGTGGCTCGCACCGTGTTTCGGTGGTCTGAGCATGTCCTGGATCGTGAGTCTGATGACTGGTCCTTAGTGGATCTGGAGGTGGTGAAGTTTGAGATGACTGCCTCGTTCCTCTCGGTTGTTCTTTGTGACTTGGTGCTGCTAAGTCTGGGTCTTTTGGTGGCCGCACGCTGTACCTTGTGGCTTTGCGCTTGGTCGGCGATTGCCGCGTCCAAAACTGAACTTCCCAAAATTTCCCTTTCGGGGGTTGTTTTTTGTTTAGAGAGGACTTAGATCCGGTGGTTCAGACTCTGAGGGACCCGGAGGTGCCCTGTCTGCCTGAGGACCGTGCCCGCCCGGCTTCTCGGGTTGGCATTGCCCGGGGGCGTCTGCGGGAATTTCGCAAGTTTCGCCTGGAGCATGGGACTGCTTCTTTCCAGGCTTCCGGTTTTTCCCCGGGGTCGGTTGGCTTAGCGCATGCAGTCTTTTTCAGGGGGCCCGTCGGGGGGCTGGGAGTTTCCCCCCCGGTTCCCCTGCTGCCCGTCCTGCGCGATGTCTCTTTGCCGGCGCCCCCTTTGGTTCCTGGGGGTGCCCGGCTTCGCAACTTGTTTCCAAAGTGGGCCAAGATCACGTTCGATCAGTGGGTCCTGGTGATGGTGCGGGACGGTTATGTACTTGAATTTTATCCGCTCTCTGCCGGATCATATCTAACCTTTCCATGTCAGGTGGCATGGGAGACGCTAGCCTTTCGCTAGACCCTTCAGCGCTTGCTAGATCTCTAAGCAGTTGTCCAGTGTCCCCTCAGGAGTGCGGTATCGGCTGGTACGCCATTTCCTTTATGGGGCCCTAAAGGGAGGGGACCTTTAGGCCCATCCTTGGTTTAAACTGAGGTCAACAGGACTCTCAGAATTCCCTTTTATTCGCATGGACACACTGCAGTCTGTCCTTCTGGCGGTTCAGCCGGGGGAGTTCCTGACTTCTCTCGCTCTGGCGGAGGCCTACTTGCCTGTTTCCATTCGGGCCGCTCCTCAGCTCTTTCTTTGCTTGGCGATATTGGGTCTGCACTATCAGTTCTGGGTGCTTCCCTTGGGCCTGGCCACGACTCCCCGGACATTCGCCAAGTTGATGGTGGTTGTCACGGTGGCATTGCAGTCAGAGGGCATTCTGGTGCACCCCTTCTGGGATGACTGGTTGTTTCGGGCGAAGTCGTTGCAGGAGAGCGCCCGAGTTACGGCTCGGGTGGTTGAGTTTCTCCGGTCGCTGGGCTGGGTGGTCAACCTTTCCAAGAGTCGGTTGGTCCCCGCTCAGTATCTGGAGTACCTTGGAGTTCTGTTCGACACCTCCTTGGGGAAGGTCTTCCTTCCTGAGGCCCGGGTAACCAAATTGCAATCTCAGATTCGCCTTCTTTTGGCGTCCCGGTGTCCTCGGGCGCAGGATTTCCTCCAAGTCTTGGGGTCGATGGCAGCGTTCCTGGATGTTGTGTGGTGGGCCCACATGTCTCTTCAGTATGCTCGGCTCCGTAGATGGTCACCCCAGTGGCTCAGTTTGGAGGTCCCTGTCCCTCTGTGAGGCTTGACGCGCTGCAGTCTTCTTTGGTGGCTCCAGGCCTCTCATCTGGTCCAGAGGATGAGTCTGGACCTATCGCAGTGGACGATGCTTCTCTCGGATGCCAATCTCCTCAGTTGGGGGGGCTCAGAGTCTAGGGGCACCTGGTCCATGGAGGAAGCATCCTGGTCAATCAACATGTTGGAGACCAGAGCCGTCCCTCTGGCGCTATTAGCCTTCCGCTCCCGCTTGAGGGGCAAGTCGGTCAGAGTCCGGTGTGACAATGCCACAGCGGTGGCTTATGTCAATCGTTGAGGAACCAAGAGCGCTCAGGTGGCGGAGGAGGCGGCTCGGCTCATGCTTTGGGGCGGAGTCACGCCTTCTGTACCTCTCGGACTCTAACATGGCCGGGGTAGAGGTTGTTCAGGTGAACTTCCTCAGTCACATCTTAGATCACAGAGAGTGGTGTCTCAGCCCTGTGGCTCTTCAGTTGATAATGCCGGCTTGGGGTCAGTCCCTGATGGACCTGTCGGCCACGAGTGGCAAGGCCAAGGTGTTCCGCTTCTTCAGTCGTCGCAGGGATGGACTGGCCGAGGGTCTGGATGCTCTGGTTCAACCATGGCCAATAGAAGGGCTGTTGTGCAGGTTCCCTCCGTGGCCATTAGTGGGCAGAGTTCTTCTCCGTATTGTTCGCCATCCGGGTCTGGTGGTTCTGGTGGCTCCAGATTGGCCTCGACATCCGTGATAGGCAGATCTGGTGACACTCTGGTGGCGGATCCTCTTCCTCTGCCTCCCTTGGACGACCTTCTGACGCAGGGTCCCATTCCCATGTTCGACCCATCTCCCTTCTGTCTTACGGCTTGGCTTTTGAAAGGGGTCGCCTTGGTAAGAAGGGGTATTCAGATAGGGTGATTTCTACACTCTTGGGGTCCTGGAGGCTTTCTACCTCTCAGGCTTCTGTGTGGATTTGGCACTTCTTTGAGGGGTGGTGCCAGGTGCGGGGAGTGGTCTCTCTTCGCGTTTTCTGTGCCTAACTTCTTAGAGTTCTTGCAAGATGGCCTGGATAGAGGCTTGGCTTCGGCTTCTCTCCGGGTTCAGCTTGTGGCCTTGTCAGCCTTTCGGGGGTTTGTGACGGGTCAGCGTTTGACAGCCATTCCTGATGTGATTCGCTTTTTGCGGACGGCCAAGGTGCTCAGGCCTCCCGTGCGGTCCTCTATTCCCTCTTGGAATCTCAGTCTGGTTCTCTCTATTCTGATGCACCCGTCCTTCGATCCGTTGGGCGGCTGCTCTTTGAAGGACCTTCCTCTGAAGACGGTCTTTTTGGTGGACATTTCTTCCGCTAGGCGTGTTTCTGAGCTACATGCTTTCTCTTGTAGGGCTCCCTTCTTGGAGTTTTCTAGGGAGCAGGTTGTCTTGAGGCCTGTTCCTTCCTTTTCTGCCAATAGTAGTTTTTCCTTTTCATGTCAATCAATCTGGTCCTCCCGGTCTTGGGTAGTTGGGAGGGCTCTTCTGAGCAAAGTCAGCTGAACATGTTGGATGTTGGTCGGGTCCTTCGCTCTTATGTGCACCGGACCCAGGAGATCAGGAAATAAAATCATCTCTTTGTCCTTCTGACTGGTCCTCTTAGGGGGGCTGGCGCTTCTAGGGCTACTATTGCATGCTAGATCAAGGAGACTTTTGCTTCCGCTTCTCTTCTGGGGCAGCAGCCCGTTCCGGAGTTTCTCAAAGCTCATTCTACTCGGGGTCAGGCGGCTTCTTGGGCTGAGTCGTCGCTCGTGCCTCCAGTGGACATTTGTACGGCTGCGGTTTGGTCTTCCTTGTATTCCTTTGTCAGACTCTTTCGGGTAGATGTTCTGGCGTGTCAGGACGCGGTGTTCGGTGTGTGTGTTCTGGTGTCGGCCCTTCGGGGGTCCCGCCCGTGTGAGGGACTGCTTTGGTACGTCCCATTCGTAAAGATTAACCTCTAATGGTCTGGAGAGTGCTAAAGAAGGAGAAATTAGGTTCTTACCTGCTAATTTACTTTCTTTTAGCTTCTCCAGACCAGTAGAGGTCCCCACCCTGTCTATTGTTGTTGTGCTTGGGGCTGTTTCGCGGGCAGTTTTTGTTTTTTGCTGCGGGTTCTAGTATTTTTCTAGGGCCGGGGAGAATTAAAGAACAGCGGCTGTGGCTCGGCTGGCTTAGCTGGCGAGCTGTGGGGACATTTTTCCTTCTGGTATTTCTCCTCTGCATTTTCCAACAGCATTTGGGTATGTTATTTGTTACTCCTGTTCGGAGTATTGTTTTCTTTCTGTTTTCCAGTTCTTAGTTCTGCTTGGCTATTCGGCAGACTGATGTAAATAGAGAAGGGAGTATGTTATATACTGTCCCACAGTTTTGTTTTCAGTCTCCACCTGCTGGTCATGATTGGATATATACCCATTCGTAAAGATTAACCTCTACTGGTCTGGAGAAGCTAAAAGAAAGTAAATTAGCAGGTAAGAACCTAATTTCTCCTTCCTCCACCCTTCTTGTGTGTCCTGTCCCTCCTGTAGAGTTTGTACCCTGGTATGGCCACATCCCATTTGTTGTCGTCAGTCCACCACGTTTCTGTGACTCCTATTATGTCCAGGTCCTTTGTACTGGCTATGACTTCTAGTTCTCCCATTTTGGCTCTTAGGCTCCTAGCATTAGTTTGCCTTTTCCGCTGGTTTTCCTCGTGGTTTGGCGCCCCTGCCAACTTCCTCATGGGTTGCCAGCCCCGGAGCTTTGTTGTGTTCATCCCCATCCTGCGGTGTGTCTATGTTGTCCTCAGCCTGCTCCCCCATGTTTGGATGACCCTCTGGCTCCTGTTGCTCTCTCTTAATTCTGCTTGCTAGGTTAGTTTGTGCATTGGCTCCCTGCATTGCGTCCTTGTGTCCTTTTCCCAAAAGTTCCCTCTCAGTCCCGAGCCCTCTTTTACAAATTTCTGGTTCAGTATCCTTGTTTGATACTTTGGTCCGATGTGTCGAGGTCAGGTCGACTGTCGGCTTTCCCCTTCTCCTCAGTTTAAAGCCAAGTCTATGCTGCTCTGGACGTTGCGTGCCAGCAACCTTGTCCCAGCCGTGCTCAGGTGCAGTCCGTCCCTCCTGTAGAGCTTGTTCTTCCCCCAAAAAGTTGTCCAGTTCTGTACAAAGTGAAAACCCTCCTCTTCGCACCATCTCCTCAGCCAACCGTTTACTGCTTGCAGCTTGGTCTGTCTCTTAGCATCTACCCTCGGTACTGGCAGGATCTCTGAGAAGGCTATCCTCTTTGTCCTCAGCTTCAGTTTCCTCCCCAGGATCCTGAACTGCTCAGTTAGTGTAGTCCTGTTGTAGCTCCTCCTGCTGATGTCGTTGGTTCCAACGTGGATTATCACTGCTGTCTCCTCTGTTTCAGCTCCGTCCAGGATTCTCTCTATTCTGTCAATGACGTCCTTCGTTCTCGCCCCCGGGAGACATGTCACTAGTCGGTCCTCTCTCCCTCCTGCTAAGTGACTGTCCACTTCTCTCAGGATTGAGTCTCCCACTACAATTGCAGACTTCCCCTTCCTTGGTTGTCTCTCTGGTCTCGGGTCCGTGTCGCGATCCGTTAGATTTTCCTCTGGGTTCTGTTGGGTCACTATCTCCTCTGTCTGTCCAGCTCCTCTGCAAGGTCCTACTCTCATGGCGTCTGGTGGATTCTGTCCAATTGTTGGTTCCACTCCGATGTGCTGTTTGTCCTGAGCCGCCACCATCCTGCAGTCCTCCTCGATGAATTTCTCGAGCTCTCTTACTTGCTCCGTGACATGACTCTCTCCGGTGGTATCTTCCGTTGTCCAGCATGGTTCCTCTAAGGTGCACAGTCCTTCCAGCTCCTGGACCCTGGCCTGCAGTCTCCCGACCTCCTTCCTCAGGCTATCCAGTTCCTGACATCGACCGCATATGTACGCCTGCCTCCCGGAGGGGAGGTAGTCATACATATGACACTCGATGCAGTACACTGGGTAGCTCCGCTGGGTTCCTGCAGCCTCCATTTCTTTTTCCCTGCTCCTTTGGTTCCTTGGTGTGTATGAGTGGTGTCCGGCGTGCAGATAGCTGAAAGGGTAGAGAGAGAAGAGAGTAATGAGAGAGAAAAAAATATTTTTGCTGCTGCTGCTGTCTGGGCTCCTTCTCAAGGCTCCTTCGCAAAGGCGCTCTCGCTAAGGCGAGCGCCTTTGCCGCTCGCCTTCGCCGTGCGCCGAACGGCTGGGCGCCGTTGGCTCCCTTCTTCTTATAGGGGGAGCCCGGGCCCGATGTAACCTCTGACGCGGGTGGGGGTGGGCGGAGCTAACTCTCGCCGCGACCCCGGTCTAACAGCCTGCTCTGGCTGCTTCCTCCTGCCTTCCCCTCTGCCTCTCCGCTCCTGTAAAGAAGAAAAAGACAGAACAAAAACGCTGCCGAGGTTTGCCTCGTGCCCTGGCTCCCTTCTGAATGGCAACCCCTGTCATGACTAGTAAAAGCTTGTTATTTTCTGGTGAAATTTGACTTTTTTTTCTCATCATCATTCCAAATAACACTGTATCATATGATATTGCTACATGATTTTCCATCAATTTATTAATTTGTGGCCAAATTGCATTCCAAAAACTTTTAATGTAGGGACAATGATACAGTAAATGATCCAACGTCCCAGGTTCCAGATTACAGTGCCAACATTTATTGGACTTAGAACTATCTAATTTTTGCAAACGTGTAGGGGTCCAAAAAGCTCTATGTAATAAAAAGAACCAAGTTTGTCTCATAGATGCTGACACTGTACATCTCATTCTCCAAGACCAAATTAGTGGCCATTGAGATGCAGTAATTTGATGCTTAATCTCAATGCTCCAAATGTCTCTTAGACCATTTTTTGGTTTTTTATTCAAATATCCAGATATTAATTTATACCACAATGCGGCTTGATGCCCTAGGAAGTCTGCTTGGAAGCATAAGAACTCTAAACTATATTGATTATTCAATGTTTTCCATTCAGGGAACCCAACCTGAATGGCCTGCTTCAATTGCAACCATTTAAAACTTTGATTTTTATTAAGACCAAATCTATGTTGCAATTGTGAAAATTCCAGCAGTTTACCTTCCGAAATAACATCATTCAGAGATCTAATGCCTGCAATAATCCAGTCCTTCCAAAGGATTTGAGCTCCGCCAATTTTAATCTTGGAGTTTATCCATAAAGACTGATTAGTTGACTTGTTTATTGGGACAGGTGTTAATTTACTAATAAACCTCAACGTTTTCCAAGTATCCATTAATATCTTATTTTCTCTGTATCTTCTAGGCATGTTGATACTTGGAAGATGAACTAAATTTAGGGGAAACATAAGGCGCCATTCCAAATATAACCAATCCGGTGCATTATCTATCAGTTCTGGGAGGATCCAATACATACCCTGACGTAAAATATAGGCTTGATGGTACCTATAAAAATTTGGAAAATTTACCCCTCCCTCCTTAATTGATTTTTGCAAAGATACCAAAGCTATTCTATGCGTTTTACCAAGCCAAAGAAATTTTGTCAAAATGCTATTAAGCTTTTTATAAAAGGACCCCTGAAAATAAATAGGTATCATACTCATTTGGTAGCAAACTACAGGCAAGATCATCATTTTAATAGTTTGAACTCTCCCCCACCAAGAAAGATGTAACGGATTCCATTGCTCACATAACTCTGTAACTCTTTTCAATACAAATTTTTCATTTTCTTTTACTGTATCTTCAATTGTATTTTTAACTTGAATGCCAAGATATTTAAATCCTTCTTCTTTCCATATGAACGGAAAAGCGTCAAATAATCCTTTTACACAATGAACATTTAAAGGTATAAGTTCAGACTTACTCCAATTAATTTTATAACCTGAAAATTTTCCAAACATATCAATTAATTCCAATAGACAAGATAAGGTAGACTCTGGATTCCCCAAATAAAGTAAAATATCATCCGCATAAGCCGAAATTTTATATTCCATATCAGAATATGGAATACCCTGTATCCCCCTTGCTTGCTGTATTGCTAACAATAAGGGTTCTAATACAACATCAAATAACAAAGGAGATAAAGGACAACCTTGTCTAACTCCCCTCTGCAATTGAAAACCATCACATATCATATTATTAATATTTAATCTTGCAATCGGGAAGCTATACAATGTTTTTACCATTTGTATAAATCCAGAACCTATACCAAACCATTCTAAAGCCTGATACATAAAATTCCATTCTACCCTATCAAACACTTTTTCTGCATCCAAGGAAACTGTAAAAGCCGGTTCATCCATTTTTTTTGATAAATTTAACATATGAAACAATAATCTAGAGTTATTAGAGGAATGTCTTTTAGCAACGAAACCCGTCTGATGCGTGTCTATAATATGTGGGAGAGCTTTGGCTAATCTCAAAGCCAAAATTTTCGCCAAAAGTTTATTATCCACATTTATTAAAGATATAGGCCTGTAGTTTGAAACCAAAGTAGGATCTTTATTTGGCTTAGGCAAAACAATTACTATTGATTCAGCCATAGTACCTTTAATATCACCTTTTATAAGTTGTGTCTGATATAAATTTAGTAAATATGGGGAAAGGACATTTTTAAATGTTTTATAAAGTTCTACTGTATAACCATCACCACCTGGAGCGGATCCAACTCTAAGAGATCTCAACGCTGTTTCTAATTCTTTTAATGATATAGGTTCATCTAAACTCCGTTTTATATGATCAGGAACCTTAGGTCCAATAATTAAATCTAAAAAATTTTTACCATCTTTTTGCCTCTCCAAATAAGGCTCGGAAGAATACAGGTCCTTATAAAATTTTAGAAATTGCTTTAAAATTATATCCGTTTGATTGGTTATTATACCATTATCATCTTTTATCCCATTAATGTTAGTTCTTCTTTTTTTTGCTTTAAGATAATTTGCCAATAATCTTCCCGCCTTATTAGAATTTCCATAATACATTGTCTGTTTGGAAAACAAGTCTCTTCTTATCATTTTTGAAGCTAATTCGTTATATTTACCTTTTGCTTTCAAAACAGCTTGTAATACATCATGTTCCCATTTGCTTACCAATTTAGTTTCTAGTATTTTAATTTCTTTTTCTAACTCTATATACTGTTTTTTAATCTGTTTCCTAACAAAAGCCGAATATGATATAATATGACCTCTCATAGTCGCTTTAAAAGCGTCCCATACATTTTCAATAGATGTATCTTCCACTAAATTAATTTGAAAGAAATCACTAATTTGTGTTTTAAAATTTTCCAAAAATTTTTCATCCACAAGCAATGCATTATCAAATCTCCAAAGAGGTCTTCTATTTTCTAATTGATCTAATTGTAAATCTATCCGTACTCCCGCATGATCCGAAATGATAATGGGATCAATGGAAACCTTAATCACTTGCTGCACCTTATGTGATGAAATAAAAATATAATCTATTCTTGAAAATGATTTATGAACCTGTGAACAAAATGAAAATTCCTGATCATTAAAATGAAGAATACGCCATATATCCTTCAAATCACATGATTGAACCAAATTATCTAAACCTAAAGATTTTAGACTTTTACCTGGTTTTTTATCCATTAATGGATCCATTACAGCATTAAAATCTCCAGCCACCACTAAATTAGAAGCAGCCAGTGGTAACAACATACTCTGCAATTTTTTAAAGAATTCTGATTGATTCGAATTAGGGGCATATATTGAACAACGTCAGGGCATTATTTCCCATACTTATATCAACATGTAGCCATCTTCCAAGTGGGTCCGAATTTACTATCTTAAAATTGGCCATACACTTTTTATTTATAAGAACTGCTACTCCTGCTTTTTTACCCTCTGCTGGAGCAAAAAAACATTCTTTCACCCACCCACCCGTTAGTTTCTGTGATTCCTTTATATTAAGATGGGTCTCCTGCAGACAATAAACATCCGCGTTTTGCTTCTTTAAAAATGATAATACCTTTTTCCTTTTGATTACATGATTCAGGCCATTGACATTAATAGAAAATATCTTAAAAGACATAATATATTTTATACTCCTTATCATAATCTTCCTCTTCCCTTCTTCCATAACTAAGATCTAAAAAACTTCTCCCCATGGCACACATTCTTACCTCCAAATTACCCAATCCCTTATTAATCTTTTCCTTAATCATCCTAGTAATATCTTTAATACCCACCTTCTTCCCACCCCTCCCCCCCAATATAATGACTGCTTAAGGACACACATTGGACAGTAATCCCAACTTCCCCCCTCCCTCCCAGGCAACCAATATTTATTAATACCCCCTTTATCCTTTATTGAGACAAACTCACTACCTCTCCACAATATATCTAATTATATCTCTCTTCTAATCATAAAACCTTTTTTCTTTTTTCTTTTTTCCATTTTAAAGTAATTAATTTCTCTATCTATTATTTAACCTTTAGTCACATAACCATATTTATTTCCTAACATTCCATTAATGCATTTTTATCATTTCACCAATCTCTAATTCATTCCCCCAACATTTTATTTCATTCAAGAAAATTCTATCCTAGTCATATATTTAATAAAAAGTATCATTTTCCTATATCTTATATTATCTAATCCATCTTCTCCTATCCTCCTTTAAATATCCAACAACAAATATCCATTTCTTCATATATTTCTGTTAAAAAAAAAAATTTCAATTTTATAAGTTTTTATCCCCTATTTGTATTTAAACATTTGTATTTCATTTTCAAAATAAATTTTTTTTTCCCCCTTTTTATATTTCCTCTTCTCCAAATTAAATCCAATCTTTTTAAAACTATATTATCACAACATCAATCTTTACATTCCTTCAGCTACCAATAAATTCTTATGTATCTTTCTTTTATATTATTCATTTTCCTTTCCTTTACTTGCATTTAAATATCATACAACTTGTCCTTTCTATCATTAGTCCATTCTGCAATCTTTTCCTTATTGTCCTTTCATTCTTTACTTTCTCCTTTTCTGACTTATTAAATAAACTGAACTTTCATATTTATTTCTTATCTCCATCCATCCACTCTTAAAGACTTTTGACTGCCAATTGTCATTCATATTTTTTTTTTTTTATAATATCCTTTTAGTCTATCAGTCCTGCTTTCTTCTTCTTCACATCTATTTATTTTCCTATTCAGTCTTCACTTTTCCTTTTGTGTTAATTTGTCCAGTCCTTTAATCCTTCTTGTTCATTCTTTACTCCAACCATCCATCTTTCAGTCTCCTAAAAGTTCAGTCTAATAACTTCACTTTAATGTCTTTCCAGTCTATCCTTCTTTCTACTTTCTTCTTTACATTCTTTTATTTTCTTTTTCACTTGTCCATTTTTATTTCCTGTTCTTTGTTGCATATTCTTCTTTTTCTAACAAACAAAAGTCCCATAGTTCTTTATATTTAATTTTTTGTTCAATATCCACCAATCCAGTCTTAGTATTTATCCCTTCATTTCAACACCCATTGTGCTAAAATGACATAGGTTATGATTTTGAAAGAAAGGTCTTTAGTTTTTCCGGATCAACAAAATACAAAGATTTATCCCCACAAGATACCCTCATTTTTGCTGGGTAATATAACCCATACTTATATCCTTTTTCCTTTAATTGAGATCTCAGATCAAGGAATTTCTTCCTAATATTTGCTGTATTTTTAGCAAAGTCTGGTAAAAACCATATTTTGGATCCTTTATAGTTTAAGTTTTTATCTTTTTTGGCAGCATTTAAAATTTCTATTGCTTGCTGGTATCTTAACATCTTGAATATTAATGGTCTTGGTCTCCCTTGATTTTCCAGACTCTTTATTGGAATCCTGTGTGCCCGTTCTATTTCCAAAGGCTGTTTGAAATCCAACTGCAATAATCTTGGAATTAAATTTTCTAAAAACTGTATTGCATTTTTCCCTTCCAAATTTTCCTGTATTCCAAAAAGTTTTATATTCTTTCTTCTTCCACGGTTTTCGTAATCTTCCAGCTGACTTTTCAATTGAATTATTTCCAAACTGTCATTTTTGCATCTTTTTCCTTCACATTCTAAGCTCTCCATTTTAACTTCTAACTCTGTTGTTCTTTTATTAGCTACTTCCATTTGTCTGTGTATATTCAGGATTTCTTCCTTCAGTTCTGCCATATTACTCACAGTCTCTGTCAGCATTTGTTTGATTTGCCTCAGTTCCCCCATAACTTCAGCTTTGCTTAACTCCTCTGATACATCAGCAGGAAGCGGAACCTTACTCGGGATAATTTGATCCTGCTTCTGCCTTTTCACAGCCCCTCCGGTTTCACTTTTACTCTGTCGGGTGCTCGCCATGCTCCCGCTGTCCTCTCCGATGTTTTCAGCCGAAAACAGTTTAAAAGGAAATCTTTATTTATTCAACGGTTGCCCAGGTAAGAGGAGCGCTGCGATCACACGACCATTTTGTGTGCGCGCTAAGCCACGCCCCCCCTACACTTCATAAAGTTAATAAACTAATAAAAATAATACAACTTATCAGTGCTAAAATTAAAGCATTCCCATTCATTCATTATGTCAACCCTCCTCCCCCACAAGAGACCTGGTTCCAAAACCACAATGATTAGATAGTTCTCCTTAAAGCTTTTTTTTCCGATTCAATATAACTCCCCCATATGTCATTAAATTTTGTCCATTGATTAGTTAAAAGGGCCGATAATCTATATTTTTCATATACTGTTCCTAAACGTTCCCTTACATCTCTTAAAGTAGGTACATTTAACGTGCTCCATTGCTGGGCTAATGCTAATCTAGCAGCTATAAATGCCAGGTCCAGAAGTTTAGATCTAAAAGATGTTAAACCTTCTATGCAAAGTCCTTTCTGCATTAAGCTCAAGTGAAGTCTGAATAAGTTTGCTTACATACTCAAATACTTGCTCCCAAAATTTCTGGACCCTTTGACATTCCCACCACATATGTTAGAATGTGCCTCTTTCGCCGCATCCTTTCCAACAACTAGTATCACTCTACTTAGTATATTTGCTAATTAGAACAGGGTAATATAATTTAATAGCATTTTCTACTAAGATGGCCACCCTAGCTGTCTGAAAAAAATGTAATATAATTACCCCCCACTCGTCTAGTGGCACGTTTTAATTTAATTTGTTCAAGCAGCCGGAGCCTGAAGTCACGTGCATCTGCGGAAGCTTCTCCTCTGACGCAACCAGAAGTTGCGTCAGAGGAGAAGCTTCAGCAGACGCATGCGACTTAAGGCTCTGGCTGTTTGAACAAATTAAATTAAAACGTGCCACAAGGGGAAGGGAGGGAGATAGATGTGGTGGCGATCGGTAGGTAGGAATGAACATTATAAAATATGAATATAAATATGATATGTTGTACTTAGTATTCATGAAGGTAAATCAAGTGTGTATTTATAAGATCATATAAATTTTTCTGATACACTTGTTGTAATATGAAAAAATGAATAAAGAAATTATTAAAAAAGGAATGAGGGAGGGGGTTGCGCACGATCGGTGACCACACACATTCCCTTCCTTAACTGCAGTGACAAGGCCATTCACCACTCCATGGGGTGGTGGATGGCCTTGTCCCCGTACCCACAGTAAGCACTTTCTTTTTCCCCACTGTTTCAGTGAGTTACCTGCGGCTAACAGCCACCGTGCCATTCTCTAATCACTGTTCCTTTCAGCCCAGACTCCTTTGTCTAGCAATGGCCAGTCGAAGTCATTAATCCACTTCCCCTACAATCCAGCGCTTCTGAAGGAAGGTGCTACTTTTTGTTTTTGTGTCATAATTGGCAGAATAGAAGATATTAAGGACTATTCAAAATACTGAAGGGAATAGACTTAGCAGATAGTCAGATTGTTCACCCTCTACAAGGTAGGGAGAACGAGAGGGCACTCTCGAAAGGGGATAGATTCCGTACAAACATATGGAAGTTCTTCACCCAGAGAGTGGTAGAAAAATGGAACGCTCTTCTGGAGTCTGTTATAAGGGAAAACGCCCTCCAGGGATTCAAGACAAAGTTGGACAAGTTCCTGCTAAATTGGAACGTACGGAGGTGAGGCTGGACTCATTTAGAGCACTGGTCTTTGACCTAGGGCCGCCGCTTGAGCGGACTGCTGGGCACGATGGACCACTGGTCTGACCCAGCAGTGGCAGTTCTTATGTTCTTATTAATATCATGCTGTGTCCTGTCCCTATTTACTGCTTCCATTTCACTCCACAAGTTTCATTTATTGCTCTGTTATCAAGCCAGAGAATCTTGACCCATTTAATCTTGGTTGCCCTTCCTGGTACTTCTGGTACCAGTATCTTTTTAAGAAAAAGGAGAGAAGATACATATTTAGACTGGCTTGGGGGTGCTGCAGAGACTTAGATTTGATTCCTAGCTTGGATATTTTGATTAACTAGGCTGAAGTGTTTGCAGCCCTTAGGATAGTAGGGACCAGCTTAAGCAATCGGTCACTGCAGTGGCAATATCTAGGGATACAGAACAGAAGGTGCCTCGGGGCAAGTATGAAGCATGCTGGGCAGGGTAAATTGCCCAGGCTTGTGGTGCTAGATGCCAGCCTGGATTTGGTTGATCCAGAAACTCCAAGCTGTGCCTGCATGAAGCCCTGTGCCACTGTCAATTTGTATTTGCACTGCTTTCTCTCTTGTGTGTTTGCTCACATATCTTGTGCACTGAAGTTGCTCTGTGCTAGCAATGTTTTTTTGTTTGTTTTTTTAAATTTCTTTCAGGTGCTATCCCAGGTCCTCCAAGAAGCTGCCAAACAAGCGGAGCCTAAAGCAGTGGGTGAGCCAAAATGGAGCCCATGGACGCTTCGCAAATCTGGATGCCCGCTTCCAGCGTAGCTCTGTTGTGGCCCTCCCTTCTTAACACAGCCATTGTGGCTAGAGCTGCCCTGAAGCATGTAGTTCTCTTTCCAGTCTGTTGCTGCTTTTTAATGTAATTTTGTTGTTGTATTTATGATTATAATTAAAGACTTCAGTGTTCTGCTGTCAGTGTAATCAGAGAAAAAGTTTAGTTGCTGCCCTTCGCAGGGCTCAGTCTTCCACAAGCAATGACCAATGAGTCTTATTTTTGTATATTTTGGTTTTGTGGATGAGGACTCTGAGTTGCTCTTCTTGTAGCTGCTGGTGGGCCTGCTAACTCCCGTTTTTCTTTAGCATCCCTCAAGACCAGCACAGAAACAGATGGGTTTTACGCTCCTCTGACAGTAGATGAAGACTGAGACACTAACTTTTGGCTACAGTATAAGTGGGCTGTGTGCAGTCCCTATTGCACTCAGTCTCCAGCAGGTGGAGTGGTAAGATTGTGCAGTCTGTGCTGAGGTTAGTTTTGGGCCTGTTGGATCTGGTTAGGGAATTTTTCTGGTCCATTTTGCTGTCCGGATAGAGCTTGGGGGTTCTACTGACCTTGCCACACTCGAAAGGGCCGAGTCCCTCACCCCCATTTCCCCCACCTCATCAGGTGTGTAGAGGAGCCTCAACTGTACGCCTGGCCACCTTTACCTTGCCTTGTGGGGTCTGCTCTAACTTGACATAGTTAGTGAGCTGTGAAGTTTTAAACCCCCCCCCCCAAAAAAATAAACAGAGCATAAAGTGATCCTGAGGCCGCCATTTTTGTACAGTGTTGTACGTGGGTTTTTGGCACATTCATTATGAGTGCTTCAAAGAAGCAACACAAGTGCGTTTTATGTGGGCGCCGAGCAGCAGAGGCGGCTGGAGGTTGCACAAAATGTTGAGAGGGACCTGGCTTAGAGTGTTGGGAAGTCCTGAAAGCAGTAGTCCCAGTACCTCCTCAGGGGATTAGCACCAGCAGATACTCCATTTACTTAGCGGTGCCTAAGGCAGAGGGGTCTTTTCAGCCCATTTCGGATCTTAAAGGTGTCAACAGAGCACTCTGGGTCTGTCTTATTTCTGGCTGTTCTCCCTGGGGAGTTTCTGCAATCTCTCAATCTGACAGCGACTTTTCTGCCTTTTCCTGTTTGGGCCTCCCATCCACGATTCCTCTGCTTTGCGATTTTGGGAAAGCATTATCATTTTAGAGCACTTCCCTTTGGTCTAGCTGTGGCACCATGCACCTTCACCAAAAGTCTGGTTCTTGTGGCAGTGCCATTGTGCAAGGAGGGCATTCGGGATGATTGGCTGCCTTGCGCAAATTCGTTGCAGGAGAGTTCCCGAGTGACAGCTCAAGTTGTGGAGTTTATGCAGTCCATGTGCTGGGTGATCAACCTGTTCCACAGCCTGTTGATTCCATCTCAGTGCTTGAAGTGTCTCGGCGTTCGTTTTCAACACCAGATTAGGGAGTTTTTTCCTTCCAGAGGCCAGGGTGTGCAAATTGCAGATGCAGGTTTGCTCTTTCTGCAGGTCTGGGGGTCCATGGCAGCCTCCTTGGAAGTAGTCAGGTGGGCTCGGGCTCACATGCGTCCCCTTCAGTATGTACTTTTTTGGTGGTGGTCGCCACAGATTCACGATCTGGACTCTTCAGTCCTACTCCGGGGCTTATTTTGACGCAGCCTACGCTGGTGGTCCCTGTCTTCTAAATTGCTTCAGAAGTGAATCTCTTTCAGCCCCAGTGGATAGGGCTTCTTACGGATGCCAATTTCCTTGGTTAGGGAGTTCAATGCCTCGGTCGCTCTGCTCAGGGTTGCTGGTTCTGACTAGAACCATTTGGCTAGCATTGGTGGAGGGCACATTGGTTCAAGTCCTCTCAGACCATGCCACAGTGGTGGCCTATGTCTCTCATAAGGGGAGCGCCAAGAGTCTTCTGGTGGCGTTGGAGGCTTCTCCGCTCTGGAATGGGCAGAGGCTGTTCTTTGGGACATTTCTGCTTCCCGCATTGCTGGTGTGGACGCTGTCCAGATGGATATTTCTCAATCATGCGTTGGATCCCGTCGAGTGGTGTCTCAGGCTGGAAGTCTTCAAGTTGATTGTTCAGGCTTGGGGGCCACTTGATCATGGATCTCATGGCTTGAGTGCTTACACCAAGGCGCTGAGTTTTGTTTTGTTTTTTTCAGTTGGCAGAGGGAGTGTCGGGCCAAAGGATTGGATGCTGTGGTGCAGGCTTGGCCAACGGAAAACCTGCTCTATATCTTTCATCCATGGCCTCCGGTGGGCAGTGTGTTTCTTTGAATTGCCTGATATGGTTCTGGCCTGGCTCAGGCGCCAGTGGTTTACGATTCTTGTTCGCCTGCTGGTGGCAGATCCTCTCCCATTGTCCCTCTCACCTGATCTGACTCCGGGTACCATTCCATTGTTAGATCTGGATCCTTTTTGGCATACAGCTTTTGAATGAGCTCGCCTAAGGAACAAGGAATTTTTGGATAAAGTGACCTCGAGTCTCAAAGACTTTTCTCCTCTTGGGCTTTGGTCTGTGGTTAGCATATTTTAGAGGAATGGTGTTCTGCGCATGGTGTGCTTTCTGTTTGGGCTGCTTTGTCTCACATTCAGGAGTTTTTTCTAAAGGATGGTCTGGAGCAAGGCCTTGCCTGGTTTTCCCTTTGGGTGCAGATTGCCGCTTGGTCTTCCGTTCACGGCCTTTTGCATGGTATGCATTTAGATCAATTTTTCACGTAGTCAAAAATTACAAAGACTAGGGGACAATCAGTGAAGTTACAGAGAAATACTTTTAAAACCAATAGGAGGAAATATTTTTCCAGTCAGAGTATAGTTAAGCTCTGGAACGCATTGTCAAAGGTTGTGGTAAGAGCAGATAGCGTAGCTGATTTTAAGAAAGGTTTGGACAATTTCCTGGAGGAAAAGTCTGTTATTGAGAGGGACATGGGGGAGACCGCAGCTTACCTTGTATCGGTAGATGGAATATTGCTACTCCTTGGGTTTTGACCAGGTATCGGGGACCTGGATTGGCCACCATGAGAATGGCTTGATGGACCATTTGGCTTGATGGACCATTGGTCTGACCCAGTAAGGCTATTCTTATGTTCTCTGGATGTGATTCGGTTCTTGAAAGTTGCACAGCTGATCTAGCCACCACCTGCTTGGGATCTCCTTCTAGCCCTTTCTTCTCTCATGCGTCCTTCATTTAAGCCTCTCGGCAGCTGTATGTGGAAGGACCTTACTCTTAAGGCGTGTTTTTCTTGGTGGCCATTTCTTCTACAAGACGAGTTTTTAGTGCTGCAGTTCTTTTTTTCGTGTAGACCTCCCTTCATGGAATTCTTTAGGGAGTAGGGTCATGGTGCGGCCGGTCCCCTTTTTTTCTTCCAAAGGTAGTCTTTCGGTTTCATGGTGACCAGTTTGTGGTCTTCCCAGTATTGTGGGAGGGCTCATTGGAGTGGAGGCAGTGGTGCAAATTTGATGTCCGTAGGGGCCTTAGCTCTTATGTACAGCGGACCCAGGAGTTCCGTAAGTCAGACCGTCTTTTGTCTCCTTAGTGGGTCCTTGTAAGGGCTACCATTGTGCGATGTATCAAGGAGAGGCTATCGCTTCGGCGTACCTTCTCCAACAGAAGCCTGTTCTGGAATTTCTCATGGCCCCTTCCTCTCTGGGTCAAGCAGCTTCTTGGGCTGAATCTTCTCTTGTATCTCTGGTGGATATTTGTGCAGCTGCGTCTTGGTCTTCTCTCCATTCCTTTGTTTGACCTACCGTGTGGACGTTTAGGCACATTAGGACACATGGGTGTGTTCTTGTTACAGCCCTTCGGGGGACCCACCCATGATGGGTACTGCTATGGTATATCCTATCTGTTTCTGTGCCAATCTGGAGGGACGCTAAAGAAGGAGAAATTAGGTCCTTACCTGCTAATTTTCTTTTAGTCCCTCCAGACCGGCACAGAATCTGCCCGGTCATTTTGTTTTATATTTTTGCAAATAGAACAGGATTTTTCTGCAGGATTTGGTTGTTGCTGGTGGTTTGGGGAGTTGAAAGAACACTAGCATTTGGTCTATCTGGCGAATTGTGGGGGCGTTCTGAAAGGTTCTTGTTCTAATCAGTATCCAACAGTGTCCCCTGGTCAGATTTGGGACTATTCCTTGGTTTTCTCCTTGTGAGCGTGGAGTTGTATGTTCTTATTCAGCCTAATTGATTTCTGCTTGGCTATTTGTAAAGACTGCTTGTAAGAGGGACTGCAAAGCCCACTTGTACTGTGTCAGTCTCCACCTGCTGGCAGAAGAGTGTAAACCATCAGTTTCTGTGCCAGTCTGGAGGGACTAAAAGAAAATTAGCAGGTAAGGACCTAATTTCTTCTCTGCGTTTACTTCTGTGGTACCAGGTATCTTTCCATTTTTAAGACTCAAATTTCAAGTTTTATTTAGAATTTGAGTAATCGCTTAATCATACTTCAAAGCGTTGAACATTATAAAAACTTTACAATTTTCAGGGGGCACAAACACATATAGTACTCAACGAACATGACACTTTGTAAAAAGGGAAAAAGGGTAAGAAACAATATTCAATAGAAAAGAAACAAAGGGTTAAACATCAGGAGGGGGTAAATAAAAATACGGAGTATAAAGTTCAAAAGGGCAGACTAAATTTTAAAAATAAAACTAATCAGTCAAAGGCATCTTTAAATAGAAAGCACTTTAACTTACTCTTAAATCTGTTTATAAGACATTCTTCTCGTTAAATGGGCAAGAAATTCCAGGTTTGTGGTGCTGTGACAGAAAAATATACTGTCAACGTGTACTAATGATTTTAAGAGAAGGATCTGTCAATAAGTGTTGATCACTAGATCTGAGCATTCTGGTGGAAGCATAGGGAACCAAGAGTCTATCGATAAATCTGGAGCTTTAAAAAAAAAAAAAAAAAAAAAAAGATTTCAAAGTTAACAGACATATTTTATAAGTAATGCGATGAGCTAGCAGAAGCCAATGTGCTTTTTTGAGAAGAGGCAAGACATGGTCATATTTCTTAGCATTCATGATGAGCTTAATTGAGTTAATTTTGGATGATTTGTAAGTGTCTTATTTCTTTTTGAGTAATGTCCTTGATTAGGGCATTGCAATAATCAATTTTTGAAATAACCAGAGTGTATCAGAATATTAATTGATATAGGCTCCAAAAATTTTGAGACGAGCGTATTTGTCATATTCTGAAGAAGGTGGACTTAACTACGCTACTGATGTGTTCATGATATGTTAACTTCTGATCAAATGTAACCCCTAGGATCTTGACGGTATTAACTACCTGGAATGTATCCCCCTTGAGTGTAATAGGAGAATGGAGTTTTAAGTCAGTCCTTCCAGGGAAAAAATATTACCTTTGATTTCATGACATTGAGAGCCAGTCTGTTGATGTCTAGCTATTGGTGGATTTGTTCCAATTTCATGTTGATTGATAAAGCATCCAGAGGGTGCTTCAGCTGTGCATTGGAGCTGGATTGTTCCTTATCTTCTGGAGTGATCTGCTGGCTTTGGATTTGTGCTGTTCAACATGCTTGTAGAAACAGCACAGAATGGACACCAAAGCTGCTTGTATATCAATTCCTCTAAATCAGGGCCTGAATTCCTTTTACAGTTATAGTCATTCTGATTAATTGAGGGGACCAAGACAAGGGGTCCTGAACTCCTTCATGGAACAGGAAGACATAAGATCTTTCTGTGGAGCTGGGTCTGTGACCTTTCTCTCAGGATAAGTACAGGTTCAACTCCCATCATGCCTAGTGTTTGGAGTTGTTCAGCAAAAGCTAAGAAAGAAATGGAAGCAGCACAGAAGCAGGGAGACCCAGATTCCAGTAACTATGTAGGCGCATGGTTGGCTTCCTCGTCCTTATTTATTGTTGGCACTGTAACAGTTTTGAATTATTAATGTTTTTTGCACCTCTTTTCTGAAGTCTCCTGAAGGCCATGTCTTTCATTTATATGTCCCTTCTAGGGATTAGGTTAGGCTTAGCCCTTTATAATTGTGGCACAAAAGGCTATTTTAGCTGATTTTCAGGACTCGAGAGGGTGCATGAACACCCACCCTCTGCGTCTGATGGTGCAACCATATCATAGTCCTCTGATGATTGAGGTCAACGATGGAGGCAGCAGCCCAGTTATAGTGCCAAATTTTATTTAACTTAAAAAAAAAAGTAAAGGGGCATGAATTTGATATGTGAGGGGCATTCAATAATTTACCCGAGTATGAAAGAAAGAAGCCAGCGTGTTGAAATGAGTCTGTGCATGTTGTGACATGTCTTAAGGTTACTCATGCACAGTTGTGGCTCAGTACAGGTCTAACGTTTCAAGAGACAGGAAGGCAGGAGCATCTTCATGTGAATCAAATAAGAAACTGCTAGATTTGGAGCACCATTTAGAGATAAAATTTCTCACAAAAGGGAAAAAGAATCCATAAATGCATAACTACAGTTTATGGTGAGTCTTCCCCATCATCTGCTACAAAGTAAAATTTTGGAGCAAGCAGTTTAAGTGGGGTGGAGAGTCTTATGACCTTCACGCTGGATGGCCTGTGGAAGCAACTTCCACAGAAATAAGAACATAAGCAGTGCCTCTGCTGGGTCAGACCAGAGGTCCATCATGCCCAGCAGTCAGCTCACGTGGCAGCTGTATAGTAATCCTCTATCCATACCCTTCTATCCCCTTTTCCTTCAGGAAATTGTCTAATCCCTTCTCTGTCCTATCACGCCCTCTGGGAGCGCATTGTGCAAGAAAGTTGAGGATTTAATTTTTTTAGGCAGATGAATTAAGGTTTTTTGAATAGCTGAAGAAATAGGCATCTCAGCAGGTACAGTTTGGAAAATAATTCATGAAAAGTTGAGCAGGTCCAAGATAGTGCAAGATGGCTTCCAAGACTGCTGAGGGTCTATTACAGAGATCCTGAGTCCAAAATGGAGTCAATGCAGTAGCAGCACGTCATCCCCCCACCCCATAAAAGTTCAAGACAGAAAAATCTGCAGGCAAAGTCATGGCAACTGTCTTCTGGGATGATGAAGGCCTTTTGCACTTGATGCCACACAAGACAACCATAACTGTATACTTTGGAGGAAAGGCGGGAGAGGGGAGATATGATAGAGACGTTTAAATACCTACATAATGTAAATATGCACGAGTCGAGTCTCTTTCATTTGAAAGGAAACTCTGCAATGAGAGGGCATAGGCATGTGGGATCTCTTGGAGAGAGAAAGAGATAATGGTTACTGCGGATAAGCAGACTGGATGGGCCATTTAGTCTTTACCTGCCATCATGTTTCTATAACTGGGGAGAATTACACCAGCACAATGATCGCTTTGTGGGAGTCAATCAAGGAGAAAAAAATGAGAAAAACTCACAGCAGACATGCTGCTTCTTCATGACAATGCACCAGTGCACATGTCACGACAATCAAAGGCTGCTATTGAGAATGTGGGTTTCAGTAGTTGAACCATCCACCCTACAGTCCTGACCTGGGTCCCTCTGATTATTTCCTGTTCCGAGTTTTGAAGCAATCTCTCTGTGGATAGTGGTTTTCAAGTGATGAAGATGTCAAGGAAGCAGTGATGTCCTGGTTGAAGGTCAAACAAAAGAATTCTTTTCAAAGGGGTTAAAAGTCATTGCAGGAAAAGTATATGGGGCTATCAAGGGATTATTTTGAAAAATAAAACAACAATTTTTTGAAAACTTTTCTTTCCTACTGAGGTAGATAAATTTATTAAATTGCCCCTCTTAGTATTTTTCTGTAGGTACAGTCAAAGTGGTTTACATATACAGGTATAAGGGCCTTTATCCAAAAACCAAAAAGTGATACAAGCTAGAAGTAGTCAATTTCTCTGACGTGATACATGCTGAAACCAACACAGGTGCATGTGTTTTGCCTGTTCTCTATGTAATTAAAGTTGGAGGGCTGGAGAAATGATAATGTGAAGATCTTTATTCCTCTCTGACTCAATGACTCGACATGTACATGTTTCGGCCAACAGGCTTGCCTCAGGAGTCTTAAGAATCACGAATGATGATATGCAAAGAAAGCTACCATTCACATAGATTTGATCAAAATTCCAATGGGGAATCTTTTGGCGTGTGTATACAACTATAGCTGACTGGTACCGAACATCTCGCTGCTGAACGAAATAGTAGAGAGCTACAGATTCCCTCAGGGTGACAGAAAGAAGCATAAAAGGAAGTGTTTATCTTTGTCAAGACCATACAAAGTTGAGGTATTCAAAAAGCTTGATTATCCCAGGACAAGCAGGCAGGTATTCTCACTAATGGGTGACGTGATCCAACGGAGCCCCGATGCGGATGCTCACAAGCAGTCTTGCTTGAAGAAACTCGAAGTTTCGAGTCGCCCACACCGCACATGCGTGAGTGCTTTCCCGCCCACCCATTAGTGAGAATAGCTGCCTGCTGTCCCTGGATAACAACTGTTACGGTAAGTAACATTGCTTTATGGTGTATCTGTACAACAGCTGCCTGAAAAGTTTGTTGGTAATTTTATGGTCATTCTTTCTGATGATCACATTACCGTTTCAAAAACTGAACTAGGCCTGGTCCCAAGCATTTCAGATAAAGGATCTTGTACCTTTTCTGTCCCTAGTGGGCTTACAATCTAAATCATGGACCTGGGGCAACAGAGGGTTTAGTGACTGATTCACAGGGAGCTGATTAGGCCTACTCCTCCATAAACTATCCATTCAAACATCTTTAATCATCCATATAGCAATAAGCCCTAGCTTGAAAACCAGTAATCTCCAAATGGGCCACTAACTTTCTGAAATAGGAAAGACAAAATGCAGAAGGACAAAATGTTAGTGAAGAAGCATCAGCTTTACAAGCAAGTGCAGATTTAACAGAAGAGAATGACATGGGGACAAATTTTTCCCCATCCCTGCAGGAACTCATTTTCCCAGCCTGGAGAGTTTTTACTGTCCCTGCCCCATCTCTGCAAGCTCTATCCTCATTTGCACAAGCCTCAAACACTTTTTAAAATTATAAGTATTTGAGGCTTGTGCAGTTAAGATAAAGCTTATAGGAATGGGACAGGGCCAGCAAAAAAACTCGCAGGGACAGGATGGGGAAAAATTTGTCTCCATATCATTAGAGGGTTGGAGTGAAGGGTCACTACTCGGGCTGGAGGAGGGTCACGAGCGGAGTTCCGCAGGGGTCGGTACTCGGACCGCTGCTGTTCAATGTATTTATTAATGACCTGGAAACGGGGATGAAGTGTGAAGTTATAAAATTTGCGGATGACACTAAACTTTGTAGCATGGGTTAGAACTGCCGAAGAGTGTGAGGACCTACAAAGGGACCTAAACAAACTGGAGGAGTGGGTGAATAAATGGCAGATAAACTTCAATGTAGGGAAATGCAAGGTCATGCATATAGGGAAAAAGAACCTGATGTTCAGCTACCAAATGGGGGGGATTAGTATTAGAGGGAAGTAACCTTGAAAGAGACTTGGGTGTACTGGTGGACACAACAATGAAGTCAACGGCAAAATGCACAGCAGCCTCGAAGAAGGCAAACAGAATGTTGGGTATTATTAAGAAGGGATATTACAACCAGAACGAAAGAAGTCATCCTGCCATTGTATCGGGCAATGGTGCGCCCGCACCTGGAGTACTGTGTTCAGTATTGGTCACCGTACCTTAAGAAGGATATGGCAATACTTGAGAGGGTCCAGAGGAGAGCGACATGAATGATTAAGGGCATGGAAAACCTTTCATACACTGAAAGATTGGAGAGACTGGGGCTCTTCTCCCTGGAAAAGCAGAGACTCAGAGGAGACATGATAGAAACCTACAAGATCATGAAGGGCATAGAGAGGGACAGATTCTTCAAACTTTCAGAACATAAAAGAAAAGAGGGCATTCAGAAAAGTTGAAAGGGGACAGATTCAAAACGAATGCTAGGAAGTTTTTCTTTACCCAGCGTGTGGTGGACACCTGGAATGCGCTTCCAGAGGACGTAATAGGGCAGAGTACGGTACTGGGGTTCAAGAAAGGATTGGACAATTTCCTGCTGGAAAAGGGGATAGAGAGGTATAGAGAGAGGATTACTGCACAGGTCCTGGACCTGTTGGGCCACCGCATGAGCGGACTGCTGGGCACGATGGACCTCAGGTCTGACCCAGTGGAGGTATTGCTTATGTTCTCTACTATGAAGTCCATCTTGTTAGGATACACAGTTGCCTATATATTGGGACTCTCTTTTTTTTCTGCTACAAACTTTGGGCTGACCCTGCCTGGAGATGACGCATCCAGTTGGCCCTTTAAGTTCAGACCAATGGTTCATCTAGCCCAGTATCCCATCTTCACGGAGGCCAATCCAAGTCACAAGTACCTGGCAAAAACCCAAATAGTAGCAGCATCCCATGCTACTGATCCAGGGCAAGCAAGGGCTTCTCCTATATCTGTCTCAATAGCAGTTTATGGACTTTTCTTCCAAGAACTTGTCAAACATTTTTAGAAGTAGCTACATTAACTGCTCTTGCCACATCCTCTGGCAACGCATTCCAGAGCATAAATATTCTCATTTTTCATTTAAAAAAAAAATTTTAATTGAAGTTTAACATATAAATAGTGATTAAATAAAATACAATGATATTTTACAGAATAAATGATTTATAAATGTAAAACATAGATGCAGAGAAGACAAAATTGTCTACATCGATGCTTTTAAACTATTCTCTGAGTGAAAAAAACATTTCCTCCTATTGGTTTTTTAAAGTATTACTCTAACTTCATTCAGTGTCCCCTAGTCTTTGTAATGTTTGATGGCGTAAAATAGCAATCCACTTGTACTCGTTCTACATCACTCAGGATTTTATAGACTTCAATAATACTATCTCCCTTCAGCCATCTCTTTTCCAAGCTGAAGAGCCCTACCCTCTTTAGTCTTTCCTCTTAGGAGAGAAGTTCCATCCCCTTTATCATCTTTGTTGTTCTTTTTCTTTGAACCTTTTCTAGTGCCACTATTATCTTTTTTTGAGATAAGGAGACCAGAACTGAATGCAGTACTCAAGGTGAGGTCGCTCCATTGAGTGATACAGAGGCATTATGACATTATTAGTCTTGTTTACCATCCCTTTTCTAATAATTCCTAGCATCTTGTTTGCTTTCTTGGCCAGCGCCATACATTGGGAGGAAGGTTTCAGAGTATTGTCCACGATGACAACCAAGATTTTTTTTTTTTTTTTTTTTTTGAGCGCTGACCCCCCAAGGTGGACCCTAGCATCCGGCAACTATGATTTGGGTTATTCTTCCAAATGTGAATTTGTCTACATTAAATTTCATCTGCCATTTGGACTCCCAGTCTTCCAATATCCTAAGGTCTTCCTGGAGTTTTTCAGTTTACATGCGGTTTAACAACTTTGAACAGTTTAGTGTCATCTACAAATTTAATCACCTCATTCATAGTTCCAATTTCCAGATCATTTATAAATACAATTAAATATCACCGGTCCCTGTACAGATCCTTATCCCAGGACAAGCAGGCAGGTATTCTCACTAGTGGGTGATGTCATCTGACAGAGTCCCGATACGGACGTCTCACAAGCATATTTTGCTTGAAAAAACTCAGAAGTTTCGAGATGCCCGCACCGCGATTGCGCTAGTGCCTTCCCGCCCGATGGTCCGGGCGTGTCTCCTCAGTTCTTTTCTTTCCGCGGAGCTGAGAAGTTTTACTTCGATTCTGCGCTGACTGAAATCCAGTTTTTTGCCTTCTACTTGCCGCGGTTTTAAGTTTATTTTACTCTTATCGTGTGTTTTATTTGTTTTATTCTTTTAAAAAAAAAAAAAAAATTTCTGGCGATTCGGCCGCGTGGCTCAGGCCCTGCTCCTTCGATCTTGCGGCGGAGCTTTTTCGGCCTATGTCCCGGCCAATTACTGGTTTTAAAAAGTGTAGCAAGTGCCAGCGCACGATTTCGCTGACGGACCCACATCGACGCTACCTGCAGTGTCTTGGTCCAGAACATTTCCCGAAATCGTGCCGGCCTTGTTCCACTCTCACAGCGCGTGCGTTTAAGCGTCGCTGTTTTTTGTGGGAGTCGATGTTCAAGATGGAAGCTGCTCAAGAACCTTCAGCTTCGACTTCGGCTGTCGCTTCGCCTGCCCATGCGAAGCCCGCCACCACTCCTACTACTCCGGGTCTTCTGAAGCCGGCTTCGTTTGTCCCGGTTTCGACCCCGACTTCTGCGCCGGTGCCTTCCGCCATCTCCTCGGCTCAGGTACCGCCTTCTACCATTCCACCCGTGGTCATTAAAGTGCCGAAAGCTTCCAAGCAGAAGCACTCGTCCACGAAGGAGCGTGAAGACCGTGCTGGAGGACCCACTTTCGGTGCGGATCCCTCCATATCGGCTTCATTACGGTCCCTTTTGGAAGCTCAGTTTGTCGAGCTCATGCACACCATGGGACCCAGGTTAATTGCCTCCATCCAGGGTGACCTCCCGGTTCTGATTCCGGGGGGCGGACCGCCCCCTCGCCGGTCGGTCTTGCTGCTTGGCGAGGAGGAGCGGCATGTGGCGGCCGGTCCCTCGAGGTGGGCCTCCTTTAGTGATATGCCACCTTTGGAGCCCATCACGCCTCCACACGAAGAGGGCTGGAATCCCTCTTCGGGTAATCATAGCCCTGGGCATCGCAAGCAGGAAGAGTTCTTCCGCACTCCCTAGCAGGCTTGGACTGCATCGCGTGAGGCGTCGAATCTTCCGCCTCTTCGCTCCACGGCATCGAGTCCCATCTGCTCACTGGAGGCGTCGGGTGACCATGCTCAGCATCGTCATTCTAGATCCCCCTCCCGGCACCGAGAGGGGCATCGGTCCAGGCATTCTTCACGGCACTCCTCGCGCCATTCTGAGGTTTCCCCGCAGAAGAAGCTGCCACGCCTGGGATATTCTTCATCAGACATGTCCCCTCCGCAGGGGCTGGAGTACGAGGAACCGTCTACCTCTTATTCTCCTGTCGATCCCAGGTCTCTCTGGACCCCGAGGCCTCGACTTCGTCCAGCCCTTCTAGGAGGCCTGTGCTGGCAGATCAACTGTCCTTTTCTTCTTTCCTCAGACAGATGGCGGATGACCTGGACATTACCTAGGACACCGGCTCTCAGTACTCCAAGGAATACCTTAACACCATGCATTTACCTAATCCTCTGGCGGAGTCTCTTCGACTGCCTCTGCATAAACTGCTCGATCAAACGTTTATGAGATGTTTTGAAACACCGTACTCCATCCCTGCGGTCCCGGGCAAGTTGGATGCACGATACCGCACAGTTCATCACAAGGGATTCGAGGGCTCTCAACTCTCACCAGTCCCTACTGGTCGAATCCTCCCTCAAGCGATCTCATCCATCCCAGGTGTACGCCTCCGTACCCCCGGGTCGAGAGGGCAGGACCATGGATAAGTTTGGGAGGAGGATATACCAGAACTCGATGATGGCTTCCCGAGTTCTCAATTATACTTTTCACTTTGCTTCTTATTTGGAGTTCTTCCTGCCTGTGCTTCGGAAGTTCATGCCTTACATTGAGTCTCGGGCTCGGTTCGAGTTCGAGGAAGTAGACCCTGGCTTCTCAATGGACTCAGGTGTCAGACCCGTTGACTCGACACATCATAGTCACTCCTGCTCTTCGGCAGTCTCTACTTTGGTGGATGACCTCTTCGAATCTATCCAGAGGTTTGCTGTTTCACACTCCTCCCCACCAGAAGGTTCTCACAACCGATTCCTCGACCTATGCCTGGGGAGCTCATCTGGATGGTCTTCGCACTCAGGGATTCTGGACCAGTGCGGACCGACTCCATCAAATCAATCTTCTGGAGCTCAGAGCCATCTTCTATGCTCTTCAAGCTTTTCAACATCTGCTTCACGACATGGTGGTCCTCATTCGCACAGACAATCAGGTCGCCATGTATTATGTCAACAAGCAGGGGGGCACGGGCTCAGCCTCCCTCTGCCAGGAAGCTCTCAGAGTCTGGGATTGGGCGGTTCGCCACAACGCCTTCCTCAAAGCTGTCTACATTCAGGGGAAGGACAATGTCTTGGCGGACAACTTGAGTCGTCTACTCCAGCCTCACGAATGGACCCTCCTTTCCACACCCCTTTATCAGATCTTTGCACGGTGGGGGACGCCTCAGATAGATCTCTTTGCTGCTCCCCACAATTTCAAGCTGCCTCAGTTTTGCTCCAGGATTTACACTCCTCATCGCCTCGAGGCGGATGCCTTTCTGCTGGATTGGGGGAATCGTTTTCTGTATGCGTTTCCTCCATTTCCTCTCATTCAAAAGACTCTGGTCAAGCTGAAGTCCGACCATGCCACCATGATTCTAATAGCTCCTCGGTGGCCCAGACAACCTTGGTACTCCCTTCTTCTTCAACTCAGCAGCTGGGAGCCATTCCTTCTGCCAGTGTTTTCTTCACTGCTTACTCAGCATCAGGGATCTCTTCTTCATCCCAACCTGCAGTCTCTCCACCTGACAGCTTGGTTCCTCTCAACGTAACTCCTCACCAGTTTTCCCAGGCGGTGAGGGATGTTTTGGAGGCTTCCAGAAAGCCTGCTACTCGTCAATGCTACTCCCAAAAATGGACTAGATTTTCTTCCTGGTGTATTTCCAATTCTAAGGAGCCTCAGCGAGCCTCCCTATCTTCTGTATTGGACTATCTTCTACACCTGTCTCAGTCTGGTCTCAAGTCTACATCTATACGAGTCCACCTGAGTGCTATTGCGGCTTTCCATCAGCCTCTACAAGGGAAACCTCTCTCTGCTCATCCTGTGGTTTCCAGATTTATGAAAGGACTTTTCCATGTCAATCCTCCTCTCAAACCGCCTCCAGTGGTTTGGGATCTCAATGTTGTCCTTTCTCAGCTTATGAAACCTCCTTTTGAGCCCCTCAACAAGGCTCCGCTAAAGTTTCTCACTTGGAAAGTGGTTTTTCTAGTGGCCCTCACGTCTGCTCGCAGGGTCAGTGAGCTTCAGGCCTTAGTGGCAGATCCACCTTTCACAGTATTCCATCATAAGGTGGTCCTTCGCACTCATCCGAAATTCCTGCCTAAGGTGGTCTCTGAATTTCATCTCAACCAATCTATTGTACTTCCAGTGTTTTTTCCAAAGCCTCATTCTCATCCTGGAGAATCAGCTCTTCATACTCTGGACTGTAAACGTGCTTTGGCTTTCTACCTGGATCGCACCAAACCACACAGAACTGCTCCTCAACTTTTCGTCTCCTTTGATCCAAACAAGTTGGGATGACCTGTATCGAAGCGCACCATCTCCAACTGGATGGCGGCTTGTATCTCTTTCTGCTATGCCCAGGCTGGATTACCCCTTCCCTGTAAGGTCACAGCCCACAAGGTCAGAGCAATGGCTGCCTCTGTAGCCTTCCTCAGATCGACACCGATTGAGGAGATTTGCCACTTGGTCCTCGGTTCATACATTCACCTCTCATTATTGTCTGGATACTTTCTCCAGAAGGGATGGACAGTTTGGCCAAACAGTGTTACAAAATTTATTCTCCTAAGTTGCCAACTCTCTCACCATCCCATTGAGGTTAGCTTGGAGATCACCCACTAGTGAGAATACCTGCCTGCTTGTCCTGGGATAAAGCAATGTTACTTACCATAACAGTTGTTATCCAGGGACAGCAGGCAGCTATTCTCACGTCCCACCCACCTCCCCTGGGTTGGCTTCTCTGCTAGCTACCTGAACTGAGGAGACACGCCCGGACCATCGGGCGGGAAGGCACTGGCGCATGCGCGGTACGGGCATCTCGAAACTTCTGAGTTTCTTCAAGCAAAATATGCTTGTGAGACGTCCGTATCGGGGCTCTGTCGGATGACATCACCCACTAGTGAGAATAGCTGCCTGCTGTCCCTGGATAACAACTGTTACGGTAAGTAACATTGCTTTGTGGCACTCTACTATTTACCCTCCTCCATTCCATTTTCATGCATAAACCTGGGATTGTTCTTTTCCAGCCTCCTAGCTCTAGATTGGGAGTACAGTACTTTTTCCTTCTCGGGCTCATGGTGTTCTTGGGCACAGCTTCCCTCTCCTACCTGTCAGCTTAAGGGACTGCTTTACCCCTCTTGTTGTAGTCTCTTTCGCCTCTTGCGGCTGTTGGTCCCTTGTGATAGACTTTCTCTAGCTTCCTTTCAGTATTCCACCCTACTAGCTGCCTTCTGCTCTGGTTTCATCTATCATGTGTCTTTTGTGGTCCCTACAACTGTTCCCTATAATGCAACCTTCAAGACTTAGCTGCAAACTCACAAGGGGAGAACTCTTGCCTAGAGAGAAGTCTGGCTTTCTGGCCTGAGGAACGTTCCTTCATTCCTCATGCTTGCTGTCTGGATCTCCCTACCACTCCTTTTAGATTCTTACTGGAATGGGAATTGCAACAGCTAATTACAGGCCCTGGGCTCTGCTGACTCATCAGCTCTCCACCCTGCCCTTTCCAGCATATCTCGACTAATTCCAGAAAAGGGCCACAGCCCAACAAGTCTGCCCACTCTAATGACCCACCCCCCTAAGTTCTTCCTTGAAGTAATCCCACATGCTTATACCATTTTTTCTTAAAATCAAGTACGCTGCTGGCCTCAATTACCTGCAGTGGAAGATCATTCCAATGATCAACCATCCTTTCGGTGAAGAAATACTTCCTAGTGTCGCTATGAAATATCCCACCCCTAATTTTACAGTTCTCCTTCCTTTCTGTTGTGATAAGTGAAACCTGCTTGCTTGTCACATGATGCCAGCAATGTTGAATGGATCTGGTGCAGTAACAGTAAGATGCTTGAGAAGTGGGCACATGCTGGAAGGAGTTTGATTATCAGACAAGACACAAATGATGTTCTTTAACAGTAGCATTTTTTTTTTTTTAATCATTCAATTCAGTTGCCAATTAGCTAAGATGTGTTGGGGTGTTTACATAGAACAGCATCTGTAACATGCTAGCATCACTATCTTATTGGAACAGTCTGTTAAAGGCTAGTCTCAAGCTTTTAGAGAATGACATGGGGGACACAGTTTGTCCCTGCCCCATCCTGTTGTTCACTGCAGGTACCCGTCCCTATGTCATTCTCTACTCCGGACACATCCAAAACTTCTCCCTAAAGTAGCCTCAGAATTCCACCTTAACCAATTCATTGTTTTGCCAAAAACATCTTTCCACCCTGAAGAAGTGACCCTTCCCTCCATGGACTGCAAGCAGGCTCTGGAGCAGACTAAGCCTCACAGGAAGTCCTCCCACATCTTTGTGGCTTTTGACATTAACAGATTAGGGGCTCCTGTTTTCAAGAGAACCATTGCCACATGGCTAGTGGATTCTGTTGTCTTCCTGTATTTTCAGGCTGGGCCAATTGCTCCAAGGCTGTGTGACAGGCCACGATGTGTGGATTATGGCCACCACAGTAGCTCATTTCTGCTTTACATTGATTAAGGACATTTGCAAAGCAGCACCCTTCTTTACCTGTCAGACTCTTTTTATTTCTCAAGTGCCAATTTTCCCTCTAACCCTGTTCGATTTCACTAGGCATATGTTCATTCAGCTTGCCTGTCCTCAGAAAAAAATAAGATAGTTAGCTGTAGCAAGTTTGTGCTGAGGACAGCAGGCATAAATTTTCACAACCTGCACGCACCTTCCCTACTTAGCTTCTTTTTTTTTTTTCTTCTTCTTCACTGAAATGATGGTCCTGTGAGCTGACGGTGGGTGGGAAGGCACTGCCTAAAGCTTTAAATTGACTGGGTTCGGTGGATGATGTTGCCCAAGTGAGAATGTATGCCTTCTGTCCTTGGAGAACACCTGCTACAAGTACACATCTTTGCTATTCACAGGGTAAACGATATAATCTTTTGTTTTATTAATGCCATTCTGAACATGGCATAAAAAATGCTCAAGACAAACGGAGTACTTGCCTCCTGAAAGAGGAATAAACCAAAGAGAAAGAAAGGCAAGGGTGATGTCCTAGTCAACCAGTATAAATCCTTTATTATGAAAATATCCCATCAAGGATCCAAGTTTGGGCATCAACGCTGCCTTCATCAGGGGACACAGACATAGTCTCTAGTACTCTGATCTCCGGGCTAGGGAATCCAGCCAAGGAAGCCTTTCTCCATCAAGAGTGCTGTTGGTTGAGGTTTCGTGTATTGATTGGCAGTAGGGGGAGTTTTTCCAGGGATGAGCTTGTCTTAAAAGGGTAATGGAGAGAGGCTTCCTTGGCTGGATTTCTTAGCTTGGAGATCGGAGTACTAGAGACTGTTTCAGTGTCCCCTGAAGAAGGCAGCGTTGATGCTGAAACTTGGATCCTCGTTGGGATATTTTCATCATAAAGGTTTTATACTGATTGACTAGGACATCGCCCTTGCCTTTCTTTCTCTTTGGTTTGTTCCATAACAAATGCTCACCATATACATATACATTTGTATTATGGAGAGAAAAGGCACAGAATGTCATTGAGCTTCATTAACCAAAACAGCCTACCTGTTTTAGATTAGCTATGTAACACTAACTTCCAAAAATATAGTGTTTATTTAAAAAATTGTGTTCTTGCAATAAGGTGTCTGAGGAGAAGAATTATCTTCAAAATCTTCAGGGCTTGTATTCCATTTCCATCTTCTCATTATTATCATCCTCTGATTGTCTAGTTTCCTTCAGTCAATTTTTCTACAGAAATCTGAACTCAAAGCATATCCACGATCTCAGTGTCGCCTTGTTTCATCTATGGCTGCTTCAGGGGAGAAAGCAAATGCATTCTTCTGTAGCATCCTTACCAGACCTGTCTAGAATCTCAGAGCTGTACCTTTCAACCAGAGACAGAGCTTTAAAGATTTGAGGGTTTTGCCCTGTTAGGACACTGGACAAAAAATAGGCAGGTGTACCTCAGTAAAAAAAAAAAAAAAAATTTAAAAAGGGCAGCTGTTTTTCTATATTGAGGTTTTGGGGATTTTTTTGTGCAACCACCATGTGAATTCAAGATATTTTGCTACCAGGCTCCTTCAGAGATTGTGTAATGTGTTATCAAATGTCCAATCTATAGCAATTGAGCCAATGTTTAAAGACACACAGCCAGGGAACTGTCAGATGACATCACAACATCAGTATTGAGGCAAATTGTTGAAGTACAGCTTTACTTGTATAGTACCTAAAATATGTCAAGCATTTAACTTTCAAATGGGAGACTGCTAAAATGGGAGCAATTGCAACATTAAGAGTTTACATCAGGTATGGCCGTCATCTTAGAAGCCCAGATCAGATCTATTCCACAGATTAAGATGGTAGGAAGACTGAACATGTTCTGGTTTGATTAAAGGTGAGCTGAAGGGCAATTATAGCACAAGAAAATGTAAAGGAGATCTGAATTTAAAAAACAAACAAAAAGACACACACACACCCCCTCCCTGTATAAGCACCAACAGCTACAAAGCAAAGTGCAGCTGTATTTAAAGCAAAATAACTGGTCCTTGTACCTCACTAGGTGGAGCTGCCCTCAGTACTCACTTTCATCTGCACAGAGAATGGTAGTTTTCAAACAGCTCATGAACCCAAGTACATAGCTATTAGGAGAATAGCTTTTGGAAATTATTCTTTTATATATAATGTACACTATAAAGCTCCAGTGTACTGTTAATGCTGAAAGGAAAATGGGGAGGAGGAGGAAGTTGCACTGAAAATGTGTGCCCTTGCGTAGATATCACTCCTTCCTCTGATAACTAGAGGCTGGTATGTTTTGTGAATTTAAACATTCAGCAGCAGAATGGGTCCTAGTCCTGGAATGAAGAGAGAGAGCATTGAGCTTTTCTCATAACCAGAGGCTTAGCTGTCCAGTGTCAGGGAAGAGACTTTGTTCTTCATCTGGTGGAAGCTGTAATGTGTCCTGTAAAAGCAAAATCAGCCATGACACATGAGCAGTGCCAGAGCTCTTGTCTGTAAAAAAAATGATGAATGCTCCAAAGCACACAGACCCACCACCAGCAAGAGGACATTCTCTGGAGAAAGCACTAACCTGTTTTCTGTTCGTCTTCCTCTGGCATACTTTGATTTGCAGGAGATGAAGAACAAGTTGGAGACATCTGATACTGAAAACAACCTCTATAATATCGAGGAAGATGGAGATGACCCATAGGCAGAGAGTGGTGCTCTGTAGGGGGAGATCACAGTGAATAGCTTGCTCTGGCCCAGTACTATTATGTACCTGATTTATAAAAACGGGGTCAAGAAGATATTCAGTGAGATCTGTACTGGAAAACGTGAGAGTGACTATTTGCTTTTGGAAACGTTCAGAACGTTTTGCTTCTATAGCCATTATACAAATGCACTAGGCCCCAGAAAGGCCTCATGTTCAATCAAGCCACTGATCACACTGCACCATTTTATTATTTCCCGGAAGGGCCTTTGGGCACCTAAGTCCTCCTGAAACCCTGGAATTAGTTGGAACAGAACTGTCTGCATTTTACATGGATGCATCAAGCACTTATTTTATTTCTTGTGCAACAGAACTGGTAGTCTTGACCATCGGGTTAAACCCTCATTTTTTAGCGTCCCTCCAGACCGGTACAGAAACGGAGCAGGTGGAGACTGAGACACTAACTTTTGGCTACAGTACCAGTGGGCTGTGCAGTCCCTATTACACTCAGTCTTTTCTCAGTCTCCATCAGGTGGAGTGTTAAGATTGTGCAGTCTGTGCTCAGGTTTCTTTGGGCCTGTTGGATCTGATCTAGGGAATCTTTCTTGACCCTTTTGCTGTCCAGACAGAGCTTGAGGGACCCTCTCGGGGGTGCCACACTTGGAAGGGTTGAGTCCTTCCCCCCACCTTCCCAGGTTTTTTGAATTTAGAGGAGTCTCAACTGTACGCCTGGCCACCTGTTAGGCACAGGCTACAGTTTAGGGTACCAGTGGGGTTTGCTTTCTTGAAACAGCTGGTGAGCTGTGAGAAGTTAAAAAAAATAAAAAAAGACACACGAAATAAAAGTGGTCCCGAGGTTGCCATTTTTGTACGGTGTGCATGGGTTTTTGGCGAATTCATTATGAGCACTTCAAAAAAGCAGAAAAAGGGCACTTCCTGTGGGTACCAGGCAGGGAATGCAGCTGGCCGGTGCCCAAAATGTCCCGGCCATGTTGAGAGGAATCCAGTTTCAGGTGTTGGTGTGCCATGCTCCCCTTTGCTTGCGATGTGGTGGTGAAGCTCGGGCTTCCCCTGCTGCCCTTGCCGAGGGTTCCTCATCTGCTGGTGGTCTGGTGGATTCTGCTGCAGTTGGTGGTTTATCTGTAGCGGCAGGGTCGAGTTTGACTTCGATGCCGCATATTATTTCAGTTGTTGATGGCCCTTCCCTCGGTTTTGGCAGGAAGCGTGTCTATTTTGTCCATGGCCTCAGGCGACCTTCCTCCTGTCTTGAATGATAGGAACGGATCTTAAATATGTCTTCTGCTATGATTTCTGGCTTGCCGTCAAGGTTGCTTAGCCCTGATTTTGTGTTAGCTATGTGCAAGGCTTATTTACAGGTGGCTGGGAGTCCTGCTTCGGTTCCGGGGTCTGGGATTTTTTTCCCTTCCATAGCCACCCTCGTTCAGACTCCTGCCATGACTGCCTCTATCTAGCTCCCTCAGCCATCGTCCAAACGGCCGCAGGTGTCTTGGGATGAAGATTCTTTTCTGGTTGATCTGTTTTCACCGGATGAGGACTTGAATCTTGCGGAGGACCTTCCAGATCCATTAGGGGGGGCCTGATGTTTTGGATAGAAATTTTTAGAGGCATAACAAAGAAAAATGATCCACAATGAAAACAATCCTCCGATGAAAACAAAAACAAACTGTGCATACAGATGTTCTGGAGATAATTTATTATATACTGACACATAAAAACATGAAAATTCAATGAAAAAAGTACAATGATAAAAAATACAGTGGTAAAAATCCAACCACAGTAATTTTTATCATTGTACTTTTTTCATTGAATTTTCATGTTTTTATGTGTCAGTATATAATAAATTATCTCCAGAACATCTGTATCTACAGTTTTTTGTTTTTGTTTTTATTTTTTAGAGGCACCAGTTGGCGAGAATGCATCAGTTGTACACATATTTCATCAGGAAGAGTTGCAGTAGCTCATTCTTCAGGTGTCTTCTGTTTTACACTTTGAAGAGGAAGCTAAGGACCCCCCTCGTATTGTGGACCCTCTTCTGAGAGGGATCCAGTCAGCATCACGTTCTTTCATTATGCATCAGGATATTCGGGATGTAGTGCACACTCTGTGGAAAGCTCAGGATGCCAGGCTCTACCCCATTCCTGATGGGGACAGAGATACCTTCAAGTCTTCTGTGGTCGATGCGGTGGTCTCGGCTATCTCACGCAGACATACTGTGCCGGTGGAAGGCAGCTTGGCCCTGAGAGACCCTCAGGACTGTAAAATGGAGGCTCCGCTTAAACAAAGTTTTGATGTGGCTGTCTAAGCACTAATTTGTGGCAGTCTGGTAGTCCAGGCTTATTTCCAGTGGTCTGAGAGAGTTCTTGACTGCGAGTCGGCTGACTGGTCCTTAGTGGATCAGGAAGTTGCTAAGATTGATCTGGGAGCTTCTTATTTCTCTGATGCCATGTATGTGCATGTCTCGGCCAAGATCATGACTCTCGGAGTAGCGACCCGCCGTACCCGATGGCTTCTGAGTTGGTCGGCATTATGGAGCAGTTTAAACAATGCTGGTCTCATCCAACAGCAGATTAGGACCCCACACACAGAGTGCTGTTTGGACATGATCTTTAAAGATTTAGAAAGGGGGTGGAGAGAGAAATGCTTCGAGGAGCAACAGCATGCTATGATTGTGAGATTACAATTCTTAACACTGATTAATTTTGATTAAAAGTTTTAATTGTTGCCCACTCCTAGAATGTACTTCTCTAAAAGAGTTTTCTACTCTCAGCACTTTTTTATCAGCTGTTGGGGTTTTTTATCTCTAAATCTAAAGATACAGCTAGCTGTGCCCAGCTCAATGCAGAAAGGCACACATTAACATTTATCTACATGCCCTATCCTTGCTGAGCGCACACATTCCCTGCAGCTGTGACTTACGTAGATTCGTGTGGGATCAAAGGGGCAGTCAGGAGATGATTCTGCGTCACTGAGAGTGCAGGTGGCGAGAAGTGTTCGCCCGCCATTATGGAGGGTGATGATAACAGCAGCTGCCAATCCTACCATGCAGAGTGTTGAGAGGAGAGTATTAAGTATGGTGAGGACCAGGATTGCCCAGCGCTGGAGTAGGAAGACAAACCATAGATGCTTATATCATATTTTCCAGAGACATATCACCCACTGAGTTTTGTCTACTGCATGCAGGGATAGTGTCAACATGTTCCACAGTTCCAGGCTGGGATCTTTATTCCTACACGTAGTCCAATACCGCTTTTCTCTAACCTCCCCCACCCCAGCAAAGTCTCAGCTTCTCACTAGGGTTTGTATGAAAGTCAATGTGCTAAATCTAGCTAAAAGTCCTCTTGCAGAGGCTAGGTAGGGGTCATTCTTACCAGAGGAGGGCGATTGAGGTAACGGGATAGAACAATGGCAATAAGCCCACAGGAGATACTCTGAAAGAGAAATCAAGTCATCAGATCTATGAATACAAGCACCAGGGAATCAGAGTTCTGAAGGTATCTGCATTTGATCAGTAGTATCAAATGCCAAAGCTGGAAATATAGCAGCTGAAAAGGCAGAAGATAAACTCTTATGCTTCCAGCAACTCTTTTGAGATCTGCCAGGATTGGCATGATCTGCATGGTATGACTTATGCTCTTAAAACATAACCTAGTGATTAATCTTTTTGACATTTTTTAGCAGTTTTCCCTCTGTCTCTCTAGTCTCATGTAAACCTGTTTGGGATGTAGAAACAGAATTGATAACCTCCAAAATCTTTTTAGCTGAGTGGGATATATGATGAAGTGGGTGTATTTATATCCATTTACATGCCTATATCTGTATCCATTGATACCAATATAGATAGACAGGCCCAGTATTCAAAAGGGTACAACTGGTTAAACCCAGGAAGTCTGTTCTCCATTTTGATGTACAGTGCTGCATATGTCTAGTAGCACTATAGAAATGGTTGGTAATAGTAAAGCCTGCTGCAATGGCCATCTGCTGATATTCAGTGGCACTTGATTGGGTGGTGCCACTGAATAGTGCCTATAACCACCCAGGTTGAATCCATACAGTAGAGGGGTGGGCTAAGAGGAGAGCTGGGAGTTATGCAGGTACCAGTGGTATTTAATGCTGGTACCTGCATAACTCCCAGTCCCTTCTGGAACTCTCTCCAACCAGCGCACAGGCCTACTGAACTCCACCAAGAAACCGGGAAAGGGGATAAGATTTGGTATGCTGCCTTTCTGTGGTTGCTTATTTTGTACCTGGGGCGATGGAGGGTTAAGTGATGTGCCCAGAGTCTCAAAGAGAACTTAAGGCCCCCCTCGGAACTCCCCAAGAGCAGCTCCTATTCTGCTCCTCGCCAACAAGCTTCCCACCTCCCACCACACTAGCACCCCCCATAACTACTTTTAGTTCCTTGGTGATTTAGAGGATAGGCTGGGTGGATCAAACCCCTGTCTCTAGTGCCGGTCTTGTACTACTGATAAGGATGTAGCCTTAAACACTTGAGCCTCTAGTCTGACCGAGTCTGGTACAAACCGCTTTGAGAGTGGTTATGTAACTACAAAAAGGTGGTAAACAAATCCCAATTCTTTTCCCTTTCCCTTCTTATGATGTGGCTGATGGTGTTCGGGGATGAAGGCAGGGGACACTGATCAGGCTCAATTCAGTGACTTATTACAAAGTTGAAACCAGGAGAGCAAAGGATCTTGAAACCCAATGGTATTATTCAACTAGGATCACATTATCAATTCTTACTATAAAAAAGATATTAGGACAGAGATACCAGAATTGCAGATGTCACAGTGAGGATATTGGAGACCGAGTAATGCAAGGAAACCTTATCCCGAAGCTTTGCCACATGACGCAGCACCAAACCATGGACAATGGCTCCCACAATAAAGTTCAGATGGCCCACCACAATCAGCCCCAGGCCCATCTTCATTAGAGCTTTTCCCAACATCTTGGGCTTTATGTTCCCTGAAAGATAAAAAAGGTAAACCAGCAGGCCTGAACTACTGTTCTGAGTATTAGCACTGGTACAGACATAGTCATAATATTGTGTATCATGGTAGATTTAAAACAATAAAATCTAGTCTATTTTCTTTCATTTTGAATGGATGAGCATGCGGTTCCCAAAATCTATTCTTCCCCACTCCAACGCTCTATAAGCCACTGTTCTCCATATCTGTCCCAAGCAGCCCCAAAACTGTGAAAAGTGCCGAGTGGGAGGTCAAGATTACTACTACTTCTCTATGCAGGATACCCAACTACCTTTCCAGAAATGTAATACTGTCCTAACACTGTGTGCATGTTGCCCCCAGTAAGAATTGCCATATTGGGACAGACAGAAGGTCCATCAAGCCCAGTATCCTGTTTCCAACAGTGGTCAATACAGGTCCCAAATACCTAGCTAGATCCCAAGTAGCAAAACAAAAGCCATCTCAATAATGGCCTATGGACTTCTCTTTTAGGAAATTTTATTGATTTATTTTATTTTTAACATTTATATACCGTTTTATTCCAAAATGGTTTACAAATAATTACATACATAAAATATTATAAAATTCAGAACAGAGTTTGAACAAAACAAAGATTCAATCCTTGCATAAAATCAATTTCTCAAAGAAATGCATTTACAAATAATTGTGTTTTCAGCATTTTCCTAAATGAGCTCTTCTCTCTACATTTTCGGATTTGACCAACCAGGCTATTCCACAACTTAACCCTTGCACATGTAAAAGTCATGGCATCCATTTCCGCATATTTAGGGAACTTTCAGAGGGCAATTATCTTAATGGTTGATATTCAGACATCAAACCTTTAAAAAAATTCAGGGATCGTACCTTTTTTTAAACCCTGGTAGCTAACTGATTTCACCACATTCTACGGCAACGAATTCCAGAGTTGACTTAAACATTGTGTGAAGACATATTTTTTCTGGTTTGTTTTAAATCTATTACTTAGTCCTAGTATTTTTGGAAAGAGTGAACAAGCGATTCCCATCTACCCTTTCCATTCCACTCAGTATTTTATAGACCTCTATCATATCACCCCTGAGCCGTCTCTTCTCCAAGCTGAAGAGCATTAGCCACTTTAGCCTCTCCTCATAGGAAAGTCGTCTCATCTCTTTTATCATTTTTGTTGCACTTCTCTGTACCTTTTTCTTATTCCACTAAATCTTTTTTGAGATACAGCGACCAAAACTGCACACAGTTCCTAAAATTCTCTTTGTTTTCCTAGCAGCCGCCACACATTGAGCTGAGGGTTTCAACGTATCCTCCACAACGACACCTGGATCCTTTTCCTGGGCAGTGACTCCTAACATAGAACCCAGCATCACATAGCTATAGTTTGGACTCCTCTTTCCCACATGCATCACTTTGCACTTGCTCACATTAAACGTCATCTGCCATTTTGACACCCAGTCTCACAAGGTCCTCTTACAATTTAACAACTTTTGTGTCATCAGCAAATTTAATTCTCTCACTAGTTATTACCATCTCAAGATGCCATTCTAAATTCAGCACTCAAAATTTTTCCCCTTTGCAAACTCTGAAGTAATCCTAACAGCCACCAAACCCAGCAATTCTGCTGCCCAGATTCTGAGGGTCTAGTTGATAATAGAAAGTGAAAACAGTGGTGGCTGGTAACCTCCTTCTGAGGGGCAAGAGGCATCCATCTACCACTCATTAATTTTGCAGACTGATGCAGACGTTATCAAAAGTGGCTTTCCTGGCTCACAGAGGGTGAAGCAGACACCTGCAGAGGGAATATGTTCCTCACTCCTTTCAGTTGAGCATAAAGACTAGAGAAACCCACTTTTTGGAGAGGACTGCATGGGTATTCAGAGGGGGTTATTTTGGCATTCTGACTCAATGGATGACTTTGGGGCTTATTAGATTTGATATGGTGCTTTCCTCAAATGCACCATAATGGTTTTCAGAATAAATTAGCACAAGAACAGCAAAACCTCTTCCACAAGAAACTGGCAAACCATCTGAGGAGGGCTTAAAAGTAGGATCGTTGGGGATGAGTGGATAAAGGTCTCAGGTAAATAAAACATTAAATGCTTGTATAGAAATAGAATAAAAGGGCAACATCTGGAAGGCGATGTAGACAAAAGTTCTTAGTACAGAAAATACTCTATCTAGAGGTAGTCATAGAAGAGGCCAAACTGAATTTACGGGCAATTATGGAGAATCAGGATGGGCTTTAGCTATACTGGGCTAAAGTTAATTCAGGAAGGATTCGGTGAGAAGAAAATCTTTCTACCTGTAGTACCTTTATTCCGAGGACCGCAGGATTCATGTGATCCGATGGAGCCCTCGCTTGGGAACATCTGTCCAGCTTCTTTATCACAGGACCTAGCTAGCTGAATTTTTAATACAACTCTGAAGAGGAGGAAGCATGGAATGTCAGAGTGAGCATCCCTGCTGTCCTTGAAGAAGCCTCTACTTGTTAAGTAACTTGATGGTTGATATTCAGCCTATGGCAGCCAGTGTTGTTTTTAAAATGCTAATCCCCATGGACAGAATTAGCTCTGGATATTAAGGGGGCGGGGGGGGGGAGGGGAGTGGCACAGTGGACAAAGCTACAGCCTTAGCACCCTGAGACTGTGGGCTCAAACCCACACTGCTCCCTGTGATCCTGGGCAAGTCACTTAATCCCCCCATTGCCCCAGGTACATCAGATAGATTGTGGGCCCAAAGGGACACACAGGGAAAAATGCTTGAGTACCTGAATAAATTAATATAAACCACTCAGCTCTCTTGGGAGAACAGTATAGAAACCACAGTGCTGGAAAATATAGGGTACACCAAGCATACAAAGCAAGATAGCAATCAGCAACCAATAGCTAAAAAGAACTGAATTTAAAGAATAAAGAAATACTTTAAATTCAGTTCTTTATCCCAGGACAAGCAGGCTGATGACGTCACCGACGGAGCCCCGGTACGGACAATTTTAGAGTGATTGCACTCTAAGAACTTAGAAAGTTCTAGCTAGGCCGCACCGCGCATGCGCGAGTGCCTTCCTGCCCGACGAAGGTGCGCGGTCCCCAGTTTCTTAGTTTCCACGGAGCTAATAAGACGCGTGTTTCCAACGGCTGTTGGATACTCTGTTTTTCGCCTTCCCGCTCGCGTATTTTTTCTCGTGAAACTTCACGTTTTCTTTTTTATTTCTTTTCTTGATAAAAAAAAAAGTTATTTTTTTTTCGACTTTTTTCAGTCGGCCCCGGCAGGGCCTTTTGGCACCATCGAAGCCTCGGGCTTCGATTTTGCTACGGCCATTTTTCCCTTCATGCCCCCTTCACCGGGTTTTAAAAAGTGTCAGTGGTGTGTACGCTCTATTTCCTTATCTGACCCGCACAAGTGGTGCCTTCAGTGTTTGGGTCCGGACCATAGGGCAGAAACGTGCACCCGCTGCAGTTCTCTTCAAAAGAGAACTTTGAAGAATCGCCAAATTCAACAGCGGATTCTTTTCGGTGCCGCTATGGAAGTTCCACCGGCATCGACTCCGGCAACTTCCTCCAAATCGACACCGGTGGTTTCGACACCGCAAGATGCATCTTCGGTGTCGCACCCTGCAGGTAAGCCGGCTAAGAAGCCATCCCCTACTGTTCTTGGCCCGCCAGTCGAACATGCAGTGAGCCAAATCCTGCAGACTGTGCGCCGGCCCCGCAAACGCTCCGCTCCCATAGAAGTCACTGCCTCTTCATCGGCATCGACTTCGCCTGAGCGTCGACCTGCACCGCAGGTACCAAGCAAGAAAAAAGCGGTACCGGTGCCATCGGGACCGTCTCTGGATGAGCGTATAGCATCCATCCTCCAGGTCCGGCTTGAGCAATTACAACACCTGCTCCTGGCTCTGCTAACTCCGAACCTTCCGGTGTCGGTCCCCACTGAGCCTACGGTACCGATCGTCAACCAGCCTATTTTGTCGGCATCGACGTTATCGGCACCGCTTAAATCTGCCTCTCCCATGTCGATGCCTATTTTATCGGGCAAAATAAAGACTGACTCACTCAGTATAGCCAGCATATGAGAAGGACAAGCACTACTGTCTCAAAGCTCAGAGACTTGTAACTCTGAAGAGGGGAAGATAATCCTCTCTTAGGAAAAGAGTTTTTCATCCAATCATGGCTAGAAATGCAGTAAGGGCAAGTCCAACTCAAGAAGGCCTTCTTGAGTTGGACTTGCCCTTACTGCATTTCTAGCCATGATTGGATGAAAAACTCTTTTCCTAAGAGAGGATTATCTTCCCCTCTTCAGAGTTACAAGTCTCTGAGCTTTGAGACAGTAGTGCTTGTCCTTCTCATATGCTGGCTATACTGAGTGAGTCAGTCTTTATTTTGCCATTTAATGTTTTTTCTGACTCTGGCTGATACATTGTCCCTGTTGTTGTGGAAACATAGATGCCTATTTTATCGGCAGAGCCAAAGTCTCTTCGACGTACTGCTCACTCGGCCTCTGATCCGGTACCGCTCTCTGACACCCGTACTGTTTTACAGTCACCAGGTACGGTGTCGATGCGTTCAGGCAAATCGGTACGCAAAACCAGGCATACCGAATCCTCTACTCCTCTATCTCAGGGCCGTCTTCCATCGGTTCGTGACCCTGATTTATGGGATGATTCCGAGGATCCCCTCGGTACCGAGGAGGATTTTTCATCGGATGAGGCTGACCCATCGGTGCAGGATCCTGCTAGTAAGCCAGAGCACTCTTCCTTCACCAAATTTCTTAGGGAAATGTCAGACACCCTTTCTCTCCCCTTGGAGTCTGATTCTAAGAAGTCAAAAGCATTCCTGGATGCTTTGGACTTTGACCAACCTCCCAAAGAATTTTTAAAGTTACCCCTTCATGATATATTAAGGGAAACTTTTTACAAAAATTTGGAAACTCCTCTTACCATTCGAGGAGCTCCAAGGAAATTGGAATCACTTTATAAAGTTATTCCTATTCCAGGGTTTGACAAACCTCAGCTTCCACACGAATCTTTGCTGGTGGAGTCAACCCTAAAAAAATCTGCAGGCTCTAGTGTGTATGCATCTGTCCCTCCTGGCAGAGAGGGCAAAGCTATGGACAAATTTGGTAAACGACTTTACCAAAATGCTATGTTGGCCAACCGTTCAGGTAACTATGCGTTCCATTTTTCCTTTTACCTGAAACATCTTATTCAGCGGATGGCCACTTTTCAAAAATATATTCCTGACCGCAAGCTTTCTGCTTTTCAGCAATGCACTGCCAGTCTCTTGCAACTCAGGAAGTTTATGGTCCGTTCCATCTATGACACTTTTGAACTGACATCCCGAGCTACTGCTATGTCTGTAGCGATGAGACGATTGGCATGGCTTCGCGTCTCAGACCTTGATGTGAACCACCAGGACCGCCTTGCCAATGCTCCCTGCCTGGGTGATGAGCTGTTTGGAGAATCTCTGGATACCACCACTCAGAAGCTTTCTGCTCATGAGACGAGATGGGATACTTTATTGAAAAACAAAAAGAAACCCCCTCCTCCTTGTCCTTTTAGGCAGCAGACGTCGTATCAGAGGCATTTTTCTGCTCGGCCAATTCAGCCTCAGCCTCGGAGGCAACGGCAGCAACAACAGGCTCGCCAACAACAGCCGCCTGCCATAAAGCCTGTTGCTCAGCCTAAACCGACTCAGCCCTTTTGACTCGCTTCTCCAGGGCATTGCCAGTCTTCCTCCCTCATGTCCTCTTCCACAGCCTATAGGAGGTCGACTACACATTTTTCTGACTCGATGGGAGGTCATCACCACCGACCAGTGGGTGCTCTCTATCATAGCACACGGCTACTCCCTCAATTTTCAGACTCCTCCGCTGTTAGGCCTGCCAAAAGAGTCTGCTTTCAACAAGTCTCAGTCCCTCCTTCTAGCTCAAGAGGTTCAATCCCTCCTTCTTCTCAATGCCATCGAAGAAGTTCCTTAAGATCAGCGAGGTCAGGGATTTTACTCCAGGTACTTTCTAGTTCCCAAAAAGACCGGAGACCTCAGACCTATATTAGATCTCAGAGATTTCAACAAATGTTTGGTCAAGGAGAAGTTCAAAATGCTCTCTCTTGCCACCCTCTACCCTCTTCTCTCTCAGGGCGACTGGCTATGCTCCCTCGATCTAAAAGAGGCTTACACACATATTCCTATCCATCTGACGTCCAGGCAATATCTACACTTTCTCATCAATCAAAATCATTATCAGTACAAGGTGCTACCCTTCGGGCTGGCCTCCTCTCCCAGGGTATTCACCAAGTGTCTGATTGTGGTAGCGGCCTATCTCCACTCTTACAATTTTCAAGTCTTCCCTTACTTGGACGACTGGCTGATCAAGGCTCATTCTCCTCAGGCGGTTCTGCTTGCCACCAACCAGACCATTCACTTCCTTCAACTGTTGGGTTTTGAAATTAATCTACCCAAGTCGCACCTCATTCCAACCCAGCGACTTCAATTCATTGGAGCCATTCTGGACACTGTTCTGATGAGGGCGTTTCTTACATCCAACCGCCTTCAGACCATTCTTCATCTCTGTCGGCAGGTGTTTCAACAGATTACCATCTCTGCCAATCACATGATGGTGCTTTTGGGGCACATGGCTTCCACAGTACATGTCACCCCCTTCGCACGTCTCCACCTGCGTACTCCTCAATGGACCCTAGCGACCTAGTGGTCACAAGTGCTGGATCCTTGCTCTCAACACATATCTGTGACCTCGTCTCTTCGACAGTCGCTTCTTTGATGGTTGACATCTTCAAATCTATCCAGAGGTCTACTGTTCCATCTACCTCCTCATCATCTCGTGATCACCACAGACGCATCCCCTTATGCCTGGGGAGCTCACTTGAACGAATTCCAAACTCAGGGGTTTTGGACTGCCCAGGAAAAAAAACACCACATCAATTTCCTGGAACTCCGAGCAATGTTTTATGCCCTCAAGGCATTTCAACATCTTCTCTTTCCTCAAGTACTACTCATTTGCACAGACAATCAAGTTGCAATGTACTACATCAACAAACAGGGAGGGATGGGCTCTCGCCTGTTGTGTCAGGAAGCCCAACGGATTTGGTCTTGGGCGACAGCTCGTCATTTATTCCTGAAGGCTGTCTACATTCAAGGGGAGCAGAATTCCTTAGCAATCTCAGCAGAATTCTCCAACCTCACGAATGGACTCTCGACCCCTTGACTCTCCAGTCCATTTTCGCTCAATGGGGCACTCCTCAAGTGGACCTTTTTGCAGCTCCTCAAAATTATCAGCTGCCCCTGTTTTGCTCCAGACTCTACTCTCCTCACCGTCTGGCACCCGATGCATTTCTCCTGGATTGGACCAATCTCTTCCTATATGCATTTCCTCCTCTACCGCTCATGCTGCGGACATTGTTCAAGCTCAGGAGGGAACAAGCCACCATGATTCTCATCGCCCCACGGTGGCCCAGGCAACATTGGTTCTCCCTTCTACTTCAACTCAGTTCCAGGGAACCCATACTTCTTCCACTGTTTCCTTCTCTGCTTACTCAGCATCAGCAGACCCTACTGCATCCCAACTTACAGTCTCTGCACCTGACAGCTTGGTATCTCTCGGGCTGACTTCGGCTCACTCACTCCTTTCTCAGCCTGTCCGTTCTATCATTGATGCTTCCAGGAAACCGGTCACGCTTCAGTGTTATCAACAGAATTGGTCTCGCTTTCCTTCCTGGTGCCTCTTACATCACCATAATCCCATGTCTCTAGCAGTGGGACTGGTGTTGGACTATCTTCTTTCCTTGTCTGACTCTGGTCTCAAATCTACTTCCATCAGAGTTCATCTTAGTGCCATTGCTGCCTTTCATGAGCCAATTCATGGAAAACCCCTCTCGGCTCATCCTTTGGTTTCTAGGTTCATGAGGGGCCTTTTCAATGTGAAACCACCTTTCAAGCCCCCTCCTATGGTTTGGGATCTCAATGTGGTTCTTTCCGCTTTAATGAAGCCTCCTTTTGAACCTTTGGCCACAGCACATTTCAAATTTCTTACTTGGAAAGTGGTCTTCCTTATAGCTCTCACTTCTGCCAGGAGGGTCAGTGAGTTGCATGCACTAGTGGCCGATCCACCTTTCACTGTTTTTCACCATGATAAGGTGGTTCTCCGTACACATCCAAAGTTTCTCCCTAAGGTTGTGTCTGACTTTCATCTTAATCAGTCCATAGTCCTACCTGTATTTTTTCCGATGCCTCATTCTCATCCAGGTGAACAGGCTTTGCATACCTTGGACTGTAAACGTGCTTTGGCTTACTATCTTGAATGCACTAAACCTCACAGATCATCTCCTCAACTTTTTTTGTCCTTTGATCCTAACAAGTTGGGTCATCCTGTATCTAAACGCACCCTATCCAATTGGCTTGCTGCTTGCATTTCATTCTGTTATGCTCAGTCGGGCCTGACACTGGAAGGTTCTGTCACGGGCCACAAAGTTAGAGCTATGGCAGCGCCTGTAGCTTTCCTCCGCTCTACTTCCATTGAGGAAATCTGCAAGGCTGCTACTTGGTCCTCAGTTCATACTTTTACATCTCACTATTGTCTGGATGCATTCTCCAGACGGGATGGACACTTTGGCCAATTGTTTTACAAAATTTATTTTCCTAATGGCCAATCTTCCCTCCATCTCTCTTTTTTTGTTAGCTTGGAGGTCACCCATCAGTCAAGAATATGCTGCCTGCTTGTCCTGGGATAAAGCACAGTTACTTACCGTAACAGGTGTTATCCAGGGACAGCAGGCAGATATTCTTGCGTCCCTCCCACCTCCCCGGGTTGGCTTCTTAGCTGGCTTATACTAACTGGGGACCGCGCGCCTTCGTCGGGTGGGAAGGCACTCGCGCATGCGCGGTGCGGCCTAGCTAGAACTTTCTAAGTTCTTAGAGTGCAATCACTCTAAAATTGTCCGTACCGGGGCTCCGTCGGTGCCATCACCCATCAGTCAAGAATATCTGCCTGCTGTCCCTGGATAACACCTGTTACAGTAAGTAACTGTGCTTTTTAGCTATTGGTTGCCAATTGCTATCTTGCTTTGTTTGCTTGGTGCAGCCTATATTTTCCAGCACTGTGGTTCCTGTTTCATTTATTAGATTGTACACTGCCCAGTTCTGCATATCAGTTGGGGTGTTATAGAAAATACAAAACTATAAACTATGGAAACCTCCAGAACTTTTGCATGTCTTATTCGATATTCAGATGGGACCCACATAAGTGTTTCTGGCCAGATTCCTATTCCCCACCCCCCAACCCCTCCTGAAGAAATCAACAGATCTGGATCCTCAGCTCCACAGGCCTCCCTTGATGGTCCCTGGTGCTCTAGAAGGGCAGATATGCCCGTTCATTCTTGCCTGTTCAAAATGGCTGCTGTGACATCGAGCGGCAGCCTTCATGTACTAAAAGGGTCAAGGGTCACAGACTTGAAATACCACCTTTTGATGGGCAACCCAAGTTTCCTGCAGTTCTGGGGGTGGGAGGGAGGATCAAAAGGGGGGATGCTGTTTTAGGGTTTAACTTCTATATGATGATGGTGATAATACGAACAACTGCCTTGAGACAACTCAGAGTTGCAGAAGGTATTCAAGTAGTTTTTGTGTAGGATAGAGAAAAAGGATGTAAGGCCTCACCCTCACACCAGATGGCAAATCTCTTCCATTTAAACCCGTTAAGATTTCCATGTGGAAAATCCTTCTGACAAAACAATAAAATCCAAACAGCACCAAAAAGGTTCAACAACAAAATGACTGGAACAGAAGATTGGATGTACCAGTTTGTAGTTTAATAAGCATCCAAATAACTTAAAAACAATCCACACAGGATGTATACAGTCACAAGTTACCACCCACAAGATTAAAACCAACTATCTACTACCAACCACCACCAGACTTTGAAGGTGTGAATAAACATGTGGATAAAGGCAAGCCGGTTGATTTATCTAGGTTTTCAGAAGGCTTTTGACAAAGTTCCTTATGAGAGGCTCCTGAGAAAATTAAAGAGTCATGGGATAGGAGGCAATGTTCAATTGTGGATTAAGAACTGCTTATCGGGCAGAAAACAGAGGGTAAGACTAAATGGCCATTTTTCTCAGTGGAGGAGAGTAAATAGTGGTGTGCCACAGGGATCTGTGCTGGGACCGGGGCTATTTAACTTAGTGTGTGGCGCAAGAGTTAAAGCTACAACCTCAGCACCCTGAGGCTATGGGTTCAAATCCCCTTGCTGCTCCTTGTGACCCTGGGCAAGTCACTTAATCCCCTCATTGCCCCAGGTACACTAAAGTTTGAGCCCAGTGGGACAGATAGAGAAATATGATAAAGTACCTAAATGTAAAACCACTTAGGATATAAGTGGTATATAAATAATAAAATAAATAAATAAATCTAGAAATTGGATCTACGAGTGAGGTGATTAAATTTGCAGATGACACTAAACTGTTCAAAGTTGCTAAAACACATGCGGACTGTGAAAATCTGCAAGAAGCCCTTAGGAGACTGGAAGACTAGGTATCCAAATGGCAGATGAAATTTAATGTGGACAAATGCAAAGTGATGCACATTGGGAAGAATAATCCAAATAATAGTTATTGGATGCTAGGGACCACCTTGGGGGTCAGCCTCAAGAAAAGGATCTGGGTGTCATCGTGGACAATATGCTGAAGCCTTCCACCCAATGTGCAGAGCTGGCCAAGAAGGCAAACAGGATGTTAGGAATTATTAGAAAAGGGATGGTTAACAAGACTAAGAATGTTATAAAGAACACTTTACCCACCCCCCAATCAAAGGCATGCAAAGCAAAAAAATATATGACGGTCTACTAGCCACCAGAGCAGCAAAAATAGACCACCACCTCTCAAATCTGCTGACCACGACGCCCAACTACAAAACATTCAGGAAAGAACTGAAAACCATACTATTCAATAAATTTGTCAAATGATCTAACCAAACCTTATCAACCATTCCCAGATCCTGACGCATACTATAGCTATCAACCTTGTAATCTCCCTGGGAATGCCCAGGCTAAAAGGTATTGGTGGGATAGAAGTCATCAATGGAATGGAATGTAATAATGCCTCTGTTTCGCTCAATGGTGTGACCTCACCTAGAGTATTGCATTCAGTTCTGGCCTCCTTATCTCAAAAAAGATATAGCAGCACTAGAAAAAGTTCAAAGAAAAGCGACCAAGATGATAAAAGGGATGGAATTGTTCTTGTATGATGGCTAAGGGGAGATATGATTGAAGCCTACAAAATCCCGAGTGGTGTAGAACGGGTACAAGTGAATTGATTTTTTTTTACTGCATCAAGTTTACAAAGACTAGGGGACACTCAATACTTTTAAAACCAAGAGAAAATATTTTTTTCATTCAGACACTCAGAATAGTTAAGCTCTGGACGCGTTGCCAGAAGATGTGATAAGAGCAGTTAATGTAGCTGGTTTAAAAAAAGGTATGGACAAATTCCTGGAGAAAAAGTCCATAGTCTGCTGTTGAGAAAGACATGGGATGGTAGCATGGAATGCTGCTACTATTTGGGTTTTTGCCAGGGACTTGTGACTTGGATGGCCTCCACGAAGACAGGATATTGGGCTAGATGGATCATTGGTCTGACCCAGTAAGGCTATTCTTATGTTCTTACTATCAAACACCATAGTACTTTCAAAAAGTTGTGGCACTCTATAAGCCTAATAGATCTTTACGATCCAAAATCAAAAGCTATTACCGTATTTGCCGGCGTATAAGACGACTGGGCGTATAAGACGACCCCCCAACTTTTACAGTTAAAATATAGAGTTTGTTATATACTCGCCGTATAAGACTACCCCTTCTTCCGCACACCTTCTGCACAACAAATAAAACTTAAAAGAACATCAGAATTTATTTCAACAATTTTAATTAATTCACTAAAGCAATAGAATTCTTTTCCTACCTTTGTTGCCTGGTTTCTGCTTTCCTCATGTTCTCATTCAATTCCTTCCATCCACTATCTCTCTTCCTTCTGCATCTTCCATTTGCTCTTACTGTGCCTCTCCCTTTCTTCCCCCTTCCAAATTGGTCTGGCACCCATCTTCTTCTCTCGCTCCCCCCATAGTCTGGCATCTGTCTTCTTCCCTGCCAGCGTCTTCTCCCTACTCTCTCTTCCTCATTTCCTTTGTGTCCTTCTCCCCCCCCACCCTTCCCATGGCCTTTCAGCGTCCTTCTCCACCCCTTTGTATTCCCCCATGTGCTTTCAGCCTCCTTCTCCCTCCTCTGTCTTTAAGTGCTTTCAGAGTCCTTCCCCCCCCCTCCTGTCTTCACCATGGCCTTTCAGCGTCCTTCTCCCCCCCTCCTTCTCTACCGCCCCGGGTGCAGCACAGCGGGCCAGGTTTCCTTACTTTTGTGGCACTTCCCCGACCGACCGACAACAGCCCCGGTCCGACAAACCTCCCTGCCCTTAACCGCGAATCTAAATTACCTTCTTACAGCTGCTGTAAGAAGGTAATTTAGATTCGCGGCTACAGGGCAGGGAGGATTGTCGGACCCGGGCTGTTATCGGTCGGTCGGGGAAGTGCCACAAAAGTAAGGGAACCTGGCCGGCTGTGCTGCAACCGGGGTGGGGAGGGGCGGGCCGCCCCTCTCCCTTGGTAGCCACTCGAACCGCGAGGCTACTCTCCTTCTCCTTATCTGCCCTGCCTGCAGCACAGAGCCGAACGGAAGTCTTCCCGACGTCAGCGCTGATGTCGGAGGGAGGGAGGGCTTTGTTTAAGCTTTGTTTAAGCCCTCCCTCCCCTCCGACATCAGCGCTGACGTCGGGAAGACTTCCGTTCGGCTCTGTGCTGCAAGCAGAGAAGGTAGGGAGAAGAAGAGCCGCGTACATCCAGAAGACTGAGCATCCAGCCCCGCAGGAGCCCCGCGACCCTCGGAGGCGTCCCCATGGGATCCCCGCGACCCTAGGGGGCGTCCCCACGGGATCCCCGCGACCCTAGGGGCGTCCCCGTGCAGCTCTCTAAACAGTACCCGGCGTATAAGACGACCCCTGACTTTGGGGAGGATTTTAAGGTACTGAAAAGTCATCTTATACGCCGGCAAATACGGTAATTCTAATAGTGCAGGGAAATTATGCAGACACTAGAGCAATAACTTTCTGTGTTGCTGGTGGGCCAATTGCTACTGTGTGTAAATTGGTTTCAGTTTAAGAAGCAGCTAAAAACTGAGCTGTTTGTTACTGCATTTTTGTGATCTATTAGTAGGTATTTGAAGAAAAAAATCTGTTTAATCATGTTTGCTATTATAATCTTGCGATTTATTACGTGACATTTGAAGAGAAGAAATTAATTATGTAGATTTTATGACATGGGTTTATTTTTATCTTATGTATGGGGGTTTTTTCCCCTTTATTTATCAAGTTTATAATCATTATACAAGTAATACACTTGTTAAAGAAACCCAGAAACAATATATAAGAAATTATGATTGAAAGCTTATCTATATTCTCTTTCTTAGACCACCATTAACGGGCCAGATCCAATATACCCATGGAGGGGATTCCTTAAGCAAAATACTAATTAAGTAAGCAGTATACGATTAACAATTAACCAACCCATATGTTATACATCCAGTTAAGCTCATAAATCACTAGAAATCTTCTTAAGGTCTAGAAAGCACGTAGTTGTGAAGGCAGAAAAAAGGTATATTTTACCCCCAAATATCGAATCAAACATTTACATGGGTATGCCAGTAAAAAAGAAGCCCCCAATTTTTTTGCTTCATCTCGCATAACAAGAAATTCTTTCCTGCGATCTTGTGTAGTTTTTGAAACGTCTGGATACATCCAAATCCTTTCCCCAGCAAATGTCACTAATGAGTTACGGAAGTAGAGTTCAGATCTTGCTCAAATACAAAAGATACTAATAAAGTTGCCCTTTCTTTTACTTCAGAAAGGGAATCTTCCAAAATAGCTGATAGTTCACCTTTTTCAATTTTTTTCCCGCAAATCATTTCTTTCTTGTACCAAATTTCCTTCCTCACCCGCCTTAAGGGGAAATGTTGGAATATAATATATTTTATTTAATGGAAGAATTGCCTGCTGAGGAAATTTAAGTATGTCCATTAAATACTTTTTGAAGAAATCGTATGGATTTAAGGATGGTGACTTAGGAAAATTCAGAACTCGAATGTTTAGTCTTCTGTTATAATTTTCAAATTGTTCATGTATGTTTTAATTGATGTAAATTGTTTAGTTTTTTGTAAACGGTATAAAAAGGTTTTAAATAAATAAAATAGAAATGGCCCAACACAGGCAGTGTTTCAACCAAATAAAAAATGCCTTCTTCAGGGGTCTTATGGTGTCCTTGGCTGTTTTAAATATAAAAAGCCAAGTAGTTAAGAGGCTACAAACAAACTGTACAGCACACAAGCTTCCCTCTTAACAAGCAAGCTGTGAGGGCATCGGTTTCTAACAACCTAGCAACATCATCAGTAACGCGGCAGAGTGAAATCCCCAACCGACAAGGCCAAGCAGCCTGTTTAGAGTGCTGCCGGCCCGTCGCTGCTTCAGTTGAAGGTAGGGCTTGCTCGCGGTCGGCAGGGAGGGAAGGATGGAAGGTCAGCAGGGGTTTGGCTGTGTGGTGGGGGTTCTGCTGCACAAGGGATAGGAGGGAGAGGACAGAAGCTGGGCAAACTTCTGATGCACAGGGGAATGGGAGGGAGGGAGGGTGGGGAGGAAAGATACTGCATATGTGGGGGAGAGAAAGGAAAGAGGAAGAATTGGGGTAAAGGAGAGGAAGGGAGAGATGATCATGTGCATACCCTAAATAAGACCTAGTGCCTTTTTTGGGCCCCAAATGAACATAAGAGACTGTTATTTGCGGGGAAACGGTATCTTGAATTCATCTCCACCAGGAGACCATTCCACACATCTAGTATTTTCTTAGATTACTCGCTTTAACTTCATCTTATGCCCTCTCACTCTGGAGTCTCCTTTCAGCTGAGATTCACCTCTTGTGTATTTATGCCACAAAGGCTTGCTGTTCTTATTTTGTTCTGTTGGATCTTGCCAGCCAATTTGCCTTGTTGTTTTCTAGGACTCTAAATAGGAGAGCCATGGGAATCACATGTACTGTGGATGCCATATGGCCCAGAATCCTCAACATTTAACCAGCTGAGACTTGCTGATCTCCTTCCTCCCCTTCCTTCATTTATTTACAAAGATTTGATATACCACAAACTGCAATTCAGTGCTGCTGAGCAGTTTACATTCATCTCAAATCTAAGCATCGAAATAAAGAATCTCTGAAGAGATTCTCTCTGCGGTGCAGCACGCCATCAAGCTTCTCCTGTATTTCATGTTGAGGACCACATGTTGAGGTCCACAGTTGTGCAATTCCGCAGGCACCAATCCCCTTTACAGAGATTCTTGAAGCTGTATTGAAAATATCAGACCAAATGTTTTCCATGAGCCTTTCCCTTGGATACTAGCACAGAGTTACATACAATATTCAGCAAGTGCATGTCTATAAAAAGTTGATGGGATGTTATGTGGGAAATAAACACAGAACTCTTTTTCCCGAGCCCCTTGCCTCTCTCCCTGGAGGCACCAAGGAGTGAATCTTCATTTGACCGCTATGAATCCCAGAGCCTTATGGTCAGTCTTCTTGTTAACAGGAAATACAGAGAAAGGGGAGTTTCCCAAATTCTCATCTGCACTCCATCAGGATTCTGTGAACAGGCAATCTCACAGCTTCCTTCGAGGCCAATGAGGATAAATGAGGATCAGACAACGACCAGCCCCCATGGCTTCTATCGATACACTCTTGAGATCATTGTCTCCAGTGTCCAATGCAGCTCTAGGAGCCATAAAGCCCAGTGCTGAAGTTGATGGACCAAAAATACTTTTGCACTTTGTCTGGAGCATGGATTCTCACCTTTTAACATCTATGAATATAGAATAGAGGGATCATGGTTAGGTCCCAGGCATTGCAGGGTATCTGTTATGGATATGGTCTTGTTGCACCAGGAACATTTTTTCTGGGTCATGTCCAGAAAAAGAACTGCAGTGAAATCAAATCACTCAATTAAAATTATCCAACTACGTGCCCAAGGCCTACTGAAGCCAGAAGAGGGCTAACAAAAAAACCCCCAACAACTTAGAAAATACTCAAAAAGTCCAACTATCTGCATTATCTACTTAGTTTATTATTCTGTTATTTGCAAAAGTTATTACAGGCTAGTTTGTAGATCCTTAGCCCATGTTTGTAAGCCAATCTGGGAATTAACAGGTTTTAAAGTCATTACAGTACTATTATGATGAATTAGCATGCAAATTCATGAAATCTGCTTTTTAGGATCTGCCAGTTAGTGCTGGAGATTTGATGGCCCTTGGTCCAACTCTTCACGGATTTAGGGACATCTTGAAAACCTGATCTAGCTGTAGCCCTCAAAGAATGGGAGTGAATGCCGCTGTCTTATTGATGCTCACTGGTTTCCGATCACCCACCGACTGACTTATAAAATTTTACTTCTTACCTTCAAGACTAGACAAGAACATTCTCCAGCATTCATATAAAGACTACTACTTCCATAGAATCTCTCAAGAACATTGCGCTCTAGCCATCAAAACCTTCTTACTGTCACTTTGGTTCGTCATCTTACTTATGACACTACTCGTAAATCTCTCTTTTCGGTTACAGCTCCTTTATGGAACACCTTCCCTTCTCATCTTCGTCATGAATCTTCTTTGGATAGGTTAAATCTAATCTTAAAACCTTCCTGTTCAAAGATGCATATGATATGTAAGAAATAGAGGCCTCCTTTGCAATTTTACAGGGTTTTTTTTTCACACAATGATAAGAGCAACATTATTTTAATCTAAATCTGTCAAAGCTTGGATTATTTTATTTTTTAAAAATGTGTTTTTTTACCCCACCCCTCCTTCTGCGTTTAACCTTTGTATTCTTTCCTATTAATATATTGTATTTCTTTCCCTTAGCCCTTATGTATCTTATTGATTGTCCATGTGGATATCCTTGCATTTGAATTTGAAATCTAGCTACTTATTTTTTATTTAAACTGCTCAGACATTTGATGAGCGGTATATCAAAATTTAAATAAACTTGAAACTTATAACAATAGATAAGGGTCATTTATTTTAGATCCATCTGGTTTGCTAATAACACTCCCAGGGTAATACCAGAGTCCCCATTGTACACTTGTTGAAAGATTTAAAATGAATAAAGATTTATAAAAAAAATAAATAAATACCAGAGTCCCCCAGGCATCTCTGGCTTTCCTTTTACATAGTAACAAAGTAAATGATGGCAGATAAAGATCTGAACGGTCCAACTTGTCTCTTCTTTGATATTTCTGGGCCATAGACTAAAATCCACCTAGTATTGTCCTAGGTTCCAACTGCTGAAGTTGCCATCCAAGCTCACTCCAGCCTATCCAACTATCCTGTTGTTTGCAGGATATCTACTGTAAAGTCTGGCCAGTAACATCCTCATGTTCCAAGTTAATGGAGTTCCCATTGGGATCTTCTCTGCTTATTCTTTTTTTAAAAATTATGTTTAACATTTATCTTCAGCACAAGTCCAGTACATCCATCATTCTTTCTATTTAGAAATATTTTTGGATATTGCTTATAAGTTAGCCAGCAACCACCAAAGTCCTACTGTCTTAGCTTCTACCAGGAACTGCCACAGAAGCAGTAGCTATAAAGGCAGAAGCCCTACAGGAGTGTATGTGATTACTATTGAGAAGCTCACAGCTGCTGTAAACCTAGGCTCTCTCTGCAGGAGGTGCTACAGGGAATGGTGTGAGCTCATCTACAGCAGTGTTTCCCAACTCGGTCCTGGAGTACCCCCTTGCCAGTCAGGTTTTCAGGTTATCCACAATGAATATGCATAAACTTGATTTACATACACTGCCTAGATTATAGGCAAATTTCTTTCATACATATTCATTGTCGAAATCCTGAAAACTTGGCTGGCAAGGGGATACTCCAGGACCAAGTTGAGAAAGCAATGTTACTTACCGTAACAGTTGTTATCCAGGGACAGCAGGCAGCTATTCTCACTAGTGGGTGATGTCATCCGACAGAACCCCGATACGGACATCTTGCAAGCATGTCTTGCTTGAAGAAACTCAGAAGTTTCGAGATGCCCGCACCGCGCATGCGCCAGTGCCTTCCCGCCCGATGTACCGGGCGTGTCTCCTCAGTTCAGGTAGCTAGCCTGAGAAGCCAACCCAGGGGAGGTGGGTGGGACGTGAGAATAGCTGCCTGCTGTCCCTGGATAACAACTGTTACAGTAAGTAACATTGCTTTATCCCAGGACAAGCAGGCAGGTATTCTCACTAGTGGGTGACCTCCAAGCTAACCCCAATGGGATGGTGGGAGAGTTGGCAACTTAAGAGAACAAATTTTGTAACACTGTTTGGCCAAACTGTCCATCCCGTCTGGAGAAAGTATCCAGACAATAATGAGAGGTGAATGTATGAACCGAGGACCAAGTGGCAGCCTTACAAATCTCCTCAATCGGTGTCTCCTCAGTTCAGGTAGCTAGCCTGAGAAGCCAACCCAGGGGAGGTGGGTGGGACGTGAGAATAGCTGCCTGCTGTCCCTGGATAACAACTGTTACGGTAAGTAACATTGCTTTATCCCAGGACAAGCAGGCAGGTATTCTCACTAGTGGGTGACCTCCAAGCTAACCCCAATGGGATGGTGGGAGAGTTGGCAACTTAAGAGAACAAATTTTGTAACACTGTTTGGCCAAACTGTCCATCCCGTCTGGAGAAAGTATCCAGACAATAATGAGAGGTGAATGTATGAACCGAGGACCAAGTGGCAGCCTTACAAATCTCCTCAATCGGTGTCGATCTGAGGAAGGCAACAGAGGCTGCCATTGCTCTGACTTTATGGGCTGTGACCTTACATGGAAGGGATAATCCAGCCTGGGCATAGCAGGAAGAGATACAAGCCGCCATCCAGTTGGAGATGGTGCGCTTCGATACAGGTCGTCCCAACTTGTTTGGATCAAAGGAGATGAAAAGTTGAGGAGCAGTTCTGTGTGGCTTGGTGCGATCTAAGTAGAAAGCCAAAGCACGTTTACAGTCCAGAGTGTGAAGAGCTGATTCTCCAGGGTGAGAATGAGGCTTTGGAAAAAACACTGGAAGTACAATAGATTGGTTGAGATGAAATTCAGAAACCACTTTAGGCAGGAATTTCGGATGAGTACGGAGGACCACCTTGTCATGATGGAATACAGTGAACGGTGGATCCGCCACTAGGGCTTGAAGCTCACTGACCCTACGAGCAGACGTAAGGGCTACCAGAAAAACCACCTTCCAGGTGAGATACTTAAATGGAGCCTTGTTGAGAGGTTCAAACGGAGGCTTCATGAGATGAGACAAGACAACATTGAGATCCCAAACCACAGGAGGAGGTTTGATAGGAGGATTAACATGGAAAAGTCCTTTCATAAATCTGGAAACCACAGGATGAGCAGACAAAGGTTTCCCCTGTAGAGGCTGATGAAAAGCCGCAATAGCACTCAGGTGGACTCGTATAGAGGTAGACTTGAGACCAGACTGAGACAGGTGTAGAAGATAGTCCAACACAGAGGAAAGGGAAGCTCCTTGAGGCTCCTTAGCATTGGAAATACACCAGAAAGAGAATCTAGTCCATTTTTGAGAATAGCATTGTCGAGTAGCAGGCTTCCTGGAAGCCTCCAAGACCTCCCTCACAGCCGGAGAAAACTGGTGAGGAGTTACATTGAGAGGAACCAAGCTGTCAGGTGTAGAGACTGCAGGTTGGGATGAAGCAGTGAACCCTGATGTTGAGTAAGTAGTGAAGGAAACACTGGAAGAAGCACCGGCTCCCTGCTACTCAGTTGAAGGAGAAGGGAGTACCAAGGTTGTCTGGGCCACCGAGGAGCAATTAGAATCATGGTGGCATGGTCTGATCTCAACTTGACTAGAGTCGTTCGAATGAGAGGAAATGGAGGAAACGCATACAGGAAGCGATTCCCCCAATCCAGTAGAAAGGCATCTGCCTCGAGGCGATGAGGAGTGTAGATCCTGGAGCAAAACTGAGGCAGTTTGAAGTTGTGGGGGGCTGCAAAGAGGTCTATCTGAGGCTTTCCCCACTGAGCAAAGATCTGATGAAGGGGGTCGACGTGGAGCGTCCATTCGTGAGGCTGGAGAAGACGACTCAATTTGTCTGCCAAGACGTTGTCTTTCCCCTGAATGTAGACAGCTTTGAGGAAGGTGTTGTGGCGAACCACCCAATCCCAGACTCGAAGAGCTTCCTGGCAAAGAGGGGTCGAGCCCGTGCCCCCTTGTTTGTTGACATAATACATGGCGACCTGATTGTCTGTGCGAATAAGGACCACCATGTCGTGAAGCAGATGCTGAAAAGCTTGGAGAGCATTGAAGATGGCTCTGAGCTCCAGAAGATTGATTTGATGGAGTCGTTCCGCACTGGTCCAGAACCCCTGAGTGCGAAGACCATCCAGATGAGCCCCCCATGCATAGTTCGATGAATCGGTCGTGAGAACTTTCTGGTGGGGAGGAGAGTGAAACAGCAAACCTCTGGATAGATTCGAAGAGGTCATCCACCAGAGAAGAGACTGCCGTAGAGCAGGAGTGACTACAATGTGACGGGACAACGGGTCGGACACCTGAGTCCACTGAGATGCCAGGATCCATTGAGGAATTCTGAGATGTAGTCTGGCAAAAGGCGTCGCATGAACTGTAGATGCCATGTGGCCCAAGAGGACCATCATGTGCCTCGCTGAGATGGTAAGGCGAGAAGACACCGACTGGCAGAGTAGAAGGAGAGCGTCCATGTGCTGAGGAGGAAGGAATGCTCGAAGATGAATGGTATCCAGGACTGCCCCGATAAAGGGGAGAGACTGGGTAGGCTGAAGATGTGACTTGGGAAAGTTGATCTCGAAGCCCAAGCTTTGTAGGAAACAAATGGTAGTCAAGGTCGCCGAAATGACCTCTGGAGCTGACGGGGTCTTGATGAGCCAGTCGTCGAGGTATGGAAACACCTGAAGACCCATGCTCCGGAGTGCAGCGGCCACCACCACCAGATACTTCGTGAAGACTCTGGGAGACGAGGAGAGGCCGAATGGAATCACTCGATACTGCAGATGTAGATGTCCCACCCGAAATCTGAGAAACTTGCGGGAGGCCGGATGAATAGGGATGTGAGTGTAGGCCTCCTTGAGATCCAGAGAGCATAACCAATCGTTCTGCTCGAGGAGGGGATAGAGAGAAGCAAGGGTCAGCATACGGAACCGCTCCTTGACCAAAAACTTGTTGAGGACTCGAAGGTTCAAAATGGGACGCAGATCGCCCGTCTTCTTCGGAACGAGGAAGTACCGGGAGTAAAACCCCTAGTTTGGCTGATCTAATGGAACCGGCTCGACGGCCCGAAGCCGAAGCAGAGCCTGAGCCTCCTGAAGGAGAAGAGCGGTATGCGTCAAGGTTGAAGGATACTCTCTTGGCGGGTGGTCCGGGGGGACCCGTTGGAAATGAAGAGAGTAACCTTCTCTTACGATGGTAAGGACCCAAAGGTCTGTGGTAATGGTCTCCCATCGATGACAAAAATGATGGAGACGACCCCCAATGGGAAAAACGGGGGAAGACAGAACGAGGTCGGTTATGCTCTCTGGAAGAGAGTCAAAAAGGCTGAGTAGCCTTGGGTGCAGCCGGCATCTGAGGCTTCTGCTGAGGCTTCTGGGGAGGCTGTCTCTTCGCAGGTTGTCTCGCAGGAGGAGTTTGCCTCGGCTGGTAACGCCGCTGGTAAATCAAAGGCGGCCTAGTGGGTCGAGACTGTTGAGGCTTGGGCTTAGGCCGTAGGATAGACTGGAAGGACTTCTCATGATCCGAAAGCTTCTTAGTAACAGTCTCGATAGACTCATCGAACAGATCCGCCCCCGCACAAGGCACATTTGCAAGCCTGTCTTGGAGGTTCGGATCCATATCAATCGTACGAAGCCAGGCCAGGCGACGCATGGCTACCGAACAGGCAGCAGCACGTGCCGAGAGCTCGAAGGCATCGTAGGAGGATTGCATCAGCTGGAGGCGTAACTGGGAAAGGGTCGCCACCACCTCTTCAAACTCGAATCGAGCCTGAGCATCAATAAAAGGAATAAACTTGCGGAGCACCGGCAAGAAAAAGTCCAAATATGACGAAAAGAAGAAATTGTAATTGAGCACTCGAGACGCCATCATAGAGTTCTGGTAGATACGTCTACCAAACTTATCCATCGTCCTCCCTTCTCGGCCCGGTGGTACTGAGGCGTAAACCTGGGAGGGATGAGATCGTTTGAGGGAGGACTCGACCAGGAGGGACTGATGAGAGAGTTGAGCTCCCTCAAACCCTTTGTGGTGGACGATTCGGTATCGAGCATCCAACTTGCTGGGAACTGCAGGGATGGAATATGGTGTCTCAAAACAGCGCATGAAAGTCTGGTCAAGCAGTTTATGCAGAGGAAGCCGGAGCGACTCCGCCGGAGGGTGAGGCAAGTGCATGGTGTCCAGATACTCCTTGGAATATCGAGAACCAGTGTCCAACGTTACATCCAAGTCATCCGCCATTTGTCGGAGGAAGGAAGAAAAGGACAGTTGGTCCGCCAGCGCCGGCCGGCGAGACGGACTAGAAGAAGTGGAAGCCTCCGGGTCCAGAGAGAGCTGGGTGCGGCAAGGAGAATAGGAGGTAGATGGTTCCTCATACTCCGGTCCCTCAGGAGGGGATAAATCTGACGAGGAGTATCCCATACGTTGCATCTTCTTTTGCGGAGACACCTCCGAATGACGCGAGGAGTGTCGAGACGAGTGTCGGAATCGATGCCCCTTCCGGTGTCGGGATGGAGAACGGGACCGCCTATGCATCGCACAGTCCCCCGAAGCCTCCACGGAATGGATGGGACTAGATGCAGTGGATCGTAGAGGTGGCAAGGATGCGGACTCACGCGATGCCACACAGGCCTGGTATGGAGTGCGGAAGAACTCTTCCTGCGAGGCGGAATGCCCAGGGCACCGATTATCAGGGGCTGGCATAGTACTCTGATGGCGAGGAGGCGTGATGGGCTCCAAAGGCGGCATATCACTAAAGGAAGCCCGCCGCGAGGCTCCTGGCGCCCTCTGCCGATCCTCCTCGTCGAGCAGTGAGATCGAACGACGAGGAGGAGGGGGAGGGGGCGGTCCGCCCCCCGGGACCGGGATCGGGAGGTCACCCTGAATGGAGGCGATAAGCCGGGGTCCCATAGACTGCATAAGCTCGACAAACTGAGCTTCCAGCAGGGATCGCAGCGAAGCCGATATGGAGGGATCCGCACCGAAAGGGGGTCCTCCAGCACGGTCTTCGCGCTCCTTTGCGGCCAAGTGCTTCTGCTTGCTAGCTTTAGGCACTTTGATGACCACCGAAGGGACAGTGGAAGGCGGTACCTGAGCTGAGGAGACGGGGACAGGCACCGGTGTCGAACTCGAGGCTGAAGACGGTGTGAACGATGCCGGCTTCAAAAGGCCAGATGCAGGAGTCGACGATGCAGGTTTCGCATGGATCGGCGAAACATCAGCAGAAGTGGAAGCAGACGGCTCCTTAGCAGTCTCCATCTTAAACATCGACTCCCAGAGCAAGCAGCGCCGTTTAAACGAGCGCGCAGTAAGCGTGGAACAAGGCCGGCACGATTTCGGTATGTGTTCTGGACCAAGACACTGAAGACAGCGTCGATGCGGGTCCGTCAACGAAATCGCGCGCTGGCACTTGCTGCACTTTTTAAAACCGGTGATTGGCCGGGACATAGGCTGGAAAATGGTCGCCGCAAGGTCGAAGGTGCTGGGCCTAAGCCACAAGGCCGGCCCGGCCGAACCGCCGGAAGAAATAATTTTAACTTTTTTTTTTTTTAAAAGAAATACTAAGTTAAAGTAGAAATAAACAAAAAACGCGGTACAAAGAAGGCAAATTTTACTGAAATTCAGTCAGCGCAGAATGAAGTGAAACTTCTCAGCTCCGCGGAAAGAAAAGAACTGAGGAGACACGCCCGGTACATCGGGCGGGAAGGCACTAGCGCATGCGCGGTGCGGGCATCTCGAAACTTCTGAGTTTCTTCAAGCAAGACATGCTTGCAAGATGTCCGTATCGGGGCTCTGTCGGATGACATCACCCACTAGTGAGAATACCTGCCTGCTTGTCCTGGGATAAACACTGCTCTACAGCAATCCCACGCACACCATTCCTCCTGCTAGGAGAGCCTGGGATTGCCAGAACTGTGAGCTTTTCTAGAACAATCGCTCATGCAATCTCAGGCTGTCCTAGCAAGAGGTGTTAAAGGGGATGGAGTACTTGTGATTGCTATAGAGGAGCTTTTCTCCTAGCAGAAGAATGCATACGTGCTTATGAACAGATAAATGCTAAAGATAGAGATTTTTTAAGGCCCTTCTTGTTTGCAAAGTCTGCAATGCCCTGTAAGGTTCTTAGGACACTCCTCTAAGCAAATACATATTTAAACATTAACTCCATCACTTGTAAACTCTATACTATGTATATTGGTATTAGATCCCTATGGCAAATTGTAACCAGTTAACTGTGTATTATGTATGTTAACCTGTAAGCCGTTCTGAGCTCTTTGGGGAAGACTGGATAGAAAACGAATGAAATAAATTGCATGCAAAACAAAAGAATAATAATCAATCATTCATTTTCACCAGGATCTTTGCCCTTTCCTCAAAGTTGTGTGTGCAATAGTAGTGAAACTCGTGTCACAGGCAGGATGCACAGAAGACTGCTTCTTTACTCAGCCCTTTCCCCATTGACCCCAGTGAGAGGAACCCCTTTGAATCACAGTCACTGTTGCTGCTTCCCTAACTCCCACCAGGGCTTTGCACTCACCCAGTCTACACATGGTTGCTACTGCTTCACCGATCAGCTTCTCCTTGTCATTGCCAAATTGCACACAGCCTGCCACAGCACTGGAGACGGTGGGTGGCTCCTAATTTCTTTCCTGTCTAACTGGCTTCAACTCCCAGCAAAGAATGAATCACAAGGAGCCTCGCCCTCTGGGGCGGGACACAGCATCCAGCACCAGTCTTTGATCAGCATCTATCAGATAAGGTGCATTTAATAAATTTACTAGTCAATTAATTCATAGTTACTACCAAATATCAACTGTAAACTACTATACCCAGTTAACTAACTCTCTTTCTTCCAATCCCCGCAGTCTTTTTAACACATTGAACTCCCTCCTCAGACTATGGCACAATACTTCCATGAAAAGATTCATAATATCGCCCTTGAATTTACTACAAAGTCACATCCTACTCCCATTCGCTCTCCTGACCTTCCAGCTCCCACCATCCTTTCTTCCTTTACCCAATCAACCCACATATTCTTCTCATCTGGACCCACCTCCTCTTGATCAGTCTGACCCTCCAATTCCTGCTGACTTTTCTTCCATCTTTGGATTCATGGAGGAAGAAACTGCACAAATACTGTCCTTAGGCTCACTACATGCCCCTCTGACCCCATTCCCACCCCTCTAATTGACTCCATCTCACGTACTGTTATCCCTGCTACGTGTCATATCCTCAATCTATTCATTTCCACTGCAACTGTTCCCAAGTCCTACAAACATGCAGTGGTTAAGCCGCTTCTCAAAAAACCCTTGTAGGACCCCAACTATCACTGTGTTCCTTCTACCATTCATATCCAAGCTACTTGAGCGTGCTGTCCTCCATTGCTGCCTTGACTTCATCTCAACCAATTCTTGATCCTCTTCAATCTGGCTTTCATCCCCTACACTTCAATGAGACTACTTTCACCAAAGTCTGCAGTGACCTGATCCTAGCCAGATCCAAAGGCCTTTACTTAATCCTCATCTCTCTTGACCCGTCTGCTGCTTTTGATACTGTTAATCACTGCCTACTCCTTGATATGCTGTCTTTGCTTGGATTATCTGCCTTCCCATATAGCTCAAACTCCTATTATTAACCTAAAAGTGTGTTCATGCCGCAGCCCCTCGGTATCTCTTTTGTCTCTCCTTATACACCTCCCCAAGAACTCTGTTCCTCAAATTACTTATATCTGTACCCTTCTCCTCCACTTTCAGACTTTGTTTCTTTCATCTTGCTGCCCCGTAAACCTGGAATAAACTACCTGTCAGTCTGCCACGCCTCTTCCCTTGTTCAAAAGTAGGCTGAAAACCCACCTTTTTGAGATCGAATCCTACTCCCCTCTGCTCACCCCCCCTAGCCCACAGTTTATCCATCCCCTATCCTGTATCTTGTTTAGATAGTCCCTGCTCGAATGAACTTAGTCTCCTTCGTGACTCTGTACAGCACTGCATACGTCTGGAAGTGCTTTAAAGAAATAATTAATAGTAGTAGTAGCAGCAGCGATCAGTAACTAACTGGGTGTTGAGGATGATTTATTTGACAGCTACAAAAATATTAAGTGGTCATAATGTACACTTGATGTATGTATTAAAATGAATAAAGATTTGGAAAAAAAATATATATATATATAATTTTTCAGTTTTGTTCTTAGAACCCTACAAGAAAATGTGTTTTTCTTCCTGGGTGGTTTAGAGGCAAATCTTTCAGAATCCAGGTGCACTCTCTCACTCCATCTGGCCTCATCAGAATCCTCCCCTTCCCCAGGCAGGCAGACTATGCCCCCATCTGGTAGCTAGAGTTGTTGAGGACGGGTGAGCAAAGCACCCAACTAAATGGGAAAAAGAGATAACATCTGGAGAGCTGCATCTACCACTGTCTGTCATATGGGAAACAAGGCTCTGTCAGGTTTTCAGGATACCCACAATGAATAGGTATAAGATAAATTTGCATACCCATCTATCTTAATGCATTCTCATTGTGGATATCCTGAAAAGCAGACTAGCTGGGAGTGTCCTGGGAACTGGGTCGAGAGAAACACTTTCTTCCATGAATGGCGTGGTATCCACTCCATTCTCATGTGGAACTTTGACAGCCAACTGTAGTCCATCTCAAGGATTTTCTTCAGTGAACACAGAAGTGTTTAGTACAGGGGTAAACAATTCCAGTCCACAATGAATTCAACTACTGGAAACAGCCCTTTATTATAATACCAAATTCCGTAAAATACCACAAACAGAAATCATAACCTTTCTGCACTCCTCTTCTTGAGGATTTTTATATTTCATAAGTGCCAACTCTTTTGCCTTTATTTTCTCTGCCACTAGTTTAGAGAACCATATCGGTTTCCTTTTTCCTCACAGAAAAGTCAGTAGCCATTTTTATTGCTCCTTTCAGCTTGGATCACTGTTTTTCCACTTCTCTTATGTCCTCCCACCCTATCAGCTCTTTCTTCAGATACCTCCACATTCTACTAAAGTCCGCCCTCCACTTTAGCTGTTATATCAAACCAAACTGTTTGGCGAATGCTACCACCCAGCTTGTCACACTCGGACATGTGACACTTCCCCCATTTTTGAATACCAGATCCAGCACCGCCCTTTCCCTTGTAGATTGTCACCATTTGTCCAAGCAGAGTACTTTGAAAGGCATCCACGATCTCTCTACTTCTTTCCGATTCTGCAGAGACAGAACTTACCAATCCGTATGTGGCAGGTTGAAATCACCCAGCAATAGCTCCTCCCCTTTCTTTACTAATTTTTGGATATCTGCAACCAGATCTTTATCAATTTGTTCTGATTGTGTCAGAAGTCTGTAGACAACACAGACGTTCCATTTTCTCTTTTCAGAGCGATCCATATTGCTTCTTCTTTTCCCCAGGCCCCCTTAATTTCAATCACTTGGATATTGGTCTTTACATAGAAAGCTACTCCTCTACTTTTTCGGCCCTCTGTGTCCTTCTAAAAAGATTATAGCGCAGTATGTTTGCGTTCCATCCATGGGAATCACTGAACCATGTCTCTGTGATAAGAGGCAGACTTAAGATACTGTCGCTAACATTAGGGCTTGCAGATCATGAATTTTGTTGCTTAGACTGTGAGTGTTTGTGGTCACTGCTTTCCAGCTACCTTTCAGCAGCAATCTCATAGTTCTTTGTTAAATCTCGCTTCCTACTGCGTTACTAAGATTGCTATTTACATTGCTATCTTTACTACTGTCACATCTTGTGCTGTGGGAGACCACTGGAAGTAACCCGCAGATATATGCCATCCCCACTTTCCAGTTTAAATGCCTAGATTACAAACCGTCTGGAGTATGGAAGGAAGTACCGTTTGAGTTTGAAAAAAAATTATAATTATATCCAAGGTCCAAATCCATATCACTGGGTCTGTGTGTCTGAAACTGTTACAGTGTATGTATGGGGAAGATGGGTAGGTGGTTTTAGGTAGCAGGGTTGAGTTGGAGATACTGTATAAGCCTTTATATTCAGTAACTTGTGGAGGAGCGGCCTAGGGGTTATAAGCACATAAGCATTGCCTCCGCCGGGTCAGACCAGGGGTCCATCGCGCCCAGCAGTCCGCTCCCACGGCAGCCCCTTGACTTGTAATTGGTCCTTACCTAAATTATTCATCCCCTATTCATTTAGTACCTGTACCTATACCCTTCAATCTCTTTCTCCTTCAGGGTTAGGGCTTCCACATTCTACTAAAGTCCGCATGTTTGAAATCCAGGACTGAGTTTTGTGTGGCCACCCTCCACTCTAGCTGATATATCAAACCAAACTGTTTGGCGATTGCTACCACCCAGCTTGTCATTCACTCAATACATGTGTGATCCTTTCCCCATTTTTGAAAAGTACACAGCAGTCTGGCAGGGGAAGGCACCACAAACTCCAAAACCATCTAATTGTCTATTAAAAGATTTTATTCTCTCAAATATTTTACAAAATATGTTCATTTCAAGCAAAATTACAACTAGTTCTCTCCCCCCCAATACCCCCTTTCAATGGCACTTTAACACACAAACATATATACACCACAACACTTCAACCTCAGGGGGCTCAGGAGGGCACCATGGGATGGCTCCCTAAAAATATCCCTCTTGTTTTCCTCTCACTTCATTAATTTTGAGGGGAGAAAGGGCCAGGAAAAATGAAGACCCCTGAGGGTCCCCTGACTTTATTTAGGCCGGATACCAGAGAAAACAGGACATTGCTGATCACAGTCAGGCACCCCAAGTCACTGACCACATCCATGCAGGAAGACCACAACATTGTCCCAAAGCTGCCTGAAAGGGAATCACCCCTCCGAGTATGTTGGGGGTCTGGACACTTCACTCACTGTGTAAGGAATGTTCTCATTCCCTACCAAAGCTACATAAAACAGACCCCCTTCAAGAGTCAGCAAGAATCATCTCTTACCCCCATGTAAAACTGCCTGACCACAATTTATTAAAAATAAAGAGAAACTCAGACAACAAAACGAATAAAAATCAAACCTGAAGACATATGTGCTTTCTTTCCACAAGTGCATTGGGGAAAAAGGTGTGTGCAAATGATAAATTAGACATGGACCTCAATGTATTCAAACTTAGCTCGGGCATTTGGACTTTCTGTGCCTCTGGCTGTGCAGGCAAGAGTCTGAAGCCGAGGAGAGTCACATTCATCAGAAGTCAGGTCTGGAACATCATCAGACTGAGTGTCTGAGCTCTCCAGCTCACTGCGGATACTCTCAGGCTGCGCAAGGCTGACATCGCAGCTTCTGCTGGCCAGAAAGTCCCTGCTTTTACAGGCCTGCTCATCTTCCTCTTCCTCATTTTCCACCATCTGGGCATGGACATGAAGGGAATCCTCTGTACTGCTGCCACCGACAAGCTGGTAATGGCTTGGTTTGGCCTCAATGTCCACCTGGACCTCCACATTGTTGCACTCTCTGTGGGAAGAAACAGCACTTTTTTTTTTAAAAAGAGAGACAAGTCCAGGAGTCCACTCCCTCACCCCTTCCAAAAATCCATAAACTACTTTTAAAACACTTTCCCACTTATAGATGTTTTTCTGGTTGCCTCATATTAAACACAAAGACTGAAGTAGTTTATGAGGAGTGGTGGTTTCTGCTTTTATGCAAAAGTCACCCCAGAGGAGCATGCATCTCCGTCTCTAGACACATGGCAACTGCTGACAGAGCATGTCTCATCTTACACACCTGTCTTGAGGGTTGTATGAACTAATGATGGAACCTGCCATGGCTCGGGTACTGGCATTATCGCTTGTAGAGTCCTTGTGGACTATTTCCTTCTGAATATCAGCCTGAACTTCCAATCTGCAAAAACAGCAACAAGAGAGGAGGTCAGACAGGGCAGTTTTGAGCCCAGAAAGCACAGAAGCCAGTGACTGGAGGAAGCTGCATTACCTGCTGTATTTTCCCTTCCCAGCTGACAGAACGCCTCCAGTAAGTGAGCCCGAGAGGGCAGCAAAGCTGGCAGTCTCACTGTAGTTTCCTTGCATGACACTAAGTCCATCGGTGGGACTCCCACTGGTGCTGAGGACACTGGTGAGCCCCTCAATGCTGCTTTCACCAATGCTGGGGTTCTTCAAAGCTCGCCAGGCATCTGCCACTGCACAAAGAAGAAGGTTCAGTTCCAGAACATAAAGTGCTCAGTACTGTGTCATTTCAGACTGCATGAGGAACTGCTCCATTCCCCCCCCCCCAAGCTACTTACAGCTGGCATTTAGGTCCCACCTTTCTCATAGCTCAAAATTAAAACAATGAATCCTAGATCAAACATTAAAAACAATAAAATACACATTAAGAAAAGAATTGCAATTTAAAATCTGAGGGGTTTCTGCCAGCAGTAGATTCCAAAGGATCAGAGGACAAGTCCTGCCAAAGTTATCTATTTTCTTATCCAATTTGGAGGCTAACACTTAAGACTCAGATTAAATACTAAACAGAGACTTGCTCGGATGAACAGCCAGGGCCCAATGTCTTCACTGGTAAAGAAAACAAGCTTCAAAACTTTCAATAGAAACACCCCGACAATTAACAAAGCTGCATCAATATAGGTTTAAAGGGACTGAACATCTGAGTGGTAAAATCCAGGCAGTGGTGCAAATAATTACAGAAGCACTAATTCATTTGGAGAGAAATGGCAATGAAATTAAATGGTGAAATGTTTAACAACCTATCCAGCAAAGAGTCTTATATAAGACCTCCAGTATACAAGATAGGCTTGTCCACATCCTTCATACCCCTATTCCCTACCAATCAAGCCTTTAGGAGTCATTTTAAATTGTTTGCTCTTTGCCCATTTTATATCTTTAAAGAAATAGATGAAAGTCAGTCCTGAAATGTTACAAAGGAATGGCCTCAGAAACGCCATGTATCAAGAAGATAAGATGGCGTCCTCAGGAACTCCACTACCTGGCCTGATAGCATACCATACATTTTCATGCTAAGATTTAATGCGGTTTACAAGAAGATTTAAGAACAGGACATGCACATTGAATGAAGAGGAGGGGGTCAGCTCCTGATCATCCCCATTCCCAGTTTCACAAGCTGTTTGAATAAAATGCTGCCATTAACTATACTTTAAAACATCAAGAAAACTAATATCACTTCCATCTAATTCTATAGCGGAGGATCAACCTTATTACCTCTGTCTACAATTTAATTGGTTACCAGTCTTTTATAGAATCCGTTTTAACGCTCTAATTTTGGCACATAGAGCTTTTTACTTCCAACAACCTGGATATTTACATTCCTTGACGATCCCTTATTCACCATCAAGAACTTTGAGGTCTATTCAAAACAACAGATTAGTCCTTCCATCGGCAAACAGGGCAAAATGGGAATCCACTAGGAAGAAAGCTTTTTATTTTATTGCTCCTTTTTTATGGAATCTCTTACACGGGATATAAGGCTGGAAGAAAATTTAAGGCTTTTAAAACTTTGTTGAAAACTCATTTGTTTTAGGAAGCATTTGGAGTATCTGATTCAATTCACATACATTAGAGGAATCGGGACTCTTAGCAGACATCCTGTAATTTAACATTAGTACAAGAGGTATATTATAAATGGTAAATCTAGAAAGGAATGTTCTTGTATGTATGTTTTAGAGCTATGTAGATCTGTCCTGTTTTAAATGGAGTTCTTTTCTAAATTTTGTAAAATGCTTGGACCTGTCATAAGTTTTAATAAAACATATTAGTCTTTATTACATTTGACAGACCGCTCAGGTGGGCTTTTTGGCAACTAAAGTTGTTTCGGTTCCTCTGGATCCAAGGAACTGTATTCATGCAATAAAGTTTCAGTGATCCCATTACTACTAACTAAAAGATCAATTCGTTTGTCGATCCTTCTTTCCATCCCATAAAGGAAATATTTGAAACAGGCTTTGCATACTTTGGACTGTAAGCGTGCTTTGGCTTACTATTTAGAGCGCACTAAACCTCACAGATCATCTCCCCAACTTTTTCTATCCTTTGATCCAAATAAGCTGGGACATCCTGTTTCTAAACGGACGTTATCCAATTGGCTTGCTGCTTGCATCTCGTTCTGTTATGCTCAGTCCGGACTGACACTGGAAGGTTCTGTCACGGCCCATAAGGTTAGAGCTATGGCAGCGCCTGTCGCTTTCCTCAGATCAACTCCTATTGAGGAAATCTGCAAGGCTGCTACTTGGTCCTCAGTTCATATGTTCACGTCTCATTATTGTCTGGATTCGTTTTCCAGACAGGATGGACACTTCGGCCAATCTGTTTTGCAACATTTATTTTCATAGCGGCCAACCTTCCCTCCATCCCTCTTTTTGTTAGCTTGGAGGTCACCCATCAGTCAAGAATATGCTGCCTGCTTGTCTTGGGATAAAGCACAGTTACTTACCGTAACAGGTGTTATCCAGGGACAGCAGATATTCTTGCGTCCCACCCTCCTCCCCGGGTTGGCTTCTTAGCTGGCTTATCCTAACTGGGGACCGCGCACCTCCATCGGGCGAGAAGGCACTCGCGCATGCACGGTGCGGCCTACTAGAACTTTCTAAGTTCTTAGAGTGCAATCACTCTAAAATTGTCCGTACCGGGGCTCCGTCGGTGCCGTCACCCATCAGTCAAGAATATCTGCCTGCTGTCCCTGGATAAGTTACGGTAAGTAACTGTGCTTTATTCCATTTGACAGACCGCTCAGGTGGGCTTTTTGGCAACTAAAGTTGTTTCGGTTCCTCTGGATCCAAGGAATTGTATTCATGCAATAAAGTTTCAGTGATCCCATTACTACTAACTAAAAGATCAATTCGTTTGTCGATCCTTCTTTCCATCCCATAAAGGAAATATTTGAAACAGGAACAAAGCCAAAAACCCCAGAAATGCAACTGAAGACCAGCTACAACCTCATCAAAGCATTAGAAACTCTTAACACTTTATCTTCCCATTTCTTTAATTGTAAAATGTTCTGATGAGTAATATTTAAGGGATTGGGACATGCATACCGCCTTTTGTAGTTTTACAACCACGCTCAAAGCTGGTTTGCAAGCATTTTTCTCTCTCTGTCCCAGTGGACTCGCAATCTATCTAATGTACCTGGCTAGTGGAGGATTAGGTGACTTGTCCAAAGTCACAGGGTGGGGTTTGGGGTTTGAACTAAGGCTGTAGCTCTAGCCACTATGCCACACTCTCCAGCTACAGCCTTTGTGGAGAATACTCAGCTGTGAAAATCAGGTTTCCTGCTAATAATGCATAATAAATACTCTTCCATTCTCAGGATTATAACCTGAGAATTCAGCCCACTGAGAGGTGCCTGTACTCATCCCCTTTAACAGCCAGCCAGAAGTTTAAGGGACATCTTCCACTGTGGGAAGTGCTCTGCTTCCATCATATAAATAAAAGTCATACTATGTTTAGATACTAGGAATAGTTCATAATATTTAAAATATTATAGCATATAGATATTGGCTGAAAAGTTATATTTTTAATGATATATGAAAATCAAGTGTATATTTATAAGTTCGAATGATTTTTCTTCTACACTTGTTGTAATATGTAAAAATGAATTAAAAACATAAAACAATAAAAGTCATAGTAGCTCAGACTTCACACTGCAAGGGTTTAGGATAGAGAGCTGCACGGGAACGGGGATGACGGGAATCCCGCAGGACCCGCGGGTTCCCCCTTTGGGTCACGGGGATCCTGTGGGGACGCCCCCTAGGGTCACGGGGATCCCGTGGGGACGCCTCCGAAGGTCGCGGGGTTCCTGCGGGGTTGGATCGCAATGCACTCGAGCCGCGAGGGTAGTCTCCTCCTCCTTACCTGCCCTGTCGCAGCACACAGCCGAACGGAAGTCTTCCCGATGTCAGCGCTGACATTGGAGGGATGGCTTAAGCAAAGCCCTCCCTTCATCCGACGTCAGTGCTGACATCAGGAATACTTCCGGTCGGCTGTGTGCGGCAGGGCAGGTAGGAAGAAGGCAATGGCGTACGAAAGAGGGGAGAGGGGGCGGTCCGCCCCGGAGAATGTGCACAGCCGGTCAGGTCCCCCAATCGACCGACAACAGGCCCGGCCGACAAATCTCCCTGCCCTGTAGCCGCGAATCTAAATTACCTCTTACAGCAGCTTCACTACTCCAGCTGCTGTAAGAAGGTAATTTAGATTCGCGGCTACAGGACAGGGAGATTTGTCCAACTGGGCCTGTTCTGTTGTCGGTCGGGTGCGGAAGCGCCACAAAGATAAGGGGCAGGGAGGGAGGAAAGGTGGAGTGGAGAAGAAAAGACGCTTAAGGGGGGAGAAGGCCGCTGAAAGCACTGGGGAAGACAAAGGGGTGGAGAAGGACGCTGAAAGGACATGGGGTAAACGGGAGATGGGGGGGAAGGATGCTGAAAGCACATGGGGAAGACAGAGGGGGGAGAAGGACCCTGAAAGCACTGGGGAAGACAAAGGGGTGGAGAATGCCACTGAAAGGACATGGGGAAAACAGGGGTGGAGAAGGCCGCTGAAAGGACATGGGGAAGACAGAGGGGGAGAAGGCTGCTGAAAGGACATGGGGAAGACAGAGGGGGGAGAAGGACGCTGAAAGGACATGGGGAAGGCAGGGGGGGAAAAGGATGCTGCCTGACAGGACATGAGGAAGATGGTGGGGGAGAAGGACACTGAAAGGAAATGGGGAAGAGGGAATGGGGAGAAGACGCTGACAGGGAAGAAGACAGAGGTGCCAGACTATGGGGGGAGCGGAGGGAAAAAGATGGGTGCCAGACCAATTTGGGAGGGGGGAGAAAGGGAGAGGCACAGTAATAGAGCAAATGGAAGACACAGAGAGAAGAGAGGCAGTGAATGGAAGGAATTGAATGAGAACATGAAGAAAGCAGAAACCAGGCAACAAAGGTAGGAAAAAAATTCTTTTTTTTTTTTTTGCTTAAGGATAAAGTAGTATATTAGTTGTGTTGATAAAAATTTATAAACATTAGAGGCTCTGGTAGAAACCCGTTTACAAAGTATGTATTCTTCCCAATTAATATTTCCAAATTAATAAAGTCTTTTTGCTTATTTTTAAATGGGTTTCTACCAGAGCCTTTAATTCAGTAGCATAATTAAATGAAATAACTATTTCTGTAGTTTATAGGGACGGGCGGGGATGTAGGGGATTCCTCGCGGGGACGGAGGGGATTCTTCGCGGGGACGGGTGGGACTTTGGCGGGGACGGGTGGGATTTCTGTCCCCGCGCAACTCTCTAGTTTAGGAGTCCAGCACATCTCACCTGTGATTGGTCCATCGTCTTCATCAAACTCAATTTTCACCCCCTTGCCATTTGCTGTGCTCACTCCACAACCACCACCCCGACAGAGAGATATTGGTACCACACCATAAACATAAGCTAGCATGATGGGCACTCCGATCCCTGGAGGCAAAGAAGTGAAGAAAGAAAACACCATGACAGATCAAAGCCAAGTATATATAGCACGTCACACCAAAACCTTTTCTCAGCAATAGCTCAAGGCAAGTTACATTCAGGTACAGGAAGTACCTCCCCTGTCCCTATCCAATCTAATTTGAAGATCACCCTGGCTTCTCTGGTTCTTAGCCTAGTCCTTTAACCATTAGGCTATTCTTCCACTCAAGCACCATAAGAACATAAGCAGTGCCTCTGCTGGGTCAGACCAGAGGTCCATCTTGCCCGGCAGTCCGCTCACGCGGCGGCCCATCAGGTCCAGGACCTGTATAGTGATCCTCTATCTATACCCTTCTATTCCCTTTTCCTTCAGGAAATTATCTAATCCCTTCTTGAACCCCAATACCGTACTCTGTCCTATCAAAAGTCGTCAATACCCAGGGAACACCAGCACAGCCAGACATCTTCACAACACAGTCACACATCTTCACAACACAGTCAAATGTAATGTAGTAATCAACAATCTTCCAGTTCTAGAAGTTATATGTCTGCAGACAGACAGTAACCCAAACAATGCAGAATCTGCACTCTAAGCCCTAGAATCTAAAAGCATATACCCTAGCAAAGAGGCAGTTATCCATAAGGTTGCATGCATTGCAGTAAATTCAACCACTTTTCGACTGAGAAAGGAAAGCAGAAGATATGAGAGAACACAGGATTACTTTTCTTCACAGAAAGGAAATTAACTTATAGGGCAGTCTTTCAGAAGACTGGACAAATACTAGGTGGGCAGGTGAAGACAGCGCACGCAGTATGACTTCCGTTTCTTACCTACACTCACAGCAGCAATGACGGGTGAAGCAATAACAGACAGCGTGACGCCACCAGTAATGGCCAAGTTCCGCTTCTGCTTGGAAGTTTTCTTTCCATCATACCTGCTGTGGATCTGAGGACAAAAAAAACAGCAGCTGCATGGATAGACACAAGGGGCAAAAAACCAATCCTCACAGCCACACATTCCAACTTCCACCTACCTTTCTGCCAACATAAACAGGGATGCCAATAACCATGGCAGGAATGGCAATGCCAGCAATGAGAGAAATGCCCACCGGAGCACCGATTAATGTACCCAGCTGCCAAAGAATTTTCTTTTTCCGACTCCACGGCTTCTTTCCCCAGAATGTACAGCCTGAAGGACTACAGAGAAAGCAAGATGTTGAAATTCATCCTACACAGGAGGATCCCCTCCCCCACCCATGAGTTTCCCGTCTACTCACCTGAGGTAATGCAAATCTGAAATTTCTTTCATGCACAACCAGCAGAACTCACAGCCACAAACCGCACATGTCATATGATTGCAACTCCCATCATTCATCTTGATGATGTAGGCACTGCAGCGGGGGCATGGCTTAATGTCATCTGCTGTAAGGGAGAAACAATGTCACTCATCAACTTCTGAAACTAGAGCAAGCATATTTTCAGAGCATTTCACTGACTTGATTTTTTTTATTGACTTTGAGGCCTTGGGGATGGCAGTCTGAGCAGAAGATATTCAAAAATTCAGTTTTCTTGCTACACATCCACTGCAAACAACTCTCCTCCTACATTGAAGAGCTCTCTTGCTTCCATCCCACTCAAATCACAGCGCAGAGGTTCTGTTATTGACGTTAACCACCAAAATCAAGCAATACTTGAGTGCCGGCCACTAGGTGATCCTCCTTTAATTTGATATATCTGCTGCCTTCGACTCGGTTGACCACCAACTATTACTAGACAAACTCAATGAAATAGGCATTGTAGGAACTGTACTTAACTGGTTCAAAGACTTTCTACAAAACAGACAATATCTTGCCTACAAAGATGAAGTGTTTTCAAAAAATCTGGCAAGCGTTCTATGGTGTACCGCAAGGATCACCATTATCACTAATTCTCTATAACCTTTTCATGAGCTCACTAGGCCATATCAAATTCAACAACAATGAATGCATATTTTCATATGCATATATCACCTTCTATTCATCCCAATTAATTGTGACTAATGACACAATGTTAATATCAAATAGAATAGACAAAATACAGACCTGGGCCGCATCCAATAAACTCAAACCAAATGTAGACAAAACCAAAGTTCACACAGTTCCTCCTGCTGCAACTCTAACCTCAGGATCCATGTTGTATATCAACAAGACATCCAAGGTCCTCAGAGTCGCACTCGACTCAACCATCATATGAATCTCAAGTATCCAACTTAAGGAAGAAAACCTTTTACAATATCGGACCCATTTTTTCAAGGGCACCTGACTTTGCTATACCAACACAAATGCTTATACTGTCTCAGCTGGGTTATTGCAACACCCTCTATGCAGGTCTAAACTCTATTACATTACATTGGTGTCTTCTATCTTGCCAATACCTTTCAGTTCTAGGCGGTTTACAAAAGAATTGGCCTGGGCATTCCCAGAGAGATTACAAGGCTGATAGTTGGAAAATGCATTAGGATCTGGGGAGTCGGGAAGGTTTAGTTAGATCTATTCTTCTGAGCAAACTACAGATGATTCAAAACACAACAGTCGGACCTTACTATAAGAACTTACACTGGCTGCCTGCAAAATTCAAATCACCTTCAAACTATCAAACTCTTCTTTCCTATTTTCCAATGGAGTTCCTTTCTTAAATATGATTAAGTTGTGATGTAAACCGCTTTGATCCTTTTTGGCTTTATAGGCAGTATAGAAAGATTTTAATAAACAAAAACATAATGTTTCAAATCTTATACACAAAAACTGCTGAACAGCTCAAACTTATTTGTCAATTCCTGGTCTACGTCAATCAGAAAACTGAAACTGCTTCAACTGCTTCTCCCATCTCCCAAAGGGGTTAAATACAAACACACAATTGACTTGCTCTTCACTTATTTTAGCAACAAGACCTGAAACAACCTGGACATCAGGATGGAAACATTCTACAATAGATTCCGAAAATTTTTTTTAAAAATCCCTCTTCTTTGAAAGTATACACAACATAGACAACTAACTCTACCTAAATCAAGTTTAATACCAGTATAGTCATTGAACCATTACTCCGTTCATAACCCTGCCCATACTGCTATAAAGTAGTATATATATTCTGTAATTTCTTATATTGTAAGTCGCCTTGAACCTGTTGTGACACAGCACAACTCAGAAATACTAGTTTAGATTGCAAATTTCTATAAGAATTAAGCTAGATCTCATGAAAGGTTTCATTAAGTGGTACCTCGGTTTACGAGTGCACCGGTTTGCAAGTGTTTTGCAAGACGAGCAAAACATTTGCAAAATCGGCGCCTTGGAAACCGAGCGTGCCTCGATTTGTGAACGGCGGCCCCCACGATCCGGCACCCTCCCCCCCCCCCCCGTATCAAGCGAGTTTCCCTTAGTTCCTATGGGGAAACTCGCTTTGACATACGAGTATTTTGGTTTAAGAGCATGCTTCTGGAACGAATTATGCTCGTAAACCAAGGTACCACTGTATTTGATATCCTGCCTATCATTACGTCTAGGCGGTTTACAATAGGTTTCAACAAAGTTAAAAATAGAGCGATAAAAAATAAAAATAACAAACTAGGACATATAAGCTGCTTGACTAGAGACACAAAAGGGGGGAAGGGGAAAAATACAATATTCATATTCATATTTTTTTTTTTTTTAAGGCCTTACACAATGGGAGGGGGAGAGGTAAAGTACCGCACTACCTAAGGAAGGAGAATTTTTACGGAGCAAAGGCATCCTTAAATATAAAGGTCTTTAGATTTGTCCTATATATGGGTAAGGATGTTTCATTCCTGATATGGCTTGGAAATGTGTTCCATAAGATACGCTACAACAGGAAAGATTGTTTTATGTGTTGTGTCATAAAATATATGGCAAAGTAAAGTAACTGAAAGGAGATTTTGTTGGAAAGATTGTAATAGTTGTGATGTTGTCTGTCTATGAAAGCCGGTGGGGTACGGGTAAGCAGTCAGCGTGTTTCAAGAGATGAGTAACTTGATCATTTTTTCAGCCTTGTAGATAAGTTTCATGCATATCCTAATCAGTGGTCTAACTTAAAGTGTGACTCTGTTGATTGAGCATTAATAATGAAAGCAGAATCATAAATACAATGATTGGATGCTGCATGGACAGTTCTGCAGCCTCTAATTCAAGCCTTGAGCAAGATAACAAATGAAAGGATTCTTCTTCCGCAAGAAAGACACGGTGGCAAATTTTCCCATCCCCCTGCCCAATTCCTGCGAGCTCTGTCTGCCTCTGCATTTGAAAATCATAAGAGCTTATAGGACTGGGCCAGGGATCAGTATCTCTCTTCCTCCCTCTGGGAGAATGTACCTGAGCCCGAGTCTTGTCCGGAGGTGTGCTTGCTTCGGACCTGCAGAGTCTGTGCTCTTTGCTGGCGTGCCATGTCACAAGTCTGGTTTGGATGCCATAGCTGTTTGCAGTGGTAGCAGAACTCTGTCTGACAGCCATCCCTTTCGCAGGTGAGCTTTGGGCAACTGGCACATCCATAGGCGATGACAGCGTACCTGGGGGGGGGAGAGAGAACAGGGCATAGCAGTCAGCATCAGAGAACCCTCCCCCTCAGTTTCTCCTCCCTTCCTGTAGAACCCTCCACCCTCCCCCTACTCCCTTCTGCCCCGCCCCCTCCTGTAGAAACCCTCCCCCACTCCCTCCTGCCCCTCCCATAGAGAACTCTCCCACCACTCCCTCCTGCCCCTCCCCCTCCTGCAGAAAACCATCCCCCACTCCCTCCTGCCCCTCTCCCCGTAGAGAACACTCCCTCCTGCCCCGCCCCCTCCTGTAGAAAACCCTCCCCCACTCCCCACTCCCTCCTGCCCCTCCCCCTCCTGTAGAAACCCTCCCCCACTCACTCCTGCCACTCCCGTAGAGAACCATCCCCCTGCCGTAGCTCCTCCCCCCGGGCCTCACCCGCAGTCCGGGGCCGGGCACCAGCGGCAGTCGGGGTCGGCGGCCAGGCACCGGCGCAGCATGAACTCCTCGTACTTGAGCATGAGCGGCGGGTCCTGCAGGATGAGGCCGATGTGCTGCGGGCTGAGGCGCTCGGGGCACTCGGGGCAGCTGATGTTCACGCGGCTCTCGGTGATCTCGATGCGCAGGTACTGGCGGAGGCAGTCGAGGCACGAGCGGTGCTGGCAGCTCAGCAGCTCGGGCACCTTGGCCGGGGGCAGGCGCACCAGGCAGAGCGGGCACTCGAGCAGCGAGGCGGCGGGGGAGGAGGCCCGGGGCGGCGGGAGCGGCTCGGCCTCGGTGACGACGACGGCGGCAGCGGCGGGCACCTGGGCCCGGCGCCGCGAGAAGACGCTGTGGAACGAGAGGCGCCGCCGCCGCCGCCGGGGCCCCGCCACCGCCGCGCACCCGGGCTCCCTCTCGGAACCCATGGCGGAGGCGAGGGCTCGCGGCGCTTCCGCTTCCTTTCCCGCCTCCGCTGCGCGCTCCTGAGTCACCCCTCAGAAGCGGAAGGGGAGGGGCGGGGCCTCGCCCACGACGCCTGCGCGCGGCGCGGCATCGCACGTCACAAACGCATGGAGCGTGCGTAAGAGGGGAGGGGCGGGGCGGGGCGGGGCGGCGCTCCGGCCTCGAGACCAACGGCCGACTCAAGCGCGCGATCCCTGTAGGGACGGGGGATGGGAATGTTCTGCATCTTTCTCGCTCTCTCTTCCCATTTCCATCCAGTGTGTTACCCCGCCCCCCTCACTTCCATCCAGCATGTCCCTTTTTTCTCTCCTTAGCCCCTCGTGCATCTATCCAGCATCCCCCCTCAGTCTTTTTTCCATTCAGGGTCCATATTGCCTCCTCTCTCCCCCATTTCCATCCAGCATGTCCCCTTTTTCCCTTCTTAGCCCCTCCTACATCCATCCAGCATCCTCCTCTGTCCTTTTTCCATTCAGGGTCCCCATTCTCCCTAGTCTTTGATCCAGTTATTCCCACCCTCCTTTCCCCTTCCTGTGTTACCCCGCCCCCCCCCCCCCACTTGGTTCTCCCCTCACTTCCATCCAGCATGTCCCTTTTTTCTCTCCTTAGCCCCTCCTGCATCTATCCAGCATCCCCCCTCTGTCTTTTTTCTATTCAGGGTCCCTATTGCCTCCTCTCTCCCCCATTTCCATCCAGCATGTCCCCTTTTTCTCTCTTTAGCCTCTCCTACATCCATCCAGCATCCCCCTCTGTCCTTTTTCCATTCAGGGTCCCCATTCTCCCAACCCTTTGATCCAGTTATTCCAACCCTCCTTTCCCCTTCCTGTGTTACCCCGCCCCTCCCTTTCTTGGTTCTCCCCTCACTTCCATCCAGCATGTCCCTTTTTTCTCTCCTTAGCCCCTCCTGCATCTATCCATAATCCCCCCTGTCCTTTTTCCATTCAGGGTCCCTATTGACTCCTCTCTCCCCCATTTCCATCCAGCATGTCCCCCTTTTTCTCTCCTTAGCCCCTCCTACATCCATCCAGCATCCCCCCCTGTCCTTTTTCCATTCAGGGTCCCCATTCTCCCTAGTCTTTGATCCAGTTATTCCCACCCTCCTTTCCCTTTCCTGTGTTACCCCGCCCCCCCCCTCACTTGGTTCTCCCCTCACTTCCATCCAGCATGTCCCTTTTTCCTCTCCTTAGCCCCTCCTGTATCTATCCAGCATCCCCCCTCTGTCCTTTTTCCATTCAGGGTCCCTATTGCCTCCTCTCTCCCCCATTTCCATCCAGCATGTCCCCCTTTTTCTCTCCTTAGCCCCTCCTACATCCATCCAGCATCCCCCTCTGTCCTTTTTCCATTCAGGGTCCCCATTCTCCCTAGTCTTTGATCCAGTTGTCCCCACCCTCCTTTCCCCTTCCTGTGTTACCTTGGCCTCTCTTCCCTCCTGCTGCTGGCTTTTGACATGGGACAACTGTGCCAATCCACTGCCCCACCGCGTATATTTCTAATAGCTGTTGAAGAAAAATCAAAGAGCTTCCCAGACCCCCAATGGTGCCCTCAAAGAAAAAGGGGAACTTGAATGGAAAGGAGGGGGAACCCCAGACAGCTGCTAACCTTTTACCTATCACCCCTGGCTTCTCCTAAACCAGGTCAAAAGTACCTGCTAATTCAGGGAACTATCAAGCCTCATCTGCAGTGTGTCATTGCCTTTTATTTCATGACATAGTGGAAACAACAGAGGGGGAGATAAAGTACAGTTACTTACTGTAACAGTTGTTATCCAGGGACAGCAGGCAGATATTCTCAACATGTGGATGATGTCATCCAAGGAGCCTCATAGCGTACAGCCTCGCAAGCAGACGCTTGTAGAACTTTCAAAGAGTTCATGAGTGCTGCACCATGCATGCGCAAGTGCCTTCCCACCAAATGTAGGTCATGCGTCTCCTGTGAGGTACCTCAGTTCTTAGTTTTCCGCGGAGCCAAGAAGCCCTGTTTCTCAGCTCTACCATTTTTCAAACTTCGCCTTTCTTTCTTTTATTTCTTTTCTATAACAAGTCACTGTGCAGCGCATCTCTCCTTTAAAAAACCCCCCAAAATTTATTCTCCATCGGTTTTCGTCCGGCAGGACTCAGGCTTAGGCCCTGCCACCAGCCCTCGTTTGGCTGCAGCTGTTCATGCCTTCTATGTCCTGGCCTCTTACCGGGTTTAAGAAGTGTAGCCGGGCTATTTCTTTAACCGACCCCCATTGTTTGACATAAAGTGCTTAGGACCCAAACATTGTCCCGAGTCCTGCCCTCGCTGTGCTACCCTTCAGAAACGAGCCCTTTGCAGATGTTGTGCAAAAAGCTCTTTGGTCCTATGGAGCAGTCTGCGGAAAAGGCCTCAGCCTCGACCCCAGTGGCGGCCTCTTCTTCTAAGACCTTGACCTCAAGCAAGTCGCCCTCAACCTCGAAGGCCTGTCTGCTGTGCCTCAGCCTCAGGCAAGTCTCCTCTTCCCTCCGCAGGTACGCTACCTAAGAAGCCTCTAGCAGAGTCTCAGGCAATCCAGGCAACGAGTGCAGTCATGCTGGCCTCTACGAGACCTTCTTCCAAGCGTGCCTCCAAAAATAGGGAATACTCATCTTTGAGGTCGCCCTCAGTGGAGCGCTCTGCTGCCCCTACTAGACCAGATCCATTGGTCTCGGTAACTGTCTTCGAGGACATGCTGAAAGCCATATTGAACACACAGATTACCTCGGTTTTGGCCCAGCTTGCTCCTGCCTCAACCCTGTTTCCTGCGAGCCAGCCTGAGCATTCTATCAAGGCACCTAGAGACAAACCTCGTCGGTCTTGACCATTGTTCTCCAGTGACTCCTTGCCTCGACCTTCCAGGTCTGAATCTCACCCTGTTCGAGACAAGGAGGACAAGTCTCGTTCGAGGTTTCACTCGAAGCACTCTTTGTCCTCGAGACACTATGCTTCAAGGAAGACTAAAGAGTTTCCACGGAAGAGTAAGGAGTCTCCTATGTCTTGATCATCAAGGCCCATCGAGACCTCTTTCAAGCCCAGGTATAGGTCTCAAACTCTGAAACTTTTAACGCCTCGTCCTTCTCCACCTCGAGGCACATCCAGGCCCAGGACTCCTCTCTCGAGACCATCCATGAGGAATCCTCCTTTGCCTGTCTCTACAGGCACGAGTCGAGGCTCTCAATTCCTCATACTCCTGGGACTTCTTCATCGAGGTTTCTCAAATGTAAGCACTCTCTGACTCCGCCTATATCACACAGAAGAGCTTCTTCTGTGACTCTTACATTGGATACCGACATGCATTCTAAATACTCCAGAGAGGCTTCTCCATCTTACTCAGTGGCGCCTAGGTCTCGCTCCACCTCGCTTCCTGAGGAGTCTTCGGCTTCAAAGTCAACAACCTTTTCAAGATTCATCTTTGATATGAGTAAGGCTCTTCAGATTGATCTTCAATCTGAGTCTAAGTATACTCCTGAGTAGCCGAAATGGAGTTGCCTTATCCACCAAAGGACACCATGAGACTTCCCATAAATCCTATCTTGAAGCAAACATTTCTCAGGAATCTTGAGACTCATTCAATTCCGGCTATCCCCTCTAAAATACAGCACTTGCGAACTCTTTGAAAGTTCTACAAGCAAGTCTGCTTGCGAGGCTGTCCACTATGGGGCTCCTTGGATGATATCACCCACATGTTGAGAATATACTGCCTGCTTGTCCTGGGATAATCCCTATAACCCTTCCCATCCCGATCTGCCACAGTCCAGAAAGAGGCTGCACTAAGATTGAAGAAAGGGAAAATCTCTCAACATCACTGGATTTAGTGCCCTGTGGACCAGGATCTGCCAATTCTAACCTTTTATAGCCCATTTGCAAGGGAAGAAAATCAGTCACAAAAGGACATTGCCTGCAGCATCCACTGGACTCAAAATATGCTCTACACGCAGCACTGTATAGCAAAACATAGAAGAGGTAGTCCCTACTCAAAAGAGCTTTCAATCTAGTCAAGACAAACTGGACAAGAAAGTGCATCTATATACAGTGCTTAGGTGGAGGAATTAGAGGGAACAATAAAACAGATATTGGTGCTTACCAGGTCAGTTAGAGCTTGGAATTGAAAGCAGCTTCCAAGAAGTGGGCTTTGAGTCTGTATTTTAATACTGCCAGAGACGGAGCTTGACGTACTAGGTCAGGCAGTTTATTTCAGGTAGAGAGAGCAGAAAGTAAAAAGGATGGAGTCTAGAGTTGACCATAAAGGAGAAGGATACACATATGAGAAGCATGCCGGAGGGGGAGGGAGTGTGGGGAGAGAGAAGAGATACTGAGGAGCTAAGGAGTGAATACACTTGGATGTCATTAATTGGAATTTGAACTGTATGCAGAAACGGAGCCAATGAAGTGATTTGAGGAGAGGGGTAATGTGGGCATAGCAACCTTGAGGGAATATGAGGCATGCAGCAGAGTCTGGTCAGACTGAAGGGAAAAGAGATGGTTTAGCAGAAGGCCAATGAGAAGCAGGTTGAAGTAATCTAGGCGAGAGGTGAAGAGGGTATGATCAGAAAGGAAGGGTCTGATTTTAGCAATATTGTAGAGAAAGAAATGACAGGTTTTGGTAGTCTGTTGGATATGGAAAGGAGAGAGATGAGTGAAAAAATACCCCAAAGCTGCGAGCTGACAAGACAGGAAGGATGAGGGCATTCACAAAAATAGAGAATGGGGGAAGAGGAGAGACGGGTTTAGGTGGAAAGATAAGGTGCTCAGTCTTGGCCATGTTTTAGATCAGGGGTGTCCAACCTTTTTGCTTCCCTGGGCTGCACTGGCCGAAAAAAATGTTTCTGGGGCTGCGCAAACGCTGCAGCAAGACAGAGGAGGGAGCCAGCAAGCCGGTAAACACCCAGGGCAACAGAGGAAAACACTGCATCACCCTCGACTGGGGCCGCACAAAATACTTCACGGGGCCGCAGGTTGGACACCCCTGTTTTAGATGGTGGTGAGACATCCAGGTAGCAATATCAGACAAGCAGGAATCTGTGCCTACTCTTCCCAGGTCATATTTGCTGCACTAACTTCTGAAGGAAGCACCAGCTTCCTTTTAGGTGGAATGAAATCAGTTCTGAACTGTTTCTATCTGGCTCCATCTTCTGACAGGGGGCCATAACCCACTGATTTGAACTAGTCTGGCACAGATAATATGGAATGCTTGTTTTTTATATATAAACTCCCTTAGATCTCTGGCTACAAGTTATGCTAATTCGTAACAGAACAAAACAGACCAGAATCTGATAGCTTTAGCTCAGACTAACAGTAATGGGTTTCAATCATGTCCTGCTAATTTTCTTTTGGCCCCAACACACTAACCCAGAAACTGTAGGATATGCATGTTTAATAGCAGGTGGTGATTGAGACAAGCCGAGCTCTGCCTTATCAGACAGTAAACAGCTACTTCAGTCAGTATTTAGATAACAAAACAGTAAACATATATGAAACCATTATAATATATATTAGTGACTTTTAATCTGCCTTAACCTCGCAGTTTTAGGCAGATTATAAAAGAGGTGAGCTGGACATTTCCAGGAGAATTATAGGTTCAGGTACTTGTTACATGACTATGACAATGTCTGAGATATAAGATATTTGGTATGGCATTAACTTGCCTTTACAAAGTTCTTGAACAGCAGGGTTTTGTACCTTCTTCCTCCTGAACAGCATTAAAATCTTTCAAATATGTAAATGTCTAAATAGCCAAGTGGAAGAGATATTTAAACTGGGGGGGAAAACCCAGAACTAGGGTGGGTTTCTGGAGTCATTTGTTGGGACTGAAGGAAAGAAAATTAGCAGGTAAGGCTTAGCATCACAAACAGAAGTCCAGAAATTGTGGAATGTGTCAAAGCAGTTAAGATGGGTGAGAAACAAACCCATGCTGAAAATATTGAGGCTCCAAAATAAGCTTCTGTGCTGGCTAAAACATCTGGTCTGTAATGCTTAGAGAAAGTGTGAAGATCAAAGTAGCCAATCTGCAGTTTTCATTTAGAGAAAACATTCACAACTCTGACTAATAGCCACAGGTCTTGGAGAGTGCCTTCAACTATGTAGGTGGCTGCTTACTCACTAAAGTATTTGCAGAAGAAATCATTTCTTTTAATCAACAAGTGATAGTAGCCCTAAAAGCAAGTAATCCTGCAAACAAGACAAAAAGATGATCAGATCAGAGCACCAAAAATAATTTATCTGAAGATACCTGATAAGGGAACAAAAGACATCCAAGAGTTTCAAAGTTGTACTATTTGACGTAATCTTCCCAACAGAAACATTGGTCTGCTGTCCGGAGGGAGTAGGCATCCCACTGGCCAGCCATTGTAAACAAGGGGGGAGGGGGCATGAGGTCGTCGGAGGCACAGAGGAGTTATGTAGCAGCGAGAGGGAGTGGGCATCTCTCCTGCTGCCAGGGGAGGCTTGTCTGTTAAAGTGGGCATCTCTCCCACTCCTGGCAGGGTGCTGGTATGCGGCAGGAGTGACATCTCTCCTGCTACCAGGGGGTATCATGTTGGGGTGTTGCTTAGTGGCAGGAGGGAGTAGGCATCTCTCCAGCTGTTGAGGGGGGTGTTGCTTGGCGATGTAAGGGAGTGGGCATCATTCCCATTGCTGGGGGGTGGGGGTTGCTTGATGGCGGCAAAATTTTATGACAGATCTGAGCTTTCAAGCCTTACTTTCTTGTCAGTGACTGAGCCAATCAGCACTCAGGCACTGATCAGAAAGTAAGGCTACGACAACCCAGACCTGTCGGAAAATTTTGACTGCAAATGTGGCATAAGGTTAGAGAATCTCTTGGAGTGTTCAATTTAATATTAATGACCTTGTACTACATTTGCATCGGAGACTGCTAGAAAACTCAAAAAAGACCATAATAAGCCATTTTAATATCTGCCACTAAAATACATGCATGCTAAATAAGCTGGAACCGGTTTAGCACGCACGAGAATCTGCCCCTGAAAAAGCAAACAGAGGTAGTGGCGTAGTAAGGGGGGGCGGTCTGCCCCAGGCGCCCTCTAGGTGGCACCAGCTGTGCCCCGCTTCCCTTCCCCGGTATGAGCAGCAACCCCCACCTGCTGCTTGCACCAGCTCTTCTGACATCACTTCCTAAACATGCACCTAGGAAGTGATGTCAGAAGAAGAGATGACACTGGCGCGAGCAGCAGATTGGGATTGCTGCTCATGTTGTGAACATTAAAGAGATACATGGGAAGGGAAGGGGTGCATGGAGGAGCGCCCTTCACCCTTGGGACACCATTGAACGGAGGCAGTCTGGCCTCGATTCTATAAACGCCTTAAAAGCAGCCACCAATCATGTGATGGCACCGTAAGCGCCAGAAATATAGAGCAGCAATTTCAAGGCCTACATTTTTGGCACCCACCTACTGCTGCTATTTCTTAACCTTTTCCTATCGTGTGTCCCGGATGACAAGACATTCCAAAAATGACATAGATAGTTGATAAACAGTCTGTATGGACTAATAAAGAGCCAGGAACACAAAATATTTAAATTTACAGACTTATAACTTATTTACATTATGTTTACAATGATAACGGTAAATAATACAAAACTTTGCTAAAATAATTACAATTGGAACCAGCATAACGTAAAATTTATTACGATAGGAAAAGGTTAATTGTATAGCGCTGAAAGGTATGTACGCAGCGTTCTACATTTTGACATTATATAGCTGGTCCCTGCTCGGAAGAGCTTACAATCTAACTTGAACAGGCATGACAAATAGGTTTGGGAAAGAGATGGGAATTGAAAGCAGTGTCAGAGGTGAGCTTTGAACTTGGACTTTAACACTGCCAGAGACGTAGAGATTTGTGCAGTTTGTTCCAGGCATAAGGCGCAGCAAGACAAAAGGGACGGTCCAGAGTTGGCAAAGAAGGGTATAAATAGGAGGGACTTACCAGTTGAGCGGAGCTCACGGAGGGAGGGGGGAGACGAGGCCTACAGTAGCATCATAAAGTGCCACCTTCACTGTGACAACACTAACTTTGTCACTGGCATCACCACAGCTGAACACCATCATGTAATGTAATTTATTTCTTATATACCGCTACATCCGTTAGGTTCTAAGCGGTTTGAAGAAAATATACATTAAGATTATAAATGAGAAGTAAGAAGGTACTTAAAAAATTCCCTTACTGTCCCGAAGGCTCACAATCTAACTAAAGTACCTGGAAATTAATAAAGAGAAAATAAAGATGGTTGAAAAAAGAAAAATTCTATGTGAACTTATAGGATAGAAATTAAACTGACAGTGAAGAACTATATGAAAAATACATATGGAATGCAGTTAGAGAGGGTAGATTACAATCTATTTATGGTATTTGTTTAATTGGAAGGTGTTAAGGTGGGTAATTTGGGGGAAGGTTATCTGAAGGTAGGTGAATCTTCTGGAGGTAAAAGAGGAGGGGTTAAGATATTTGGATGAATTTTTTGAAAAGCAGGGTTTTGATTTCTTTTCTGAATGTTTTGAAGTTGTCTGATATTGTCATAAGATTGATCCTATCTCAAGACAATGAGGAAGAAATTCTGTAAAGTCTGCTTAAAGTTAGGTGGCAATAGGGGCCTGAAGTAAGCCTACTGGCACCTAACTTGCTTTTAATTGGCTTTAAGTGGTGTGATAATCAAACATTTGATTATAAAACAACATAACAAACAGGAGGTGCTGGGCATCTGCAACTGGCACACAGTACATGGAAGCAGGCATGGTTAGGGGAAGCGCCAGAAATGTAGGCCTTTAAAACCCTGGATGTGGCACAGCAGGCTTCGCCTAAGCCCCCAAGTCTATAAGCAGCCTCAAACATTTTGATTACAACTTTGTAGTTCGCAATTCCAAGTGTCAGACCAACTATGAATTTAAAAATGATCATAATGAATAAGAACAAAACATTTAAACATATTTTTAAAGCATTGGTTTTTGCTTTTAAAATTTTTGAAAGTATGGGTCCAGAGAACCTTCCAATTTATGTTCCAAGTTGCTCATTGCAATCACAAATGAGCAGTGTTTTGTGTGGAAGATCACTATTCTTGGAAACTGCTCGTAAGCAGATTCCTTCTATTATTAGAGCATTGTTTCAGAAGGCATTAAAAACATATTTATTCTGATTATTTTGGTTGCATGAATGCTAGAGTGAGAATTGTATATTTTTGCTCATTATTGTATTTGTATACTCTTAATTGCTGTAATCTATTGATAGAGCATTGTGTGATATAATTTCTGGCTATTTTGTATGTGTTATATTGTGTATTTCTTATTTTGCATGTAATCCATTCTGAGATTTGGGGGAATAAGCAGTCCTGTGACTGCTTGGCTATGCTTTTGCATCTCAGAACAAACGTCAGTGGTTCATAAACCTTTCCTGGGGGAACCCCCAGCCAGTCAGTTTCTCAAGATATCCCTAATGAATATGCAGATTTGCATATAATAGAAGTGACAGGCATGCAAATCTACCTCATGCGTATTCATTAGGAGTATCTTGAAAACAGCTGGGGGTCCCCCAGGACAAGTTTAAGAACCACTAAACTATAACACAATGGCTCAGCTGATCCACTGTAGCCCATGCCTGGCTGCCTTCAATAAATCAGATTAGAACCAGGGTGCAAAGCCAGCCTCCATCTTTCTCACAGAAACTCATGGAGAACAAGTACTGTATGAAGAAGGATCTGACATTTTTATATGTACAGTGACTGTGATAAAACATATGCCTTTGAAGGTTAAAGGAATCCTTGGCATCTAAGCTCTCTTTGGTGACAGGGAGCAAAAGAAATGGGAATGACAGATAGATACAAAACTAGCAGACACTTTATTGCTTCAGAGACAAACAAGGCAGCAAGTGAGTTGTAAGGCAAATGCAACATGTGAAAAAGATGCCTAGCTATCTTTGGGTCTACCTAACCTGGGCTAAGGATTCCTATTTCCCCTTTTACACACCCCAGTGCTTCTCTGCAGTCAGTCATCTCCAGGTGCACTTTTGTTCTTCTCTCCTTCCATATTTACAAAGTCATTAGAATTGATGAGTCCAAATTAGTTTTTACTTTACATTCCCAGGGTTGTTTTAAAGGATCCCTGTAGTCAGCTTGTGCTGTTATTTGCACACACGATACAGCATTAATGGAAGGAATCTGGAGCCGCTCACACCTGCTAGCAGGAGAGTGGGAAGGCTTGGATTAGAGCAGAGAAGCTTATCCTGAGTGTCACATCCTTTCATGTTCTTACAGCTGCTTGAGCAGTGTGGTTTTATGCTCTTATGAACAAAAAAAATTTTTTTTTTTTTTTTTTTTAAAAAACCAACTTGAATTCCTGTGCTTTTATTTTCTAAAGGGAAGAATTCTTAGAGGTAAGAGGCCAAGTTTAAAAACTGAGGTTTTTTTTAACTGATAAATGAGGAGTACTAGGAGAACTGCATCCTTCTCCCAATATGAACAGATAGCCATAACAAAAACGGGCTCCTGCTCCCTGCTCTCCCTCACAGTGCCCTCAGGGAAGCAGACATGGCTTCTGCTTCCTGCGCTGCTGGTAACGCTGCTCTCCTGCTGGGCTGGTGAAGTCACTTAGCTGAAATATAAAAGAAACAAAGAAGAACATGATTTTTTTTTTTCTACACATGCATTGGGTTATGATAGAAGGAAGTCAAGGACCACAAAGCCTCTATTGAATGATGGAGGTAAAGGATTATGGATTGGATAAACCATCTTTCTGTTATATAACCAAAGCACTTTACATTTGGTCTGCTTAGTGCAAGCCATGGTGGAGGGTTGAACATCAAAATCTGCACCAGAAAGCCTTTATGAATATTTTGACACATACTTTCCAGAGCTGTTGATTTACAACAAATACACTACTGTTTTCTACCCAGCTCCCTTCAAGTTGATTTTGTAAAAAAAAAAAAATACCATTATTGTTGTTCATCCACTAGAACTCACACATTCTAAGATACACAATACCATGTAATAAGAAAAGAGGGTGAGAAAGGGATAGTGTCAACTAGGCAAAATATTGGGATACCTAAATAAATACTAACATATACTCACAGAATAGCATGTGTGTATTATGTAAGGCACTAGTAAATATTTATGCTGTGTTATAGTACAACTTTATAATGGATGAAAACCAATGCCATTTTCAAATCGAGTCAGCTACAACAATGATCCACACCTCCCTAACTGATCAAAGGAGAAAGGAGGTTTGCTTTCTTTTAGTCCCTCCAGACCAACACAGAAAGGGATGGGTTTATGCTCCTCTGCCAGCAGGTGGAGACAGACATTATTGGCTACAGTAGAAGTGGGCTGTGCAGTCCCTATTACTATCAGTCTTTACAAATAGCCAAGCAGAAAGCAACTAGGCTGAACAAGAACATACAACTCCACACTCACAAGGAGAAAAATCAAGGAATAGTCCCAAATCGGACCAGGGAACGCCCCACGGTTCGCCAACCGAATCAAATTACACTGCTCTTTAAACTCCCCAAACAAACACCTGCAGAAAAACCCATACTCTTCACAAAAACACTGAACAAAAGCACAGGGCGGGGTCTGTGCCAGTCTGGAGGGACTAAAGGATAGCAGGTAAGAACCTAATTTCTCCTTCTTTAGTGTCCCTCCAGACCAGCACAGAAATGGATAGGATGTACCAAAGCAGTACCCATCATGGGTGGGACACTCAAAAGGCTGCCACAAGAACACACCGAACATTGCGGCCTAATGCGCCTGAACATCCACAAGGTAGTGTTGCAGAAAGGAATGGAAAAAAGACCAAACCGCAGCTTTACAGATATCTACTGCAGGCAGGCACAAGAGAAGACAGCCCGAAGCTGCCTGACACCGAGTGGAATGAGCTTTGAGAAATTCCAGAACAGGCTTCTGTTGGAGAAGGTATGCTGAAGCGATAGCCTCCTTGATCCAGCACGCAATGGTAGCCTTGGAAGCACTGTCCCCCTTACGAGGACCAACTAAGAAGACAAAAAGACAATCCAACTTACAGAACTCCTGGGTCTGCTGAATATAAGGGCGAGGGACCCTACAGACATCTAACTTGGGCAACTGCCTCTGTTCCAATAAGCCCTCCCAACTACCCAAGAACTGGGAGGACCACCTTTGGAAGAAAGGAGGGCATCGGCAATAGCACTACCTGCTCCCTAGAAAAACTCCAGGAAGGGAGGCCTACACAAAAAAACCTGCAGCTCTGAAACATGTCTCACAGAAGTAACAGCCATCAAGAAAACTGCCTTCAGAATAAGGTCTTTCAACGTACAGGCTTTGAGAGGCTCAAACAGAGAACCAGGTTGAGATCCCAGGCAGGAACAGATGGCCAAACTGGTGGCCAGAGTAATTTTGCAGCTCTCAAGAACCAAATCGCATCCGGAGAGGAGGGCAAATGCCTACCAAGTCAAAGAAGAAAAAGCAGCAATCTACACCCGAAGGGAAAACCAGGCAAGGCTTTGCTCCAGTCCATCCTGCAGAAAACTCCAGAATGTGAAGCAAAGCAGCTAGCAGGGGAACCACGCCACACGCAGAACAAAATTCCTCAAAAATATGCCAACCATGGTTATAAGCTCGAAAGACAGAAATTTGAGACTCTAAGAGAGTGGAGACCACTTTATCCAAATATTCCCATTTCCTTAGGCGAGCCCTTTCAAGAGCCAAGCCTTAAGACAAAAAGGACCCAGTCAGAAGAACGGGCGAGAGGGGCAGTGGGAGAGGATCTGCGACCAGCAGACAAACCAGAATTGCATACCAAAGGTGCCCGAGCCAGGCTGGAGCCATGAAAATCATGCAGCCGGCATTTTGGCCAATTTAAAGAGAACACTGCCCACTGGAGGCCACAGAGGAAAGACATACAGCAGGCTTTCCATCGGCCAGGCCTGCACCAGAGCATCCAATCCCTCAGCCTGACAATCCATGCACTGACTGAAAAACCTTGGCGCTTTGGCGTTGACACACGAAGCCAAGAGGTCCATAATCGGTTGAACCCAGGAATGAACAATCAACTCGAAGGCTTCTAGCATGAGACACCATTTGCCAGGAACTAGCACATGACAGAGAAAATCCACCTGGACATTGTCTACACTAGCAATGTGAGATGCCAAGATGTCCCGAAGATGAGCCTATTCCATGAGCAGAGAGCTCCACAGCGCTACCAGATGACTCTTGGTGCTCCCCTGACGATTGACACAGGCCACTGTTGTGGCTCTGTCTGTGAGGACTCGAACCAACTTGCCCTTCAGCCAGGACCAGAATTCCACCAGAACCAGAACACTGATCGACCAGGATGCCTCCACTGGCGACCAGCATCCTTGAGCTGAGTGACCGAGACATTGAGCTCCCCAACTGAGGAGACTGGTGTATGTGAGAAGCTCTGTACACTGAGGCTGATTGAGTCTCACCCCTGAAGCAGAGTGGAAGATAGGAGCCACTAGTGAAGGTAGCACCAAACTAATCCCTGGAGTAGGATCAGAAAGTCCAGATTGTGAATCTGTGGCAACAAGTTCAAGTTTATTAATATTTGATTAATCGCTTAATCAATATGCTAAGCGATGTACAGAATCATAAATTAACAATAGAAGTACAAGGAAGAACAAACTAATTGACAAATATTTAACAAAAAACCAAATAGTAAATGTTTAACGACAAGACAAACTTGAAATGGGAGGAGGGGGGGAAGTTACAAGCTTTTCATTAAGAAGAAAGAACAAAAAAGGAGAAGAACAAAAGGGGACGGGGGAATTTAAAATCTAAGTATAAAAAGCAAATCTAAAATTTAGATATTAAAAGCGTCTTTAAAAAGATGGGTCTTTAGACTTTTTTTAAAGGTGGTGGGGTCTTTCATTTTTAATATATTGTGGTAGAGAGTTCCACCATTGAGGGCCCATTACTGAAAACATATCAGATCTTCTTGTACCAATTATTTTCAGGGATGGTATATTTAAAAGATTCTGGGAGGAAGATCTAAGAGGATGCACATTAGCCCGAGCTCACTGGACCACTTCTAAGGAGGCCGCCATGGACTCCAAGACCTGCAGAAAGTCTTGCGCCAGCGGACAACAGTAATCCATCAGAGAGCGAATCTGCATCTGCAATTTGCAAACCATGGCCTCTGGAAGGAAAACTCTCCCCAAGCTGGCATTGAAAAGAACGCTGAGATACTTCCAGTGCCGAGATGGAAACAACCGGCTTTGGGATAGGTTGACTTCCCAGCCCAGGGACTTCAGAAACTCCACAACCTGAGCCATGACCTGGGAACTCTCCTGCAATGACCTTGCTCAAAGCAGCCAATTGTCCCAATAGGGGTGTACCAGAATGCCCTCCTTGCACGATCAAAGAAGTCACCAAGGTAAAGATCCTTGGGATCTTTATAGACCAGAAACTGAACTACCATGACCAAATAAATTCACTGATGAGGAACTGTTTCTATAGGCTTAGGCTGATTAGATCACTAGCAATATTTCTGGATGAAGCATATTTAAATATCTTAATGCACTCCTTAGTCATAGCAAAAATTGACTATTGTAACGATTTATATAAGGGAATTACTCTTAAAGAAACGCGCAGAATACAAATCATACAAAACACGGCAATAAAAATAATCACTAAAAAGAAAAAATTTGATCATGTGACTCCCCTTTTAAAGGAAAAACACTGGCTTCCTGTTAACCAACAGATCACATACAAAATAGCTCTACTTTCTCATAAAATTTTAACAAACAAAGCCCCTGCGATTTTAGAAAAATGTTTAATTCCCTATACTCCTATAAGATCTTTAAGATCAGAAGAGAAATCTCTCCTCCTAATCCCGTCACTAAGAGTCATCTACTCCAGGAGAGATATGATCTTTTCTGTCACAGCACCTCAAATCTGGAATTCTCTCTCAGGTAATATACGGGATGAAAAATCACTTGGCAAATTTAAAAACCTATTAAAAAGTTGGCTTTTTAAGGAAGCTTTTAATTAAGCTATATGCATTTTAAAATTCCTCCAAGACTTTATTTTCTTTAGAAAGAGTTATAAGTAAAATCAAGCAGGTAATCTTTTACCCTTCCTTTTGTTTCAAATTCCTACCCTGTTATATTTACTTTATAAATTGTATTTAATCCATTTTATTTTTTCCTCGTGTTTGGTTGGTATATAGTTGTGTCAATTATTGTCTTAGTAAAATGTTATTCGTTTTTATGTCACTCTAATTTGCAACATTTTTTGTAAATCGCATTGAAGTAAGATTTTGCGATCAAATCAAAATTTTATTAAACTTGAACTTGAAACTTGCCACCAGAACCATAATTTTGGTGAAGGTGCGTGGCACCGTAGCTAGACCAAAAGGAAGCACTCAAAACTGATAATACTCTCCCAAAATCGTAAAGCAAAGGAACCATTGATAGGAGGCCCAAATGGGAACAGGTAGAAATGCCTCCGTCAGATCGAGAGAAGGTTGAAAACTCTCCAGGGAGAACATCCAGAATTACAGACTTCAGGGTTTCCATATGAAAAGACAGACCCCGGTGTGCTCTGTTGACACCTTTGAGATAAAAAATGGACCGAAAAGACCCCTCTTTCTTGGGTACCGCTAAGTAAATGGAGTACCTGCCAGTGCTAATCTCCTGAAGAGGCACTGGGACTACCGCTTTCAGGTCCAGCAACATGAGTCTGCCGAAAAGCCCTCCTCTTCCAAGTTGCCCGACAAGGAGAGGAGAAAACGAGCTGGTAAAGTTTGGGAAAACTCCAGAGCATAACTGTTCTAAATTATCTCCAGGACCCACTGATCCGTTGTGATCTCGGCCCATCCCCGTAAACTCCCACAAACAGGTTCTAACTGGAACTGTGGGAAGGACCCACGATTCACGCATTTGAAGAAACGTCCTCTGGAAGGAAAAGGTCGCACCCTGGCCCGGGTGATACCTACAAAATTCACTCAAATGTCCTCAGGCAGAACCACCTCATGAAACCTGGTGAGGTCCATCCTCCAGATTTGGTTTTTGTTGTTTATTTTATTTATTTTTTTAACTCAGGCACTTTCAAGTCACTCAAGGCCTGAACTAGCTTATCCAACTCCTCCCTGAAGAGAAAGGAGCCCCGAAACCACAGGGTACAGCAGGTCGTCACAACTAGAGCCATGGACTTGACTGAGGCATGCAACAGATCATACATGGCATCAGAGAGAAAGGAAGCTCCCAGCTCAATCTTAGCAACTTCCTGATCCACTAAGGACCAGTTAACCGTTTCATGGTCAAGAATTCTCTCAGAACACCAGAAACTAGCTCAAGCTACCAGACTGCCACAAATAATAATAATAATAACAACAGCTTATATACCGCAATACCGTGAAGTTCAATGCGGTTTACAAAGATTAAGCAAAGGTACAAATTGATTGACTTTAAGAGGGGAGGAAGAAAGAGGGTTAATAGGACAGGAAATCCATTTTTGAGGAGAGAGTGATCAATAGAACAAGTTAATCGCTATAGAGGGGAGAGAGAAGAGAGGATCAGTTGTCTAGATACTTTAGGAATAAATCACCACCTAGAGAGCCAGGGCAGCCACACAAACCTGCGTTTAAGTAGAGTTTCCAGGTTTGAGTCGCCATCCACCTGCATGCAATAGCCGAGACCGCCACAGGAGACAAAAGTTTCTCTATCTCCATCAGGAATGGGGTAGAGTCTGGCCACAGACCGCATCACTCGAAAAGGCGCATCTGGAACTTTCCACCAAGTGTGCACTACATCCCAAATATTCTGAAGCATAGGGAAAGAGCGGGATGCTGACTGGATCACTCTAAGAGGGTCCACCATATGAGAGGGTCCTTAGCTTCCTCTTCAAAGTGTAAAACTGAAGACACTTGAAGAATGTGCTCCTGCAAATCTACCTGATGAAAAAATGCACACAACGTATGTGTCCTCACTAACCGGTGCCTCTGAAAAATCTCCATCCAAAACATCAAACCCCCTAATGGAACTGGAAAATCCTCCCCAAGATCCAAGTCCTCATCCGGAGGAAACCGATCAGCCAGAAAAGAACCCTCGTCCCAAGACACCCGCGGCCACTTGGATGATGGCTGAGGGGGCTGGATAGAGGCAGCCACATCAGAAGACTGAAAGGGGATAGTCATGGAAGGGAACCTCCCCAGGCGATCTCAGAACCAAAGCAAGACCCCCAGCAGTCTGTAAATAAGTCTTGCACATGGCCAACAAAAGATCAGAGCTTAACAACCCTAGCGGTAATCCATAAATCATAGCAGGACCAGAAGACACATTTAAGACCTGTTCCTGTCTCTCTAAGACAGGAGGTCAATCACATAAGGCCGTGGACAAAACAGACACGCTTCCCGCCAGGAGGGGTTCCCTGAATGGAAAAATCTCAATAATCTGTATAGTCTGGAGTTCTTATGCTTTCAGGCGGATTTCCTGGGACACCAGGCCGCACAGTGGTATAAATTGATATCTGGATATATGTCTAAGTCTAATAGATGCTTGCATTGCAATCTTGAAGCAGGGACCCTAGATCATTTAATATTTTATTGTCCCTGTATTATGGCCTTTTGGAAATCAATTTGGTCTCAAATAAATTGTTTATTAGAAAACCATGTAGCTTTATCATATGATACTATTCTGTTTGGTATGTCAATGAGAATAAAAAGTCAAATTTCATCAAACAATAACAAACTTCTATTGATTATGACAGGAGTCGCCATGCAACATATTACCAGTAATTGGAAAAATTACAATAATCTTAGTTATACATTCTGGTGGAATTCGTTGTGCCACATTTACAAGATGGAAAGAATAATTGCTTTGCAAAAAGGGAATTATAACAATTTAAAAAAGATCTGGGGGCCATTGGCAAATTTTTGTAATGATTTTCCACTGACAGTATATTTATACATAGGGGGGAGGGGGGATGGTATGAAATTTTATTTAAAGGTTAATCAATAAATAAGAATACACATTATTTATTTGATATTTTTGACTGAAATAATTGAGGGAAGGGTGGGTGGGAAGGGAATAAATTTATGTATTTACGATGATAATAGAAAGAAATTCAAGTGATGTGTAAAAGTTTTAAATGATGTAATGTTGTGTACTTGTAAGATGGAAAAATGAATAAAGAATTTTTTTTTAAAAAAAGACACGCTTCCCACCAAAACTGAGGGCAGCATCGTCACTAAACTAGCACCTGAAATCAAACACAACACTAAAGCCCGGCAGTTTGCAATCCCGAATCTGCCAGACCACCAGCAGCCAAGGAAACCCCGGCGTGGGCAGATGAGGCCTGGGTGTCGCTAGCACCTCCCATTGACAAGCTGTGCGCACACGAAGGGGAGCCGGACACGACGACACTCGAAGCTGGTTCTCCCTGGCCAGAACACTTCATGCATCCACCAGCCTCATCCATCACTTGGCGCCCACATAAAATGCACAACACACCGTAGAAAAACAGCGGCCTCAGGATCATTTTATGCTCCGTTTATTTCTTGTGTCTTCTTTTTTTAACTTCTCACAGCTAGCCAGCTGTCTCAAGAGAGCAGACCCCACAACGCACTCTAAACTGTAGTCTGTGCCAGACAGGTGGGCAGGCGTACAGTTGAGGCTCCTCTAAACACAGAAAACCTGGGGAGTTGGGGAAAATGGGGGGGAAGGGCTTGACCCTTTCAAATGTGGCACCCCTGAGGTCGGTAGGACCACCAAGAGAGACCCCCATGGACAGCAAAAGGGACAAGAAAGATTCCCTAAATCAGATCCAACAGGCCCAAAACAAACCTCAACACACTGCACAATTTTACCACTCCACCTGCTGGAGACTGAGAAACGACTGAGTGCAATAGGGACTGCACACAGCCCACTTGTACTGTAGCCAAAAGTTAGTGTCAGTCTCCACCTGCTGGCAGAGGAGTGTAAAACCATCTGTTTCTGTGCTGGTCTGGAGGGACGCTAAAGAATGGTATGTTATTACTGTGGCCTTCATTCAAAATAAGAGCCCCGCTAGCAGCAAGGATTTTGAAATGGAGTTCCATATACTGGCAGGACACTGGCTCCCCTTTTTCACAAGATGATGAAATTAGTAGACCCAGTCCAGATGTTTCAGAAAGAACTGCTGGTGATTAGGCAACAGGATTCTCACAGGATTGTGTGCTCTACTTTTTCTACAATCAATCACTTATTAGCCAGAGCTGGAATAGGAAAACATCTAAGACAGGCTTGCCCAATCCATGACCCCCGCGCCAGAACTTAGCCCGCAGCAGCTCTGTGATTTCCTCAACATTGCTTCAATGAATCCTCCTTCCCTGCCTTGAGTGGGCCAATGCCAGAACTTGAGGCTAGTTCCTTGGTATAAAATCTCACGAGACCAATTTTATCTTCTGGTGTAACACAGCTTGACTTTGTGATGAAAACTTCAAGGGGCTTTTTTTGGACCTCTCGCAGCAGGGAAAGAGAATTGTTGAAGCACTGCAGCAAGGAAGGAGGATCCATCGAAGAATCAGGTAGGGAGGCAGAAAACCCTGCAAGGAAGCAAGCAATCTGGTAAGGGGAACAAGGTTGGAAGGGGGTGGGGGGAGAGAGAGAAAAAAAAAGAAAAATCACATAAGTGCAGAGGAAAGAAAAGCGGGGGGAGGATGAAGGTTAGAGGAATAGAAGAAAGCATGGATTGCATTTTGAACTGCTATTAACATTACTGTTATAGTGAGGGACAGTAACACAGCCACAGGGGGAGGGGGGCCTGGGCCTACTTTGGGCTCAGGTCTCCTCCAAACATGCAATGGATACATTAATTGGCTGGAAAACCAGCCCAAGAAATTCCCTGCTGAGTTGTTCCTCTCTTGCTACAGTAACCCAAAAGTCAGCAGGGTGCTTCCAGCAGCTGTTGCTGGGAGTCCTGGGTTACTGCAGAAGCACCACGAGGGGAGCAGCTCAGCAGGAAATTTCTTTTGACTGATAGGGCTTTGGCATTCCAGCAATGCAAACAGGGGTGCAAGGAATATGTCCCCTCCCCAGTCTACCTCTGAGACCCCTAAAACAGAGGGCTAGCTATGCCTCTAGTGGGGATCCCATAGGTGCCTTGTATAAGAGGCTTGGGGAGGTTAATTCTCCCTAGCCTGCAGACCTGCTGCCTCTTCTCCCTTGGATCCATGCTAATAAGCAACCAAGGAAGTAACAGAGACTGCAACTCTTTGTAGCATATGCTGGTTCCATTTATGTCAGAGGAGATGGGACCAATACAGAAAGCAGTACTGGCATGCACAGACGCAGTCCCACACTACTTCATTAGCAAGGACCTGATGGAGGTGCAATAGGAGAGAGGAAAACTGTGCTGTATAGAGGTGGATGGGATGGGAACAGCGAGAAACAGGGCAAGACTGGATGAAAGAAAGGAAGAAAGAAATGGGGCGATACTGGATGAGTGGGAAGGAAACAAAAACAGGGTAAGATGGATGGAAGGGGAGAAAAGAGAAGAACAGATCAGGGCAATGCTAGATTAGGAGAAAGACAGGTGATGCTGAATGGGCTGGAGAGAGAGGAGAAATACTGCTTAGGAGGAGGGAGAGAAAGAGATAGGCAGGAGCAATGCTGAATGGTGCAGCTGGGGGTTGTAGTGAGACGAGAGACAGGCAATGCTGGATGGTGAAGGGGAAGGGCGAGAAAGAGCGCATAAGTGGGCTTGAGCATGTCTCTTGGCTGGCCAATGTGGTCTCCAATAAAAGTCTGATCCAAGACAACTATTCCTGCACCTGTAATGGTTTCCTGGGCCCCTAAGACATAGAATCACAGTATTTCTACTGCACTTGGAGAGAGACCTGCACTCACAAGAGCCCACTTCCCCTAAACCAGTGTTTCTCAACTCAGTCCTGGAGCACCCCTTTTGCAAGTCAGGTTTGCAGGACATCCACAATGACTATGCACGAAAGAAATTTGCAAATAATGGAGGCAGTGTATGATAGTCATTGTGGACAAAGGCATACTCCAGGACCGAGCTGAGAAACACTGCCCTAGACAGCTTAGGAACAGTGTTCTTCTCACACACTGATTCACTCAGAAACACCTGGCAGACCTGTCCAAAAGCATTTCACTTTTTTATTTATCTCATAGACTATGGCTTGGTTCATATTCTAAAGAATAGATACACAAATAAACTGTCCATTGTAACTTCCTGGGTAACTGACCCAACCTCTTGTAATGTAATCCAACCTCTGATTTGCCCTGAAGTTTCTGGGCCTTAAGATTCTGCTATAGTTATTATCCCAGGACAAGCAGGCAGCATATTCTTGACTGATGGGTGACGGCACCGACGGAGCCCCGGTACGGACAATTTTAGAGTGATTGCAGTCTAAGAACTTGGAAAGTTCTAGTAGGCCGCAGAGGCGCGCGGTCCCCGGTTTCTTAGTTTCCGCGGAGCTAAGAAGTCGCACTTTTCAACGGCTGTTGAAAAGATTTTTTTCTGTCGCCTTCCCGCTCGCGAAATCTTTTTGGAAATTATATTTCCTTTTTTCCTTTTATTATTTTCTTTAAAAAAAAAACAAAACCAAAAAAACATTTTTTTTCTTTTTTCTTCATTTCGTCGGTTTTGCCCCGGCGGGGCCTACTGCCGCCATAGAGGCCTCGGCCTTCGATTTGGCAGAAGCCGTTTTTCCTTTCATGCCCCCCCAGCCAGGTTTTAAAAAGTGCCAGCGGTGTGCACGGCCTATCTCTCTTACAGACCCGCACAATTGGTGCTTACAGTGCCTGGGTCCAGAGCATCAGGCTTCTACCTGCACCCGCTGTGCCACTTTGAAAAAACGTACATTAAAAAACCGACAAATCCAACAACGTTTGCTTTTCGGTGCCGATATGTCTGACCCTGCGACATCGATACCGGCACCACCTCAGTCGGCACCCACTTCGTCGACGCCGCACGACACCGCGCCGGCATCGCAACACTCAGGTAAGCCGGCTAAGAAGCCATCTCCGTTGGAGCGTCCTCCGGTCTCAGTAGCAGCAAGTCCAATCCTGCTGACCTCGAGGCGCCCACGGAAGCGCTCCGCTCCTATTGAGGTGAGCCCCTCGACATCGGGTTCCTCATCCTCGGAGCGTAGAGCGGCACCACAGGTACCGCAGAAGAAAAAGGCGGTACCGGTGCCTTCGCTAGACAAGCGGATTGCTGCTGTCCTGCAAGTGCAACTTAAGGAGCAGTTGCAACAACTCCTTCCCGAACTTTTGACACCGAGCCTTCCAGTCCCGGTCCGGTCTGAGCCACCGGTACCGACAGTGGAGCGCCCTCCTTTATCGGCATCCACTTTGTCGGTACCGGTTCACACTGCTTCCTCGACTTCGATGCCAATCTTAGCACCGGAACCGAGAGCTCAACACCAGGCGGTGCATTAACTGCGGTGCATGCTGCGTCGGTACCGACCCAGCATGTCACATCTCCTGGTACCGTGTCTATGAGGTCGGGTAAGTCGGTGCGCAAAACCCGACACCTGGAACCCTCCACTCCGGAGTCTCGAGACCATGGCTCTCAGATACGGGACCCTGATTTGTGGGGTGACTCTGAAGAGCCCTTTCTGTCTGAGGGTGAGTGTTCCTCTGATGAAGAGGATCATCTTGTTGCTGATCCCTCTTCTAAGCAGGATTCCACATCTTTTACCTCTTTTTTAAAAGAGATGTGTGAATCTCTTTCTATTCCCTTGGAGGCTGAGTCGAAGAAATCCAAGGCATTCCTTGATGCTCTGGACTTTGACCAGCCTCCAAGGGAATTTCTCAAACTTCCTCTCCATGACATCTTAAGAGAGACTTTTTATAAAAATTTAGAGACTCCCCTGACTGTACCGGGAGCTCCTCGTAAATTGGACTCCTTATACAAGGTTATCCCTATCCCTGGTTTTGACAAACCTCAGCTCCCGCATGAGTCTCTTTTGGTGGAATCCACACTTAAGAAATCAGCGGGAGCTAGTGTGTATGCCTCATTCCCTCCTGGCAGAGAAGGAAAAGCCATGGACAAATTTGGCAAACGTTTATATCAGAATGCCATGTTAGCCAATAGGTCAGGAAACTACGCTTTTCATTTTTCATTTTATTTAAAGCACCTCATTCAAAACATGGCTGCTTTTGAAAAGTACCTCCCTGACCGCAAGAAATCTGCATTTCATGCCTGCTCTTCTTCTCTTCTCCAGTTACGCAAGTTCCTAGTTCGGTCAATTTATGACACATTTGAATTGACTTCTAGGGCCACGGCTATGTCTGTTGCCATGCGTCGGTTGGTATGGCTCAGAGTCTCAGAGCTCGATGTAAATCATCAGGACTGCCTAGCAAATGCTCCCTGCTTGGGTGATGAGCTCTTCGGAGAGTCCATGGATTCCACTACACAAAAGTTGTCTGCCCATGAGACTCGGTGGGATACTCTCCTGAAGACTAAGAAAAAGACTCCACCTGCTCGGCCTTTTCGCCAACAATCTGCCTACCAGCGCCGCTATGCTGCCCATCCCTTGCCACCGGCTACTCAACAGCCTAGACGTCAGCGTCAGCAACAGCGACAACCACCTAGGCCAGCCCAGCAGCAACAGGTGAAGCCTCCTCCATCACAAAAGTCTACCCAACCCTTTTGACGTGGTTCTCCAAAGCATAGCCAGTATTCCACCATCTGCCAATCTCCCTCGACCCATAGGAGGACGTCTTTCTTGTTACACCAGCCGTTGGGAGAACATCACATCGGATCAGTGGGTCCTCAACATCATCCGCCACGGCTACTCTCTCAACTTTCAGACACGTCCTGCACAAAGTCTGCCAAGAGAGTCTGCTTTGAACACCTCTCAGTCTTCTCTCCTTCTTCAGGAGGTTCAATCCCTCCTCCTCCTGAACGCCATAAAGGAAGTTCCTCTAGATCAGAAGGGGCAGGGATTCTACTCCCGTTATTTTCTGGTCCCCAAAAAAACAGGGGATCTCAGACCCATCCTAGATCTTCGCGATCTCAACAAATGCTTGGTCAAGGAGAAATTCAAGATGCTTTCTCTGGCAACTCTTTATCCTCTTCTCCATCAAAGCGACTGGCTATGCTCCCTCGATCTCAAAGAGGCATACACTCACATTCTGGTCAATCTGGCCTCCAGACAGTACCTCCGCTTCATGATCAATCATTGTCATTACCAATACAAGGTGCTGCCCTTCGGTCTTGCCTCCTCTCCAAGAGTGTTCACCAAATGTCTGATTGTGGTGGCTGCCTTTCTACGCTCTCACCACCTTCAAGTCTTTCCTTATCTGGACGATTGGTTAATCAAGGCCAATTCATCTCAAACAGTGCTCCTGGCCACCAACCAAACCATCCTGTTTCTACAGCTTCTGGGGTTCGAGATCAATCTACCCAAATCTCATCTCATCCCCACTCAGAGACTTCAATTCATTGGAGCAGTGCTGGACACAGTCCTCATGAGAGCATTCCTGCTGTCCAACCGTCTTCAAACTCTTTAATCTCTATGTCAGCAGGTGCTTCCACAACGTTCCATCTCTGCCAAGCAAATGATGATACTCTTGGGTCACATGGCCTCCACAGTTCATGTCACACCCCTCCCACGTCTTCACCTGTGCACTCCTCAATGGACCCTAGCTACCCAGTGGTCCCAAGCGACGGATCCTTGCTCACGACACATATCTGTGACATCATCTCGTCAGTCTCTACAATGGTGGTTGATATCCTCAAATCTTTCCAGAGGTCTTCTGTTTCATCTACCTCCTCATCAACTTGTCATCACCACCGACGCCTCCCCTTATGCCTGGGGAGCTCATTTGAACGAATTCCAAACTCAAGGACTTTAGACAGCCCAGGAAATGAAACATCACATCAACTTCCTGGAACTCAGAGCGATGTTTTATGCCCTCAAGGCCTTCCAACATCTTCTCTTTCCTCAGGTCCTCCTGCTGTGCACAGACAATCAAGTTGCGATGTACTACATCAACAAGCAGGGTGGGACAGGCTCTCGCCTCTTGTGCCAGGAAGCCCAGAAGATTTGGGCTTGGGCCACAGATCACCAACTATTCCTGAAAGCTATCTACATTCAGGGAGAACAGAATTCCTTAGCGGACAAGCTCAGCAGAATTCTCCAGCCTCACGAGTGGACACTCGATCCTTTAACTCTTCAGTCCATCTTCGCTCAGTGGGGCACTCCTCAGATAGACCTCTTTGCAGCTCCTCACAATCACCAGCTGCCCCTATTCTGCTCCAGACTCTACTCCCCTCACCGTCTGGCAGCGGATGCATTTCTCCTCGATTGGTCCAATCTGTTCCTGTACGCTTTCCCTCCTCTGCCTCTCATGTTACGAACCTTGTTCAAGCTCAAGAGGGAACGAGCCACCATGATTCTGATTGCTCCACAGTGGCCCAGGCAACATTGGTTCTCCCTTCTACTTCAACTCAGTTCCAGGGAGCCTTTCCTTCTTCCACTGTTTCCTTCTCTGCTTACGCAACATCAGGAGACCCTTTTGTATCCCAACCTTCCGTCTCTGCACCTGACAGCTTGGTTTCTCTCGGGCTGACTTCTCATGATACTCTTTTGTCTCAGCCCGTTCGTTCCATTCTGGATGCCTCCAGGCAACCGGCCACTCTGCAATGTTACCATCAGAAGTGGACACGGTTTTCTTCCTGGTGTCTTCTTCATCATCATGATCCCACTTCCCTTGCAGTGGAGACCTTATTGGATTATCTTCTTTCTTTGTCTGACTCTGGCCTCAAGTCTACTTCCATCAGAGTCCACCTCAGTGCTATTGCTGCTTTTCATGAGCCAGTTCATGGAAAACTTCTCTCGGCTCATCCCTTGGTGTCCAGATTCATGCGGGGTCTTTTCAATGTGAAACCACCTCTTAAAGCCCCTCCGGTAATCTGGGATCTCAATGTGGTTCTTTCCGCCTTAATGAAGCCTCCTTTTGAACC